>NC_134569.1:150220732-150521566 GCF_050947875.1 Dermacentor variabilis | reverse complement strand
CAATAAAATGTTTCCGATGTGCTCAAGCATGACTGACTCCAGTTGTTCATGCTGCGGGCGTTAGCACCTGAAGCATATTGGAGGCGGCATAAGCTTGCGCCAAACGTTTTTTTTTTTTATTGCCAATTGGAGCTTGTGGGAGATTCGGCACGACAATAAGTTATTAGTTCCGCTTTTTTAAACAAAAATGCAGAATGTACCGATTGGCTCCTGTGTCCAACGGTCATTCCCGTATCGCGAATGAAATCTTTCAGTAGAGGACAAGCAGTTATAGCATACATGTGGTATAATCCATATGATTGAGTGTGTAGGACCGGCAGGTTAAAGAAAAGCGTCTTTCAGTCGTGTACGTTATTTTAGAAGCCATGCTGGTTAGTCAGTTTGTTCAAATTGTAGCATATATGCTCAATGAACCAGCACTGGTGTCTGCATTTCCAGTGCTTCCTCACTTCAGCTATACACTAGGCAATGTTTTAATCTGAAAATTCACCTGTTAGTAGTTCATCACCAGCATTAGTTCTTTTTTTGCCTTACCTTTTTCAATGTGCTTTGTGGTAGCATCTGATGGAGATTCCATGAAGGGTACTTCCAAGTTCACGCAATGGCCACATTTTTTTTTAGTTCTGCTGTGTCTTTTCATTTCCGTTGTTTAGGTACACTGAATTTACTTAGCCCGCGAACGCCCTGTGTACACGCAATTTTTGCCACTCTGGTGCAGGGATGTGGGCCTCGGAAGGATCAGTTGCTGAAAAACTCAATGTCTGTGCTGCACAGTAATGCTTGTAGCAGACCTGAAAACATCGATAGATACGGTGTCTGCCTGTCAGAACTGCACCAGTTCGCTTCCCTGTGAGAACCTAGGTGCTGAATAAGTACTTGACTAACCTACCTGACAATCAGTAGGTGCTCATTTTCATAAACTCTGTAATAATATTTATGTTAAGTCTCCCCAAATTGACAAAATGGCAAAATTGACACCTTGTTATATCGAACCACAATATAGCTATACCATAATTATTCCTCTTCAACTGTCATATAAACTTGTTTTAGAAAGCATATAGTTATGAATATGGTGTGTGAAGTCATCAGTTGCCCATGATGTGTTGCGATTGCGACGGGAGTTTTTTACGTTCCACAATTCTTTATTCAGCAATTTCGTAGCATTTGTAGCCAGCACTTTAGTATTTAGTGGTACGCTGAAGCTACTTTTGCATGAGCAAGTGTTCATTAAGAAATGTGCCATGATTTTGATGGTTGAGCTCAGCGTACCTGAAGTAATGATAGTGATTCACTCTGTATACTGTATTTTCAGCAACGTTATTGTGACATCACCATCACCATTGTGGCATCACCATTTGGCCTATTTTTTGGATCCCAGAAGAAACGCTGCTACCCTGGGTTTTGTTCTTCGGTCAATTGCTGAAGTTCTGCGAGCCCCATGGAAGCCATTTGTCAACCGCGTCCAATGGAAGAAATTCATTGTTCCCGCTCTAATTATTCACCGTAAACTGAAGCTAGAACCAGAGCAGAAACGGCATGTATTCTGCAAGGATTTACCACTACTTGCTGACGGATGCCTACACCCGACAGGCTACTGTCTAGAATACAGATGTTTTATTCTAGAATATATTTGTAAGCAGTACTACTGCTTCTGCTTATAGGATCAGAGTTCAAGCTGTATTTGCATACTATCAAAGTACAAAAAGACAAGCCTAATGTTACTTTGTTGTTTTAGAAACAAATTGGAACTTGGATTGACCAGATGTTATTAAGGGGTACGTACTGTTTTAATAAATATGGCCGAAGAAAAGAAAACTGGATGTGGCTGCAGCTACAACGTGTCTATGAGGCAAATGCATGCAGCGAAACTGCTTTTAGCGGTGATGTTAGAGCTGATAGGATGTCAGATGCGGTAGGATAGACGTCTTAGCGAGAATAGTGCGACAGCTATGGCAGTGCAACGAAACCACAACTGGAGCTCTTCTCCATTTGCACGCCAACGCAAGCGCATCACACACAGCACGGGTGAGCACGCCACGAAAAATTTCGACCAAATAGAAGAAAACAGCTTCGTTGTAAAAACTGCTAGTTAACAGCCATGTGCTTACGTACTATGACGCAGGCAAACCATATAGAATTCGATATGGCGCGTTAGCGTACGGCGTTGGTGCTGTTATAGTCCAGTGGGTTTACGGGCCAGCGGTGGGCCCAGCGGGCGAGCGGAGACGGCAGCGAAGCTACTTACGAAAGGAAGAGTTTTTGCTTAGCGATCCCTCACTCGGTCGAGCGGAGCGCTTTGCTGCCCCAACTGTCGAACAAGGCTACAGTTACTGTGAAAAGTTCGGTACGCTTACTTCAGGTTGTCGATCGCCGTCGTCCACTTCAAATCGGCGACATCTGTGGCGCAGCTTGTAGAAAGCGCTCGGGTGATGGCGTAGCGCGTGACGTAATCCGTGGCCACAGTGATCCACCTGTTCCCAAAGGTAGAAAGAGGAAAAGGGCCATGTAAGTCTAAGCCAACCCGAAAGAATCGTTCCGCCGAAATGTCGAGTTGTTGAAGGTACCCAGCTAGGAGCATCGATGGTGTCTTGTGTCGCTGGCATTTCTCACACGCAGCTACGTATCTTTGAACGGAGCCCTGGCCAAAAGTAGCGTCTGCGGATCCGGTCGTAGGTACGTGACACACCTAGGTGACCGGCAGTGGGGAGGTCGCGAAGTTCCTGGAAAACAGCCAACCGAAGGTGTTTAGGGATCACAAGGAGTAATGCGTGGCCGTCGGGGTGAACGTTGTGGTGGGAGAGTACGCCATCTTGAAGTGTGAATACGCGAAGGGAACTGTCGGCATGTGACGATTCCAGGCGGTCGGTGATGATATGCAAAGACGGGTCACGGCGCTGCTCGTCGGCGACATGGAGAAGTGGAAAAACAGAGAGAACACCGGCGTCGGTGTCAGTATCGGACGTAGAGGTCGCGCCTTCGACTGGGTAGCGAGAGAGGCAATCTGCGTCCTGGTATTGTCGTCCCGACTTGTAAGTCACAGTGTAGGGATATTCTTGTAGTCAGAGGGCCCAACGACCGAGCCGGCCAGTAGGATCCTTGAGCGACGAAAGCCAACAGTGCGCATGATGGTCTGTCATTACTGAGAAAGGCTTGCCATATAAATATGGGCGGGACTTTGAAACAACCCAGACGAGAGCAAGACATTCGCGCTCAGTAATCGAATAGTTGCGCTCTGCTGTTGTCAGGAGCCGACTAGAGTAGGCTATAACGCGGTCGTGTCCCTGTTGGGTTTGCGATAAGATGGCACCGATCCCATAACCACTGGCATCGGTTCGGACCTCTGTAGGTGCGGGCGGGTCAAAGTGGGCCAAGACCGGTGGATTGGTGAGAATCGTGATAAGACCTGAAAATGCAGCAGCCTGAGGGGAACCCCACGTAAAAGGCACGTCTTTCTTCAGAAGTTCAGTGAGTGGTCGAGCGATTGCTGCGATATCTTTCATGAACCGTCGGAAATGAGAACATAGCCCCACAAAACTCCGGAAGTCTTTGACAGACTGAGGTACAGTAAATGCCGTTACTGCTCGCACTTTCTCCGGGTCGGATTCTACTCCGGGAGCATCGACGAGTTGGCCAAGCACTGCAATCTGTCGGCGCCCAACGTGGAGCCGACAATATAATACTGGGAGTAAGCTAATGGGTCTGTTATTTTTCAGTTCTTTAACGTCCCCCTTTTTGTGGATCAGTATAATGTTAGCCTTCTTCTAGTTTTCTGGGACCATTGCGGTCGATAGACAATTGGTATAAAGAGCCGCCTGTTTTCCAGGCATTATGTCTCCTCCATCTTTGATTAAGTCGACTGTTATTCTATCTTCTCCTGCCACCCTTCCTCGTTTCATGTCTTGCAAGGCCCTTCTGACCTCATCGCTAGTTATAGGTGGAGTCTCTGTATAATGTTCATTACTGTTCCTAAATGAAGTATCCTGACTCCTCTGGGTACTCTACCGGCCGCTATAAAATTCTTCCGATGCTTTTACTATATATTCAAGATTGCTGATGATATTACCCTGCTTTTCTTTCAGTGCATAACTCTTGGTTTGTCCTATGCCAAGTTTCTTTCTCACGTTATAGTTTGGAATATCAATTATATTCGCCTTTTTGATCAGTTGTGACAGTTCCGCGAATTCTATCTTTTCTCTTGAGTTCGCCACTTTCATTCTTTGTCATTTCGTTATTAGGTCCTTTGTTACTTGGGAGAGCTGGCCTACTGTTTGCCTTGGAGCCTTGCCTCCTACTTCAACGGTTTCATCTGAAGCCAGCCTAGTTACGGTTTCATCATTGCCTCCACGTCATCTTCATCTCTCTGTTCTAAGGCTTCATATTTGTTTGCAAGTACCAGCCTGAATTTATCTGCTTTACCTTACTGCTTCTAGCTTCACCTGTCTCTTGTTGACAAATTTAACTCTTTCCCTCTTCAAATTGAGGTGAATCCTAGCCCTCACTAACCTAAGATCCTGCCCTTTACCCTACCTATAATATCTACATCCTGCACTATGCTGGCATCGACAGAAAAGATGAAATCAATTTCATCTCTTGTTTCACCATTAGCGCTCTTCGAGGTCTACTTTCTGTTGCTACGCTTCCTGAAAAAGGTGTTGATTATACGAAGCTTATACCTTTCTGCGAATTCTACCGGCATATCTCCTCTAGCGTTCCTAGAGTCAATGCCGTAGTTGCCAACTGCTTGTTCACCAGCCTGCCTTTTGCCCACTTTTGCATTGAAGTCGCCCATTACTACAGTATATTGAGTTTGCACTTTTCTCATCGCTAATTCAAGATCTTCATAAAACTGATCTGCGTCATCATTATCGTGACTGCATGTTGGAGCGTAGGCTTGTACTGCCTTTAATCTATAAGTCTTATTAAGTTTGATTACGACTACAGCTACCCCCTCAATAATGCTGTAGAATTTGTAAATGTTTGCCGCTATGTCCTTCTGGATTAGGAATCCTACCCGTATTGCTTCTTATATGGAAGATCTTTATAGCAGAAGACATGTCCGTTATTCAGCAATGTATAAGCCTCACCAGTTCTGCTAATCTCATTAAGGCCCATGATATCCCAAACAATGTCTGATAGTTCCTCAAAGAGACCTGCTAAGCTAGCCTCACTCGACAGAGTTCGGCAATTAAAGGTTGACAGGGTCAGTTTCCATTGGCAGCCTGTCCGGACCCAGGGATGCTGAGCACCGTCTGCTGCGTCACAGGTCTGACCGCCGCCTTGGTCAGCTGCCCCGCAGCTGCTGGGGACTGGGGGCCGTGGGTGAATTGTAGCGTTCATTTGGGAGGTGGTGGCCTAATACTGTACTAGGGAGGCCAATTCTTGTTCTGGTGAGGGGGTGTCCTTATAGAAGCTTATTGAGCCTTCCTAATTTGGTTGTACCTGAATTAGTATAGCCCCACTCGCTCTCGGCATCTCACGTTCAGGTATAATCCCCTATGACCACGCACCAGAAGTAATCTAATTAAATTTACGTGAACAGTCACTATAACATGAAGTGCACGTAAAAGGTTAGTACCACTATTTGTTTGTGCGATGCACATAAGGATAAAGAATCCGTTACTATGTGATCGAGCAGCTCTTCCTCTTTCTTCTCCTCTTCCCCTTCGCTTGCTCAGAGTAGCAGGCCAGGTACTCCACTTTCCGGCCGATGTCTCTGCCTTTTCCAGTCAATAAACTTCTATGCAGGTAGCCCCAGAAAACGATGAAATTCCTTCGTTTGGGATAGACTAAATATCCGCAGATAGCTATAGTAGGAAAACAGGAAAGAAATTTATTTTACACGTGAGTCAGATAAGCGCTGACCATTGACGTCCCATTCGTCGTCGTCGTGGAGCCAGCAACCGGCTTTTTTGCTGACCTTTCACCACGTCTGTAACCGACGCTACAACTGTCCAAACAATTACAAATCTGTGTCAGTAACTTCTTCTGAAAAAATAAACTTAGTAATTTTGAAGCCGCAATGGGCGAAAGAAGAATACACAATGTTATATTTCGCAATGAAACGGTTATTTATTTATTTTAGTTTTCCCATTGCTAGTGTGACACTCCTAGTAATTCAGACCCAAAAGTGGTTTAGTCCTCGTTTTACCTCCTCAGCTAGGCTTTCTTTCCTTTATTTTATATTCTTTATTTCATTTCTTGATCTCTGAACATCTATTCTTTTCAAGTGTGTTGCCTTCACCACCCAATTCTCGGTCAATCTCTTTAAAGTGAATGTGCGCCACAACCTCTAACGTCATCATTATAATCATCATCAGGAAAACAACGAAGACGAAGTGCATGCGCCCCATGCGCACGGGGTGCGCGTTGCCGCCAGAAGAAGACCAGCTATCGCTTCGACAACTTCGATGGACAAAGACTCCGCTGACAGATTCAAGTCACCAACACCGGAGGCGTCGTCAGCAACCTTCCGGCGCCGGCAGCACACGGATCGTCCTAACAGTCTGCCGAAACACAAGACATCACCGACCGATAAGGACGTTACCTGTCACAAGGCCGTGGAATCCACCACCAATCCCTTGATCAGTGACGTCGGCTCTCTAGAAGCCGCAGAGCAAGGTGAGCACACTGCTACTCCCACACGCCATTTCAGTCTTTTTCGGTAGCAAATGTAAGCGATAGCGGTAGACCAAAGGTCGTAGCGTCGTGTTGCTGAGCTCGACGTCACGGGTGCGTTTCCTGCCGCGACGGCCGCATTTCGATGGAGTCCGAAAATGCGATAATGCTCGTAGCTTAGAGTTAGGTGCAAGCTAAAGTACCTCAGGTAGTCGAAATTGCTCCGGACTCTGCCCACTACACTGGGCCTCATAATCAGATACGGTTTTGCGAACGTAAAACCCAAGAGTTCACTTTTTTCTTTTACATGTCTGCCAAGGCTCAGGAGACTTTAGACACCATTGAACGCATTAGTCTAAGGAATACAAGAAAATTGGTGGCGTCGACTGCAGCAGCATAAGATTACTAAGTAGGCTGTCCAGGAAAACTACGGCAATGATAACGGTACCGCTTTTGGCTACAATCGGTTGTGTGTATGCTGCGATGCATCACGACAGTCAGGCATACATCTGTGGAACGTTCCTTCATTTCACGTTTGCTCGGAACATGGTCAAACCCACGGCCGCTCATAGAACGCGCGTCACGAGCCGAGCGAAGTCCGCTTCTTGTTGGGGATGATGATACCACAGATGCACCCCCCCCCCCCCACTGTAAGTTCAAACGCCCTGGAGGACGGCGCTGTCTCGTTGAGCGACGCAAATGTTCATTTGATGGAGTCGGAGAGCTTTCTGTACTACCGTCCGAAAGTCGTTGACGGAGCGTTACCCTGTCGGTATCGGACAAAAGCGACATCAATTCGCAGTGCTTTCTGAACGCTGTTTCCACCGAGCACCAAATCGTCTACATAAAAGGATTCTCTGAGGCAGGCTACTGTGTCGGGAAATTGGCTTTTAGAGACGGAAAAGTGATGATGCAGCGTTGCTGCTAACAGAAACGTACTGGATGTGGCTGATGGGTCGAATCGTCCCATCAGCTTTCACAACTGGAACCACTCACGTAGTTTATTCTGCTGCCATGACCGGTGATATGACGTCGTCTGCGATTAATTGGTCCAAAGCTTCAGACAATTTGTTGGTCAAAGCATACGGTACGGTCCGGGTCTGTCGACGATCACCAGGGTACCATGTATGCGATGTCCTTCACATGTAGCTTTTATGTGCAGTTCTCCAACCACTGGGAGTTGCTCCAAAAACAAGATAAGCTGAGAGTAGTGCTGCTTAGTGGCGACCATCTGATTTGGATCTGCCTGAACGTGTTCATTGAGATGACGCTAACAGGTGAGCCACTGTCGACTGGCATAGTTACAGGCACTCCATCTGAAGTGATCTCCTTGAAGATTGGCTTAAGAATGTGGCCGTTTGTGGTTTGATGAGCTATACTATAGTGTAGAGGGTAATTTTGTCCTCCGAGATGTCACTGGGTGTTGCCGACAGGGCTTAAGTCCCTTGGGGATTCCATCCAGTTCGCAAACGACACATTCGAGCTAGATGTCCTGGCTTACTGCATCGGCGGCATACTGTACGATGTGGTAGCACTGTTCTTTCGTGTGAGCTTCACTGTCACACCTCTGACAAGGTGTCGTTCTTTCGGGCTTCAGTTGCGGTTTTCCTGGCCGCGTCTGCTGCCGCATGAAGTGTATGCTATTCCGATCCGTTGGCTGCATGTTGCGCGCATTAGGGACAGCGTTTTGAGCAATGACAAAATCCTTGGCTTCCGTCAGCCTTAGCCTCCGCAACCTCAATAGCTTCCGCAACGTCGTCTTACGCCTTCATCTGGCACGCCATACAATTTGGTCTCGCAGAATGCGTTCTAGAGACTTTCCAAAACTGAATTTTTCTGCCAGACGTCTTATTTTTACAATAAATTCCTGTACGCTCTTTTCTTCTTTTTGTGACCACGTGAAAAAATCATAACTTTCTGCTATTTCGTAAACTTCCGGGGCATAGTATTCTTCGAGGTACCCCCCGGCTTCGTCGTAGTTGAGTACGTTGATCTGCCTCGGGTGAAGACGTCCCTGGACAACTCCAATCGCATTTTCCCCGGTAGCGAGGCCACTAGCAGCGTTTGCCGTTTCGTCGCGTCCGTTATTGTGTTGCGCTTCGAAGTAGGCGTCGAGGCGAATTCGAAACGTTGGCCACACTCTTTCAAACACTGGTGGCCATCCCACGCTCATGGCTTTACGGGTCCGGGTCCGGGAGTCGTTGAGATCCTCGTTCTCCTCGTCGCCACTGCTGCGACGCATGGCACCAGACAGTCATACATCTGGGAAAAGTTCTTTTATTCCAGGTGAGCTCGGACCAAGGGTCGCTATAGCATGACCGTAACGAGCCGAGGGAGGTCTGCTTCTTGATGGTGATGAAGATATCACAGTGTAGCACTGACCGCCGACTGCATCAGTGAAGAAATAGTTGGGCACAAAAGATTGTTGATCCACGGAACACCGTCTGCCACTTCGTCGCACTGTCCCGATGACAAGTTTACTCCAGAATTTGCAGACATTGTAATTCTGTGCGCACATAACAATAAAGAAATGCACATTAGCTAGGTTGGAGGTGTGGCATATCAATAACGGCCATAGCATTTCGGAACTCAGCCTTCGATGATCTTGCATGAGGAGGAATTCTCGTGCTTGAACAGTTATCTTTCACAATAGGGCCCGCTTGATCCTGATTGATGGGTTGGCACTGCTTTCCTATAAGCCCCCCCCATGCGCATTTTTGGCTTTCCTCCTCCTTCCTATTCCTCCAGCAAGGGAACTTTTTTGATAATCGGTCTTTGTTTTGTTCTCGTTTTACGATTGTCTATGTTTACACACCTTTCTTTCTGGACCTTGAGTCCCTAACAACTTGCTGAACTTTGAAGCTAGAGAGCCTTCACGCAAACAGCCCTTGCATGCAGGCTCGCAATTTCCATCTTTTGTTCCGGCATTTATCTATCTTGTGAGCTTTTTGAGCCACCAAATTGCTGTAAGAACACTTTTGTGTAGTGAATTGATTTCACTGAAGGAGAAAAAGTCCATCGTAAGCTAATGACTGTGGCTGGGGGCACGTCAGCTACTTTCTCCACAGAGCCGCGCGTTTTCAGCACTTGCCTCTTTAAGCAATTGCTCTACGTGTAGCGCATCTGTACATTTTATTATATTATTCCATATGTCATAGTAATAATTCATAATTTCTTGGGTCATCATCATAATTATCATCATCATCCTGGTTATGCCCACTGCAGGGCAAAGGCCTCTCCCATACTTCTCCAACTACCCCGGTCATGTACTAATTGTGGCCATGTCGTCCCTGCAAACTTCTTAATGTCATCCGCCCACCTAACTTTCTGCCACGTCCGCTACGCTTGCCTTTCCTTGTAATCCAGTCCGTGACGCTTAATGACCATCGGTTATCTTCCCTCCTCATTACATGTCCTGCCCATGCTCCCCCCCCCTTTCTTTTTCTTGATTTCAACTAAGATGTCATTAACCCGCATTTGTTCCCTCACCCAATCTGCTCTTTTATTATCCCTTAACGTTACAGCCATCATTCTTCTTTCCATAGCTCGTTGCGTCGTCCTCAGTTTAAGTAGAACCCTTTTCGTAAGCCTCCAGGTTTCTGCCCCATACGTGAGTACTGGTAAGACACAGCTGTTGTACACTTTTCTCTTGAGGGATAATGGCAACCTGCTGTTCATTATTTGAGAATGCCTGCCAAACGCACCCCAGCCAATTCTTATTCTTCTGATTATTTCCGTCTCATGATCCGGATCCGTGTTCACTACCTGCCCTAAGTAGATGTATTCCCTTACCACTTCCAGTGCCTCGCTACCTATCGTAAACAGCTGTTCTCTTCCGAGACTGTTAAACATAACTTTAGTTTTCTGCAGATCAATTTTTAGACCCTACCTTCGGCTTTGTCTCTCCAGGTCAGTGAGTATGCATTGCAATTGGTCTCCTGAGTTATTAAGCAAGGCAATATTATCAGCGAATCGCAAGTTACTAAGCTATTCTCTATTCACTCCTATCCCAATTCTTCTCAATCCAGGTCTCTGAATACCTCCTCTAGACACGCTGTGAATAGCATTGGAGATATCGTATCTCCCTGTCTGATGCCTTTTTTATTGGGATTTTGTTGCTTTTTTTATGGAGCACTACGATGGCTGTGGAGCCGCTATAGACATCTTTCAGTATTTTTATATATGGCTCGTCTACACCCTGATTCCGTAATGCCTCCATGACTGTTGAGGTTTCGACTGAATCAAACGCTTTTTCGTAATCAATTAAAGCTATATATAAGGGTTGGTTATATTCCGCACATTTCTCTATCACCTGATTGATAGTGTGAATATGGTCTATTGTTGAGTAGCCTTTACGGAATCCTGCCTGGTCCTTTGGTTGACAGAAGTCTAAGGTGTTCCTGATTCTATTAGCGGTTACCTTAGTAAATACCTTGTAGGCAATGGACAGTAAGCTGATCGGTCTATAATTTATCGTCTTTAGCGTCCCCTTTCTTATGGATTAGGATTATGTTAGCGTTCTTCCAAGATTACATTACGCTCGAGGTCATGAAGCATTGTGTATATAGGGTGGCCAGTCTTTCTAGAACAATGTTACCACCATCCTTCAACAAATATGCTGTTACCTGAACCTCCTCAGCTGCCTTCCCCCTTTGCATAGCTCCCAAGGCTTCTTTACTTCTTCCGGCGTTACCTGTGGGATTTCGAATTCCTCTAGGCTATTCTCTCTTCCACTATCGTCGTGGGTGCCACTGGTACTGTATAAATCTCTATAGAACTCCTCAGCCACTTTAACTATCTCATCCATATTAGTAATGATATTGTCGGCTTTGTCTCTTAACGCACACGTCTGATTCTTGCCTATTCCTAGTTTCTTCTTCACTGCTTTTAGGCTTCCTCCGTTCCTGAGAGCATGTTCAATTCTATCCATATTATAGTTCCTTATGTCAGCTGTCTTACGCTTGTTGATTAACACAGAAAGTTCTGCCAGTTTCATTCTAGCTTTAGGGTTAGAGGCTTTCATACATTGGCGTTTCTTGATCAGATATTTCGTCTCCTGCGATAGCTTACGTATCCTATCTAACGGAGTTACCACCGACTTCTATTGCATACTCCTTAGTGGTGCCCATAATATTGTCGTTCATTGCTTCAACACTAAGGTCCTCTTCCTGAGTTAAAGCCGAATACCTGTTCTGTAGGTTGATCCGGAATTCCTCTAGTTTCCCTCTTACCGCTAACTCATTGATTGGCTTCTTATGTGCCAGTTTCTTCCGTTCCCTCAAAGTCTAGGCTAATTCGAGTTCTTACCGTCCTATGGTCACTGCAGCGCACCTTGCCGAGCATGTCCATATCTTGTATGATGCCAGGGTAAGCGCAGAGTATGAAGTCTATTTCATTTCTAGTCTCGCCATTTGAGCTCCTCAACGTCCACTTTCGGCTAACCCGCTTGCGGAAGAAGGTATTCATTATCCGCATATTATTCTGTTCTGCAAACTCTACTAATAACTCTCTCCTGCTATTCGTAGAGCCTATGCATATTCCCCCACCGACTTGTCTCCAGCCTGCTTCTTGCGTATCCTGGCATTGAAGTTGCCCATAAGTATAGTGTATTTTGTTTTGACTTTACCCACTGCCGATTCCACGTCTTCATAAAAGCTTTCGACTTCCTGGTCATCATGACTAGATGTAGGGGCGTAGACCTGTACGACCTTCAATTCGTACCTCTTATTAAGTTTCACAACAAGACCTGCCACCCTCTCGTTAGTGCTATAGAATTCCTGTATGTTACCAGCTATATTCTTATTAATCAGGAATCCGACTCCTAGTTCTCGTCTCTCCGCTAAACCCCGGAAGCACAGGATGTGCACGCCTTTTGGCACTGTATATGCTTCATTTGTCGTCCTAACTTCACTGAGCCCTATTATATCCCATTTACTGCCCTCTAATTCCTCCAATAGCACTGCTACACTCGCCTCACTCGATTACGTTCTAGCGTTAAACGTTGCCAGGTTCGGATTCCAAGGGCGGCCTGTCCGGATCCAAGGATTCTTAGCACCTTCTGCTGCGTCACAGGTCTGACCGCCGCCGTGGTCAGTCGCTTCGCAGCTGCTGGGGACTGAGGGCCGTGGTTTGATTGTTGTATTCATATAGGAGGTTGTGGCCAAGTACTGCACCAGGGCGGCCAATCCTGCTCCGGTGAGGGAGTGCGTTACCGGTTCTGGTCACCGGGATCAGGCCGCACTCCAGGCCAGTTTATGCAATTTTCTCAACATGCGGAATTTTTTTTTCCGGTGGAAAATTGCGTGGCACCGGGATTAGAAACCACGGTCCTCTTGCACGTGAGGCGGATACTCTGCCTCTTCGCCACCGCAGGAGTTGTACGCCTCATTTAACCTACAGTGGTGCCTTCTTCGATCAGTCAAGGTGGACCAATCTGAGCTCGGTTAAACCGCACAGATGGCACTCAACTGGAGAAACCTGGTAGTTTATGACCTGCACATGAGTGGTCATACATAATACAGGAGATATTTTTTAAGAGGGTCCCCGTGCGGACGGTCGTTGTTAGGTTCCAAAGTCACGATCGCTTATGAGGCACGGCGTAGTGGGGGACTCCAGATTAATTTTGGCCACGGCGGTGGGGGTGTCGGGGGGTGTTGATTGCGCATCCAATTAATGGTACACAGGCATTTTTGCATTTTGCTCCCATCGAAATGCGTTTATATAACTCGCTACCCTATGAATATCGATTGGTCATAGGGGTAATAAATAAGTGGTAAAAATTATCCGGCAACTCCACTGGAGTTGTCAGATTCTGTTGGCCCACCTAAATATTTCACCTTCGCCCACCGCCAATTTTAGGATGCACCCCCCCCCCCTTAGTTCAAATTGGCCCAATGACAACTTTCAGTTGGCCGACCCCCAAATTTGTAGTTCGCCCACCCCAAATTTCAGTAGGGCCACCCTTAAATTTGAAGTTGGCCCACCCTAAATTTCAAGTTTACCCACCCCAAAATTTCAGTTGGCCTACCCCCAAGCTTCAACTGGCCCACCTCCGAATTACAGCTGGCCCGTCAACAAATTTTAGCTAGCCCACCCTGAAATTTAGGTTGGCCCACCCCCGAATTTCACTGAGCCCACCCCTGCTACAAGCTTCACCACGCATATTCTTGGAGCCTTACGTATCCCTGTAGGTATGCATAAATCTGATCATATGGGCACTCTTTATAATCATTTTTCGTATTTGTTTCAGTTGTTTCTTGTCGCTTCTAAAGTTACCAATCATCTACACTTACACTATTAAAACGATTGACAGTCTTCGCAAATTACGCATCATTGTGGACATATAAGGCACTAAACTTTTCTCACGAAGGTGCTAGGGTACTCGCTATAGAATACTTACGCATTAAAATATTGAATGACGCTTAAGCTTCGCCTTTAAGATTGGAACGCGATATCGTTGAAAGATCCCTGACTTCTTTTCACGCTTCCAAGCAACTGCAGTTTATGTAACCTAAATGTTCACCAGGAAACGCTGGCGCCGAAATCTGCACGAAGGCGAGCTGGTAGAAACGCGACCTCTTGCGTGGACCGATGCCGGAGGTAGCGCAAAGGCGCACCAAAAAGATTACATCATTTTTCAGGTTTCTGTCATTGTTTTGCGCTTTTAATATTTCTCTCTGAAAAAATTTAACACAAAGTGCATACGCTGTCAGTGTTTTGCTTCGTGACGTTAGTTCGTGGGCGGTCATACTCAAAATGCCGAGGAATCACTCTGTCAAGGATGTAAGAAAAGGTACGAGCAACTTTAGTGATAGAACGGTGTGGAAATATAGCCCGCATATACCGCATCTCATAATCAAGGCGTAGCATATACATATACCTAAATATATACGGGAATTTTCGCTCACGGCGCCGGCACCGGGTTTTCTGAGAAACGGGGCCCTTAAAATAGCATTGCTCAACACTTCGAATCACATTAAGTTTGCACCACATGATGCACATGCACACGGCACTTTCGCAGCAAAACAAGACTTCGGGACGATATTTAACTACAGATTGCTGGCCTGCTCGATAGATGACATTTGTTGAAATAGGGCTGATTACATACACGCAAAATTACGCCATTGAGCAAGCAGTGGGGCACCCTCCGTGGAGCCTCAGGGATTTTGGCGTTGTGCAGCTAAGGCCGAGGGTGCAGGATGAAATATCGGCTGCCTCGGCCACATTTGGATGGGGGCGAAACGCCCGTGTACCGTGCATTGGTGGCACGTTAAAGAACACCAGATGATCAAAGAAATCCGCGAGTCCCCCAATAATTAATCATGGTTTTGCACGTAAAAGACAAAAATATTGTTTTTCATGCAGTGGAGCATGGTGATGAATAACACACCAAACAATTTCTTTTTCCAGATCTAAGTAGTCGGGTAACACCAAGAGTGCCCAACCATGCTGTTCATTAAAAGAAGCGTACACTCTTTCACCTTACTTGACAAAACCAGTTACATGGCGCCACAGGCGAATATTTCGCGGTTTACTTTCGAATTCTCTTAGCTTTCGTGAGAAAACATTCGTAAGTGACTGTGGTAAAAGCAAGGCCACATAATTAGGTCTTTTCACTAAGGCATTTTAATCTTGCTTGAGCAAATTATGACATGTTAAAATTCATTAAAAAGCTTTTCGAAAAGAAGAAACGATGTTCTCTGCAAGCAAAACAATCTTATAACTGTGCGCCTAATTTATCACCAATATTATTAGCTCTCGCTGGTCCAGTGCTGTGATGGTTTCCGTAAAGGTATATTATATGCAGCCGTCCACACTTCTGCTTTGATAAAAGAATGTGCGACATTACTCAATGCCCTGGATAAAGAAACTAGGCTCAGCACAACGAAAGTGGAGCGTTCTTGCAGGATCCCTTGCGCAAAAGCCTCTTCTCGGAAACTCAGCACCTGCATTGTAATATGGCATTCTTGATTCCGAAGAGAAGCAACCGCCAGCTCTCTAGAACAAAGTGTGGACGTCCGTGCTAAGCCTGTACAATTTTCATTGCTCAGTGTACTTAAACCTAATTCTTCTCCTGCTGCGAACAGGAAGCACCGAAGCTGCTAAGGACGTGGCCGACAACACCTTCCATCCTGACACTTCCTGCAGAGGCGGTGCACACCGGTTATGTAAGTCCAAGTCGGGGTTCACCAGCAGAGGCAATCGACACTCGCACCGAAAGCGGAGCAGAGAACGAGGGTCGGTGAAGTCCGTTGAATCTAAAGAACAACCTATTGCGGTGGCTGACACCAGCTCGGGATCTCCCCTCATCGAGTGCAACAACGCCCTTCTCTGCAGTGAAACAAGCGGCGCTATGAGACCAGACGTGTCGGACACCAGTCAGAAGAAGGCAGTTAAGCCACCTCAAGAACGTGCATCACAACATGCTGCTCCCTCCGCGCACGTGCCACGTCCTCAAATGCCCGAACTCTTCTCCGCCTTCGACAGCCGAAGCAGGAGTCGCTCGAAGAAGCGAGCCACCTCCACCTCCAGTCTGAAGAAGCGGGAGAGGCCAAACAAGTCCGCACCAGCGCCTGTTTCTCCTCTTGGGCCTACCGCGCTCGCGCCTCCTTTCGGCCAATCAGACGACGGTAACCTCGCGGTTCTCGACGTGTATCGGACTTCAGCGAACGAGAATCCCATGAGTCCGTCGACTGCGAGTGAAGCAGCGTGGTCCGCGTACACTCTGGGTGAAATGTCACGGACGCGCGACCAAGTTTCGCTGGCGCTCGCCCCCATCATGGTGCCTGCTCCTTTTGTTCTCCGAAGTCCCGCCGACAGCTCACCTCAAAGCGACTTTTCACCGAACGCTGCTCGAAGACTGCCATCGCCCGCATCGCTAGGGCTGGCGGAAGGCCGTGCACCTTTGTCGTCGTCGCACAAGGTGTCACCGACGTCGCCAGTGCCGGTGCTGCCGCAGCATGTCGTGGATCCGCGCGGGCCGTACGCCTCGTCGACTACCCCAACCAAGGACCCTTCGTCGTTTTCCACGATACCGCCTGGTCATAATCAGCCTGCTGATGCTCCCATGTCGACAGGGTTAGAAGAGAGCAGCACCACGGCTATTTATCGAGCGCAACCTTTTCTCGGCGAGATAACGTCATCTATGTTCGGCAGCAAAGTTGAATCGTCTGCAGCTAGTGTGAGTGCATGTGGGACGCCTTTATGTTATGCCTTAGTGGCTTGCAGCTTTTCACTACAGATACTTACGACTCATGGGCAAGCTATGACGACGCCAAGCTTTATTCTCTATCATATATAGATTAGCTATCACTGCTATGCATACCCTTAAAACAGTGACGGCAGGTATTTTTTTTCCGGTTATAAGCGCCACGAGTGAGTCGTATGGGAAATGTACAAAAGGCGATCGGTCGCGGGTTATGCAGGCCATCTGCATATCTTGTCCTTCGCACCAGTGTGTGCTTAGTAGACATCAGAAGAATTCAAAATTCTGGAAGTATAGATTTCATATAAGTACCGGGAGAACTGTAATCCTTCAATTTCCTCCGCATCGATAGCTAATATTTAATACCTATTTCAAGGTGTTGGATCCGGATTTTATTAAATGTTTTTTCAGGCAGATTTGCTATTCCGTGCATTCACGCTAGAAAGCGCGTTTACACAAAGGCGGTGCAATGGCAATGCAATGACGCAGCAGACATTGAACTAGAGAAGAGAATCCATTACCGCTGAAAAGAAAAAGTGCATGAACTGTTTTACTTTGAAAGATAATAATTTTTTAATTAAGAAGGAAGTTTCAAAGATTCCGATCCAAATATGCGACCTTTCTTGTGTGTAATAACTTGTCACCACAATATCTTAAAGTGATACACCATGTATTCTAATACGGAATAAAGGTTTCTGCCAACAGACAAGCTCCTTGAAAGGAATAACTAGAATTAATGGCAAATAAAATTGATAGCACCGACATTGTGAACAGTAGAATAACGCTAGGGAACATCGCCCCTTATTCCGAGGACCGAAGAACCTCTGACGTCTTTTATTTCTTTTTTACTGCACTTATTGACGTAATCTTTCGTGTATCACGATGTTCAGTTAGCGATGGTCCATATTTTCACCATTTCTAGACACCAGAAAAGGGTTCTCATGAATCTACATTTGCATACACTAGAGCCAACAGGAGGTCACAAGGCCTTTTCTTTCTTATATTCCGAATATATTTCTTGGATTTTGAGGACTGAAGCATCGGTGAAGCAGCGATGGTAGCTTCTTGGGTGCGCAAGCTAAACCAGGAAAAAACACGACAGAGCTAATTGGAACTGCATTCTTTTCGTCGTGGTCGCTGTTGTAAGAGCAGGCAGAGGTATCGAGTAGAAGCTGCTTTGTTCATAGTGGATCAAGGAACTAAGTTTTTAAAAGCATAAACGAAAGCATTGCCGGCGTCGTTCAGGCTCGACATTATGTGGAATTGTTTTACAGAAGGAACGCAGTTATTGTGCGATGTGTTATTCTAGAGCGACCCATGACGTATTGTATACATTATAGAGCATACGTTTTCGTAACCGTTGTTGCGTTTCGCCTGCGACACGTGGTTTTGCCGGCGCGACGGCGGCGGGGCGGCGGACATTTTGGCCCGATCGTCGTCACCGCAACACTCATCGCCAGGTGTTTCCAGGCGCGTCTGCGGCGATGCGACCGCCTAGGGATTTCGTTCCAGTCATTGTGCCCGAAACAGGCGATGCCAAAGCAGGGACCATCTTCTCGTTACAGTCATTGTGTCCGACCGGCAGCGCCACGACAGTGTGCTGCGCAGCGCCACGACCAGGTGCTACGAGATCGTGCGCAGCGCCACGACATGGTGCTACGGCATCGCTACGACAGTGTGCGTCACCATTAGCCCATTGTACATTCACGTGCTCGTCTTTTGAGGGGTTCCTTCTTGCCCTCAACTGCGAGAGTATAAAAACAGCTGCCCCCGGACGCCAGAGGAGGGCTCCGATTTCTTCCGTTGAGTGAAGTGCTCTCCCGTCTCTCTACTTCGGTCAAACCTGACCGCCAACTCTTTGCGATGTTAAAATAAACAAGTTGTTTCGTTGTTACCTGTCGACTCATGCTTTGCCGGGACCTTCGGATGCTTGCAGTTGTACCCCAGGCCGCCAGGCCAACGCTACCCTTGGGGCTTGCGACCCAGGTACAACCACGGGCGTCAGCGCCGAGTTCCCAACAGATCGTACCAGCAGTCCGGATCCAAACATCTGGTTGGCAGCGGTGAGATCACCTCCGGTCTAAAATATCTGGTTGCCAGCGGTGAGATCGCCTACGACTTCAAACAACTGTCTGCCAGCGGCGAGATCACGACAACGGAGGCCAGCAGCAAAGAGATGCAGTTGACAGTATGCTGAGCAGCTCAACGACGATCCGGGAGCAGTGCAACGAGCCCTGTGTGACGACTGGTTGCCTGCAGCGGAACGACTGCGCGGAATTCCTGCCTGCGAGGTTTGGTGAGTGCGGGACTTTCTTCTTCTGAGCGTTGCCAGGCTTTTTGTTAGTGTCAGAAACAGAGCTGGTAATTGTGGTTGTCGTTGCTGCCGGGTTAGTTTGCGGCAAGACAATAGTAAGCAGTAGAGAAAGCAGCATTCAGAGCAGCCATGGATTTGAAGTCGTTGCGCAAACCGAAATTGTTGGAGCTTGCAAGAGAGTTGGGTCTGGATGTCTCAGACAAACTCAGAAAACCAGAACTGATAAAGGCTATTCTTGAGTTAGAGGCTGAGGATGACGAGCTGTCGGAATGCCTTGAGACTATTGAAGAGAGGGAGACTGCAAAAAGAGAAGAGCGCGAACGTAAAGAACAGAAAGAGCGAGAGCAACAAGAGAAAAAAGAAGAGCGTGACCGTCAACACGCTTTGGAAATGAAGCGTCTCGAGATAGAGATGGAACGCGCTCGTAATGGAAGTCAGGCACACGGTGCAGGAGAACGCGTATTGTTCAAAATGACTGACCTGATGCGGCCGTTTAAGCTTGGAGAGGACATTGGTTTGTTCCTGGTTAACTTTGAGCGAACGTGCGAGAAGCAGGGGTTCTCTCGGGAAACGTGGCCACAGCGCTTGCTCACTTTGTTACCCGGCGAGGCGGCCGACGTAGTCGCTCGCTTGGATAGAGAGGAAGCAGAGGATTTCGACAAAGTAAAATCGAGTCTGCTAAAAAAGTACCGGCTGTCTGCGGAAGCGTTCCGTCGGAAGTTTCGGGAAAATGAGAAAGGCAAAAGTGAGTCATATACAGAGTTTGCGTATAGGCTTATGTCGAACATGCAGGAGTGGCTCAAAGAAGAGAAAGCGTTTGGTGACCACGATAAGGTTCTGCAGTGTTTCGGGCTAGAACAGTTTTATAGTCGGTTACCGGAGAACGTGCGATACTGGGTCTTGGATAGGCCAGACGTTTGTACGGTGGCTAGAGCCGCTGAGCTAGCCGAGGAGTTTGTGACGCGTCGAGCTCGCGGAGCTAAGGATGGTCAAAAGGGTGAATTTGGCTCGAAGTTTGAGAGGCCGAAGTTCACACCCATGAGAGCAAAGGGGGACACGCGTAGGGAGGATGCGAGTGAAAGCAGTCCGACCAAACGTAAAGAGACGGCGGCAGCCAAACGCAGAAAGCGGTTCGAGATGAGGCGAGCGCGCGTGTGTTATACGTGCCAGAAGCCGGGTCACTTTTCGGCGCAGTGTCCGGAAACAACACCAAAAGTTGTGTTTTTTTCAATAGGCAGCACTGACGAGAACATGAAGCTTCTCGAGCCTTACATGCGAGATCTCCTCGTGAACGGGAAAGAGTGCCGAGTGCTTCGCGATTCCGCAGCTACGATGGATGTAGTTCACCCATCTTACGTAGAACCGCATATGTTCACGGGCGAGTGCGCGTGGATCAAGCAAGCCGTGGAAGCTCATAGCGTGTGTCTGCCAGTAGCAAAAGTGCTTATTGAAGGACCTTTCGGAGCGCTTGAGACAGAGGCGGCAGTGTCATCTATGCTGCCACCCCAGTACCCGTACCTATTTTCAAACAGGTCCGATCACCTCCTGCGCGAGAAGGGGCTTTTGTTTGGTGAAGCTAGTGTTCAGGCCTTAACCAGATCGAAGGTTCGGGAGCTCGCTGCAAAGGCGGTAGTTGCGGGGCCAACGTTATCAAACAACGAAAAAGGGTCAGAGGCGCAGCAGGCTGATATTCAGAGCACGCCCGAACTGAATAAACTAGAGTCTGTAACGTTAAAGGCGCCAGATACTGGAGAGGAAACGCCCGACGCGGGAAAGTTAGAAGAGCTATCTACTGATTTGCTCATCGCGCCTACGTCAGACGGACTTGATAGGTTGCTAAAAGTCAGCCGGACGGCTTTGATAGCCGAGCAAAAAAAGGATGGCAGCCTGGAAAACGTGCGCTGCAATGTCAAAGAAGGTATCGCCAGGAAAACTGCGCGTTTTGTGGAAAGAGGTGGAGTCCTGTACCGGAAGTATCTAGACCGCAGAGGAGTGGAGTTCGATCAGCTGGTCGTGCCTCAATGCTATCGTCAGGATCTGTTGCGCTTGTCACATGGGGGTTCGTGGTCCGGACACCTAGGAGTTAAGAAAACTAAGGACCGTCTCTTGCAAGAGTACTATTGGCCAGGGTGTTTTCGGGACGCAGACCATTTCGTGAGGACATGTGACACTTGTCAGCGGGTGGGCAAACCAGGGGACAAATCGAGGGCGCCGTTGAAATTGGTACCTATCATTACGGAGCCTTTTAGACGGCTCGTTATTGATACTGTGGGACCTCTGCCGGTAACAGCCACGGGGTACAGACACATTTTGACTGTGATCTGCCCAGCGACAAAGTTCCCTGAAGCAGTGCCGCTTAAAGAACTCAGCTCAGTTGAGATAGTCAATGCACTACTGTCCATATTTGCGCGAGTTGGTTTTCCTGCAGAAATTCAATCAGATCAGGGCACAGTGTTTACTAGCGCTTTGACGACAACTTTTCTCGAAAGGTGTGGGGTAAAGCTGTTACACAGCTCAGTGTACCACCCACAGTCGAATTCCGTTGAGAAGCTCCACTCCGTCATGAAGCGCGTGTTGAGAGCTTTGTGTTTTGAACATCAAACTGACTGGGAGCTGTGTCTGCCTGGGGTGATGTTTGCTTTAAGGACCGCGCCGCATGCGGCTACGGGGTTTTCGCCAGCTGAACTGGTGTACGGTCGCTCGCTTCGATCTCCGCTTCGCATGCTTCGAGAATCATGGGAAGGTAGGGGCGACGACCCAGTCGTGGTGGAGTACGTGCTTAAGCTCCTCGAACGCTTAAGAAGGGCACAGGAGTTGTCAGGTGAAGCAATGACAAAGGCCCAGCAGAGGGCCAAGGTTTATTATGATCGGACAGCCAGGGCCCGTCGTTTTGAGGTTGGCGATGAGGTCATGATATTGCGCACATCGCTAAACAACAAACTAGACGTGCAGTGGGAGGGCCCAGCGCGAATTGTTCAGAAACTGTCGGACGTTAACTACGTGGTAAGTCTGCCAGGAAAGCGGAAAGCACAGCAAGTTTACCACTGTAATCTGCTCAAACCTTATAGACAAAGGGAAGCAGTGGTGTGCATGATGGTAAACGTTCCTGAAGAGCTTCCGGTCGAGCTTCCGGGACTAGGCTCAGTGACGAACAGGGAAGACACCGGTCAAGTCATTAGTGACCTTATCAGTAAAGCACCGCTGTCGCCTGAGCAGAAAACCGAACTACACCAGCTATTACAAGAGTTTCAAGGTCTGTTCTCTGAGAGGCCTGGTAGGACTTCTGTACTTACTCATGATATAGAACTTACCTCCACAGAGCCAGTACGATCCAAGGCGTATCGGGTGTCACCCCGCCAGAGCGATATTATGGAGGCTGAGGTAAAGAAAATGCTACAGCTCGGTGTTATTGAGGCAGGTGAGAGTGATTATACCTCCCCTTTGATTTTAGTTGAGGTACCGGGCAAGGAACCTCGTCCTTGCGTCGACTACCGCAGGCTTAATTCCATCACTAAGGATCAAATTTATCCGATCCCTAACATCGAGGAGCGCCTTGAGAAAGTTAGTAGCGCTCAGTTTATTTCCACCCTAGATCTTGTCAGGGGTTATTGGCAGGTTCCACTTACAGAAGAGGCTAGTAGGTATGCGGCGTTCATTTCACCAATGGGAACATTCCGTCCTAAAGTGTTGAGTTTTGGTTTGAAGAACGCGCCATACTGTTTTTCAAGTCTCATGGATAAAGTGTTGCGGGGACAGCAAGAATTCGCTTTACCGTATCTAGACGACGTAGCGATATTCTCCGCATCCTGGTCTGAGCATATGACACACTTGCGGGCAGTGCTAACCCGCCTGCGCGAAGCAGGCTTGACAGTAAAGGCTCCTAAGTGCCAGTTAGCACAGGCCGAGGTTGTCTACCTCGGTCACGTGATTGGTCAGGGTCGTCGCCGCCCCTCTGAAATAAAAGTGGCCGCTGTGCGAGACTTTCCGCAACCGCGCACAAAGACCGATATTCGGTCGTTCTTAGGTGTCGCCGGCTACTATCAGAGGTACATCCCTAGGTACTCTGATATCGCGGCTCCCCTGACGGATGCTCTAAGAAAGACAGAGCCTCAAACAGTCGTCTGGGACGAGACAAAGGAAAGAGCTTTTAGCGCCCTAAAGAGTGCCCTAACAAGCCAGCCTGTGCTACGATCGCCAGACTATACAAAAGGGTTCATTGTTCAGTGCGATGCTAGTGAGCGAGGCATGGGCGTTGTACTGTGCCAACGGGAAAATGGAGAAGTAGAACACCCCGTCCTGTATGCTAGTCGTAAGCTGACCAGTCGTGAGCAGGCGTATAGCGCCACCGAGAAAGAGTGTGCATGTCTCGTGTGGGCCGTTCAGAAATTGTCATGCTATCTAGCCGGCTCGAGGTTTATCATTGAGACAGATCACTGCCCTCTCCAATGGCTGCAGACCATCTCTCCCAAAAATGGCCGCCTCCTGCGCTGGAGCCTCGCTTTACAACAATATTCCTTTGAGGTGCGTTACAAAAAGGGGAGTCTCCACGGTAACGCCGATGGCTTAAGTCGAAGCCCCTAACGTAGGAATCAGCCTCAAAATTGTTTGTTACTGATGTTTTTCTTCCTGAGGCAGGATTTTTTTTAACATATTGCTTTTGTTTAGTGTTTCAAAGTGATGATATGCTTTCTAGTGCAATTTTTCAATTTGTGGACGCGTTCTGAGTGATGCTAGACTACTGTAAGGAACTAGGCAGTGGTATAAAAAGGGGAAAGAGCCTGGCAGGGCTTAGTGAGGGTTGTGCCGTGCTTGCTGACTGAGCGGTTGAGTTTTCAGCGTAGTTCTAACGCTTGCCGGGAACGAGAACAAAAATGTGAACTCTCCCGAAGTCACTTTGCAGTGTCCCGTGCGAACCTGAACGAGAGAACGAGGCCTTCTCTGTGCGCTGCGCTCAAGAAACGTCAAGGGACGCCCGACTTCGGTTATGAGCATCATCGAGCGACATCCCTCCGGACAGCGGATGCAGTCCCCTGTCCATCGGGATCTCCTTTCCCCGGCGGGGCGGTCTGTTGCGTTTCGCCTGCGACACGTGGTTTTGCCGGCGCGACGGCGGCGGGGCGGCGGACATTTTGGCCCGATCGTCGTCACCGCAACACTCATCGCCAGGTGTTTCCAGGCGCGTCTGCGGCGATGCGACCGCCTAGGGATTTCGTTCCAGTCATTGTGCCCGAAACAGGCGATGCCAAAGCAGGGATCTCCTTCCAGTTATTGGGCCCGAAACAGGCGATGCCAAAGCAGGGATCTCGTTCCAGTCATTGTGCCCGAAACAGGCGATGCCAAAGCAGGGACCATCTTCTCGTTACAGTCATTGTGTCCGACCGGCAGCGCCACGACAGTGTGCTGCGCAGCGCCACGACCAGGTGCTACGAGATCGTGCGCAGCGCCACGACATGGTGCTACGGCATCGCTACGACAGTGTGCGTCACCATTAGCCCATTGTACATTCACGTGCTCGTCTTTTGAGGGGTTCCTTCTTGCCCTCAACTGCGAGAGTATAAAAACAGCTGCCCCCGGACGCCAGAGGAGGGCTCCGATTTCTTCCGTTGAGTGAAGTGCTCTCCCGTCTCTCTACTTCGGTCAAACCTGACCGCCAACTCTTTGCGATGTTAAAATAAACAAGTTGTTTCGTTGTTACCTGTCGACTCATGCTTTGCCGGGACCTTCGGATGCTTGCAGTTGTACCCCAGGCCGCCAGGCCAACGCTACCCTTGGGGCTTGCGACCCAGGTACAACCACGGGCGTCAGCGCCGAGTTCCCAACAGATCGTACCAGCAGTCCGGATCCAAACACCGTAGCAAGGTACTGTAGTACTGTAGTACTGTAGTTTCTGCATGTTTGGATTTGATTAAGGACCTATAATGTAAGAACTTTTGATAAAGTAGGAAGGAAAACGGGGGAGGCAGGAAGTTGGGAAATAAATTTGGGTTTGAATAAGCATGGGAATGCCGTTGTCAGTTCCCGACTATTTAAAAGAGGTCGCCTGCAGATGAGAATACCAGTGTATTCATATGAAGTAAAACAGCCTATATAAATGTTGCTCAGAGTGTGAATTTCACCTGCAGTAGCAGACAATTAGAATTTTTCGATTACGCATTCGACACATATCCGATAGACACGAATAAAAATTTAATTCAGGAACACGCGTGTCGGCATACGCGGTCATTCGTGAAACGAATGCACTGTGTAGTATTGTGCAGCAGTCGTGGTTCGGGACAACTAACGCACTCCCATCAAAAACTGGATTTAGCTTATATTTGTCGCAAAATACAAGTACGGACGCTCGAGAATTTACTTTGCAAATTGAAGTGCGCGAGTTCGAAGGAAGCACACTGTGGCCACAGGAGCAGCGTTCTTGTGCTGATGAGTAATGATCGTTGCGGGCCGCATTTTAGCCATCAATGACGTTTTTGCAAATCGAAAAGAAAAAAATATTTTTGGAATCTAGTCCAAGCGTTCGGGCATTCTGACCAAACCACACCTTTAATCGCGACACGTTTCGTTTGAGTTCGCACGTTGACTCCCTTATTACTTACGGCTACGCCAACTGTCCATTTTTTTTTTTTACATGCCGTTTACCGACAGCTGTCAGGGACCGGGTCCGGGATGCCGTTTCAAAGGAACAAGCTGGACCATCTTTCGAAGAGCGGAACGCAGACAGAAAGCGTTGGGACACGACGCAGGATAACGTCCTTGGGGGGTAAGTAAGGACTTAGATGAGAGCAGGTGAAGCCGAAACTTTCATCTTGTCTGCACGATGATAAGGGCTTGCCTATAGAAAGTTTGAATTATATGAATTATATGCCTATATAAAGTGTAAACTGATGGTGCGAAACCAATGACGATGAGGCGAACACCGTACGAGTCCAAACTTGCGGCAAAATCTCCGATTTCTACGCTGAGTACCTGGTTTGGACAACAATACGCTGAATTTATTCTTTTGTTTCTTCCATATTTTTTTCTTCCTTGCATGTGGCAGTTTGCCTGACGTACCGAACGCGCTTTGGTTTTTAAGATCTGGCAAGGCAAGGCCAGACGACACGAAACAGTGCATCATTACTGCGGCCGGACTACAACACGCCTCGTATGCCCTCAGGTCATGTGTTTAAGGAGGCTTCTTACGCCTTTCGTATACACGTGCTACAGAGCACGTGTGAAAACAACGGAATAAACCTATAGTACACAAGTAGGGATCAGCTAGCACAAGACAGGGGTAATTGTAGATCGCTGGGCGAGGACTTTGTCCAGCAGTGGACATAGGTAGTCTGCTGCTGCTGCTGCGTTAATTAAATTTGTGTCAACCCCAAATGTTTTAGGTTCGACTCCCACCAAAAGTCGTGGGTTCGAGTGCCTTAGCTGTGCCTGAATTGCCGGTGCCTTTATTAACTTCGTCCCAATTAACAGAAAAAGTCGTGACTTCGAATATCCTAATTAACCATGTCTTAATTGACGGCGGCTTAATTAACTTCGCCTTAATTAACACCAAACACCGTGCGCTCAGCTCGCACAAATGATCGTGGGCTCGAGTTCCTTCATTAACTTTGCCTTAGTTAACACCAAAGGTCGTAGGTTCGAGTACCACCAATGCTCGTGGGTGGCGCCATCAATTTTAGCGCGATAATGCCGTATGGTCGTGTCTTTTTTTTTTTTTTTTTTTTGATAACGCCGGACACTATATTTTTCAACCCATGGGCCACTTTAAGCTTTCGCCTTAAAAGTAGCGAGAGAAAATATTTTTCTGAAGGGAATTTGAGCTGTGGACCGCAGCGTGGCAGGCAGGCACGTTACATCATCACCACCGCTAAAACGTGCCTAGTCCTTTTTACAGCGCAAGCTAACTATAGGCTCATTCCAACAGCCGTTTTGTTTGGCGATGTTGTCCGCGCCGCCGCCGAAGCTATCGCCAGGCTCCCACCCATTTGGCCAAGAAATGGGCGGATTGTCCTAAGGAAGAAAAAAAGAAACAAAAGACTGAAGAGTATAAAAAATGTTAGGATGAAAAACATGTATGGCATGAATGGGATGCCAATAAATAAGCATAAACATCATCATCATTAGCATCGCATCGTGCCACTTGTCACGCGATGTGAGATGCGCGCAGCGTAGCATCGACACATGCGCACTTTGCATTGCAGATGCATATTATGACACCAGGTGGCACGCCAAGTAGCACCTGCATAGATAGCGTTATAAGGTAGTTTGCGTTTCCTATCAAGTATGTGGCGCCTAAGCGCTATGGGGGATTGGCCAAGAAATGGATGGATTATCTTGAGGAAGAAAAATAAGATTAAGCAGATATATACAGAAATGCTAGAATGAAGAACATGTATAGCATACCTGATCAAAGCAAGCCGGTTGAGTGACGGTTTGCATCGCCGCGTTTCAAATGGAACGCCAATAAATCATCGGCAGCAGTAGGAGCAGCGTCAGCTTCGATTCGCGTCACTTTTCACGCGATGTGACATGCGCGCCGCGTTGCATCGCTACGTGCAAACTTGGCATTGCAGTTACGTTGTATTCCACCAGGTGTCCCGACATGTAGCGCTTGCATGTAGTTGGACCTGGTTGACTCAATCAGGCTAAATGACTATTTTTCACCACGCCGTTTCAAAGGGGATGCCAATAAATCATCATAATTAATTAGGCAGCAACAGCAGCATCGTGTAGTTAACCGGAGGGTTTCTATATAGTCTTTGTTTGCACTAGCGAGACTGTAAATGCACGCCAAATTTCGATAAATTCGCTGTTTTTTATAGGAACAAGAACGAAGAAATGCGTCTAATGGTGGAGGCCGGGCATATATATAATGATAGAATCGGTGAAAGCGAATGCGTAAGCCAGCCTTCAATTAACTTGCATAAAGAAAAAAACATGAAATGCCTAAACAGTTATCTCTCGCGTAGGCACACACGTGGACCTGATTGACAGGGGACGCCACCATGCCTGAGTATGCGCTGAAAAATCGTCTACTTTTCTTTCCGCCACAGTGCGTCATTGAGTTGATAGTAGGCGTTTATGTGTACAGGTTCTCTTATCTTCTGCCCATGTCTGCACGCCTTCCTTTCTCTTAGTATCCTTAGTCTGGGATTAGGTCATCACAAAGAATAGCTAACATTTAGAGTATTGGTGTGAACGCAAGACTTGCAAAATATCAGTTATAGAGCGTATTGATAAATATTCAAATGGTTTCGTTCCACCAAGACAGCTGCTGTGGTATTCATTTTACGGGGAAGCAAAAAAGTGTACGGGATCTAATATGCCGGGTGTTCAAAATTAAGCTTTATCGTTTTCTTAAAGGCACTGCGAGGCACCCGAAGACCGAATGTGCAAATAAGTTGTGTAGCCAGAGGGACACGAAGGGAGATGATTATTATGTCAGCAGCCCGAATAACTAAAATTGAATAATTAACATTTTGTAGACTGCACTGAGTGGGTATGTTTGTATTGAAAAGTTAGAGGCAGTCGTGTTTCTACGCAGTATCAGTTGAAATAATTATTGTAGCCTGGTCTGTGTTCCCAGATATCCGACTACAACTTTTAATTGTCGTTCGCATGATTACGCATGCAAGAGAGTTAGGATCGGCGGAAAGCTCCTCCCTGGTATGAATCGGCTGTTGCGTGCGGCGTTTAGTCTGACAACGGAGGCATTGGCAAAGCTGATAACTGTCCCCCTTCCCCTTTCGGCTGGCGAAATAAAAAAAATCGAAGATCCCGGAACCGCCGTCTTATCACACGATCGCGCAGCCTGTAATGATGGCGGCAGTTGTTTTGACGAGATAATGGCGCGATCGGAGAAGCTGAAGGGCAGTTCGCGTTTGTAATGGTGACTAGTCGAACGGGCATGATGGCATGGTCCTTCCCTGGCCTACGCTTATAAAGTGACTGCTGATTTCGAAGTATTGTAGATCTTATTGAAATTAAGAGCAATAACTGCACGGCGCACCGCGCTGTCTTATCGTGATTTCGCCAGCCGAGAGGGGAAGGGGAAAAGTTATCATCTTTGCCTATTCCTCCGCCCTGCTGTCAGGCTAAACGCCGAACGCAAAACAACCGCGTCACATCAGGCAGGAGCTTTGCGCCAATCCTCGCTCTCTTGCATGCGTAAAGACGCGAATGACAATGAAAAATTGGAGCCGTGTATCTCGAAGTACAGAAACCTCAGAAGAATTATTCCAACTGATACAGCTGTTTAGAAACACGACTGCCTCCGAGTTTTCAATACAAACATACCCACTTACTGAAGTGAACAAAAAGTTAATTATTCAATTTCAGTTAAGTGGACTGCTGACAGCGATAATTATTATCTCACTTTGCGTCCCCCTGGCCACATAACTTATTTGGACAGATAGTCCTCGCGTGCCTCCCAGTGTCTAAATTTAAGAAAACCATAAAGCTTAATTTTGAACACCCGGTAACACTACGCAACACCCACCGTGGTTGCTCAGTGGCTATAGTGTTGGGCTGCTGAGCACGAGGTCGCGGGATCGAATCCCGGCCACGGCGGCCGCATTTCGATGGGGGCGAAATGCGAAACACCCGATTTAGGTGCACGTTAAAGAACCCCAGTTGTTCGAAATTTCCGGAGTCCTCCACTACGGCGTGCCTCATAATCAGAGAGTGGGTTTGGCACGTAAAACCACATAATTTAACACTACGCAACGAGGCGCTTACACTCCGGGATATTGGTTCCTTCAAATCTGCTTCTGACCAATGATTGAAGCTGCACGTTCACAGGATGTATGAAAAGACCTTAAGCGACGCGCAGATGGACTTGACTTCCATTTTTGCCACGATATCTTGTCTGCTGAAGCAATGAAGCAAAAAGCATCACGGGATATTAATAAATAATTGATTTATTCATTTATTTATTATTTATTTATTTACTTATTTATTAATTTCAACATACTGTCAACCCTTTGACAGGGTTACTACAGGAGTGGGGTACAGAAAGAATGAATGTTTACACATAAGCAGTTACAATAACAGTAATTGTCGGGCGCAAATTTGCAAAACAAGCACAAAATAAGAAGAAAGAAATGTACGTACAACAGTAAGTATGAATACGAATATTGATAAGCATGCCAATAGAAAAAGTAAACAATCGTATTGAGAATATGACATCAGGCGTATGAGTAAGTATTAAGTGAGTTATGGAATCGTTCAAGGAAATCATCAATTCTTTGCTGTTCGTCTACAAGTCGGTCAAGAGTATTTCATTCCCGAATCCATCTAGGGAGAAAAGAATAATAGAATATATTGTTGTTGCACGATTATTCTTGGAATGTGAGATCATGCGTACGACGTGGGTGCCTTGTTTTCTTAGTTTCGACGTATCTTGTGTGGTCTATCTTAAAAGAGTCTTGCAGTAGCGTGTATACAAATTTCAGGCGGTGAATTTTAGCTCGACTTTGAAGTGAAGGTAAACCTGCACAGCGTTAAAGGATAAATTGCGCGTTCTGTCATTTCTTGAATTTCTGTGAGAGCTTCTGTAGTTGTTATGATTGTAAGTTGGTCCCGCGGCACCACTCACTGGTCAACATCACGGGGCAGGAATATGCAGTGGTAGATTGATAATTTTCGCCCTTCTATCCCGATGACGAGGTCAGCAGCGCCAAGTAAATGGAGCGTTGAGCGGAGGTAATACGGGCGCTGCTAGGAAACCGAGTTAAGCAAATGAGGGCTAGTTAATTGCCAAGCCCGTAACAATCAGAGGCGTATCTACTGAGAGGGGTGCGGGTTCTCGCGTCGATGACGTGTGTGACCTCGGTGTGTTTTCGTCGTTCCTTGTTCGCGCACAATGACGTCCCTGTGTTTTGGGCTAAGGTCGCCACGGATGAAGAGCGCTTCAGAGCACGGGATTGGCAGAAGAGGTCTCCTATCTCCTACCATCGGATTGGAGGAAGATGACGTGACTGGGATGACGGAAAGAATAAGACGAGACGGTTGCTCTGTTGAGAGATCGGCCTCTTCACTAGAACTTAACTTTTTCTCTTCGTCATTCCTCCGTTTTTGTAAATAACCTAAATATATAAACACTGTGTTTTACTCGTGTCCTGAATGTTGGGCCAAGGCCTACGTTACTTACTGGATCACGGTACGTGAACTTCCCACGTGTACGGACCTTCGACCGGAACACCGCTGATGGAGTGCGTAAAGGGTCGAGGAGGTTTTGGCGGCTCACGACGCGTCATAATTAAGGTTTTGCGTCGAAACCACTACATTAAGACTGTGTTAATTAGTTATTCTTAAATAATGGCTTACACGTATAATTTGAGTTGTTCAAAATCATAGTGAACGGGAGTTAGTTGCCTTCTCTTAGACACGTCAGTTTTTTAATACTGCCCGTTAGCTGAAAAACCCTTTAAAGTAGCTGTCCATTAAATACTTAGAAGAATTCACATGTATCATGCCTCACAATTACCGAAAATTTTGATTCTACGAATGACGCTACCTTTATTGTCCCGCGTCTCTGCTTCTTTCACGCAGTCAGTGCCACTAGTTTTTGGGAGATCAAGCAGGCTGCGGCTTCTCGGATGACTGGCAGATCCGTGATGTGTGGCCTGTGCTGCATTGTGGTGATCTCCTCCGTCACGCTGGTACCCCTCACGCTGATATTTCTCGCAAACCGCACCCACTCCACATACATCGAGGAGTGCTCAACTGCCGCCTGCGACAGAGCGATGACTTCCTTCTGGGCTCTGATGGAGGACAGCGTGGATCCATGTCAGGACTTCTACGGTCACGTGTGCCACCGCTGGGACAACAGCACGGGTGGTCGGCTGAAGTACCTCGACCACAGCGTGCAGCAGATTGCGCGTCGCGTCAACCAGAGCCTGCACGACGTCGACGAGTTCGGCAGCGCGTCCCACGAAACACGTGGCGTGGCGCAGTTCTACAAGCTCTGCTTCAGATTCGTCAACTCCCGCGATCGCTACATTTCGAGATCGCAGATCATGCAATCCTTCGGCGCCGAGAAGCGGGACCGGCTGCTGACGATGACAAACTTTGGCGACATTGTGGCGACACTCATCGACCTATCCCTTTCTCGAGGATTGAACACGGTCTTCGGCGTGAAGCTCGTGCGGCGAGCGGGCGCAGCCCAAGTGAACGTGTTCCCAGGCAAGACTCTGGCCGAGACAATAGGCCCCCATTCGGCTGATGCGTGGCGCGGTTACTTACACAAGCTCCTAGTCGAACTTTCCGCGACGTACCCGTCCCGAAAATTTGACGTAGACAGCGTACAGAGGACGGACGACACTGTGAAGCAACTGCTGGCATCACCCGACGTCGATGACAATACTCGGGAGCAGGTCGACGCGGGTAGCCTGAACTTCCTGGGTGACGCCACGAGCACGAACACGTGGCTTGCAGCTGTCAACTCTCACCTGCCATCTGACGAACAACTCAGCGGTAAATCAAAAGTATTGGTTACTGGTTATGGAACCGTGCGCAATGTACTGCAGTTCCTCGGGAGCCTCGCCGACTACGGAGTCGCTTACCTCTACTTGCACTTGCTCCTCGAAGTGTTTCGCTTTGACTACGTGCGCAGCCTGCAACATCGCAGCCCAGTAGACCAAGTCAGGGAATGTCTGCAGGCAAGCCAAGATGCCATGTGGCACACGAGGAAAATCCTCACAGCCAATATATTCGGCGGCCGTAGAGAACGGAATCAAGAGTCGGCAGACATTTTACGTATGGTTGCCCAAGCCGCTTCCAGCCGAGTGCGCCTGAGTTGGATGGGAGACTTGATGCGTCGCAGAGCGCAGAAGCTCTTTTCCACTGTGTCGCTTCACGTGCACGACCTGTATGCCTGGAACGCCACAAGCTCTGTCATTGGCGAGCGCGCGGAGGCCTTGGTGTTGGGAGCACGAGCCATCGACTTTCCGTCGATCTACGTGCGCCTGAAGGAAGAGCAGAATCGTGCGTTTCTCAGCAACAGCCGCGCTGACAGCCACCCGCATGGCACACTGCACGTCTTGGACACAGGCGTCCTGTATGATGCGGGAGCCAACGAAGTGGTAGTGCCCGCTTCTCTGCGCGTTGAACCGGCGCTGTATTCGGCGGACGTTCCTTTCGCCTTTTCAGCCGGCACCCTTGGAACCCTCATGGCCACAGAGCTCTATCGCGCAGCAATGCCACACCAAGCGTCACCTATATGGCATCAGCAGCAGCGAGATGTGATGGCCAAATTTCAAGATTGCACAGAAATTCTGGCTAACGACGCGCTGAACATTTCGCTTGCGGCGTTAGGCGATGGAGTTGGTGACGGACATGGCCTACCCTCGCACATGTTTTGGATGCTTGGGGCAAGGACAGCGTACGAAACGCTGGGTTTAGCTACTTTTACCCATAAACACCCAATTAACTGGTCCAGCTACTGGAGGACATGGCAGCGGACTTTCTTCAGGCGCTTCTGCCTGCTGACGTGCGGCTCTGGAGAAGAGGACAACGAGCGATCAGGTGTCACGCATAGAGTTCTGTGCCTTCTCACCGTGGCGAGTATGCCACAGTTTTCGCAAGTATTCGGCTGTCAGGATCATAGCACTGCTCTTAAGTACACTACTTGTATTATGGACTGAGAAGTGGTATAGGAATGAGAAGTGTTCATGTTATTTTTCGTTGTTTATTCTTGAAAGTTCACATTATGGCGACAAATCAATGGACAACTGTACTTTCTTGCTGCCCTTATAAACAGCTGGCACTGGTTGAGGTTGTTGAAATGACCACTGTTACATACTTATAGTGCACACCTAGTGTGCTACTTGCATTAATTTTGTACCGGCGAAGGTATATAATGAATGATAATTGTAGGGGTATCTACTGGGGAGGGGGGGGGGGTGTCGGAGGGGCAGGGGGGTAGGTGGACATTGTCTCCCCACTCTCAGAATGTTTTGCTCATCACTGTCAGAATAGGAAGACAAAGTTGGCCATTTTCACCCCTCAGCCTTTTTGATAGCCGAGAACAGCACACCCCGAGGCCCGAAGACGATCACTTGATTCTACAGAAAGCCGCTTGAAGCCCCGATAGGGGGGGGGGGGGGGGGGGGGGGGGGAGTCTGGCCCACTATCGGGGCTTCGGGGTGCCCACTATCGGGGTGCCCACTATAGTGCCCACTATCGGGGCACTATCGTGAGGTGGGGGGGGGGCGGACAGGCATGCGCCTGCCCCCCTTCCTACCCACTCACACTTGTGATGAAAGCGGGCACTGTCGGCTGCAAATCCAACAACAGGTGGTTTTCTTTGGGAAGTGCGCCAGCATAAGCACGATATCTGCATTACGTATTCCCTGCTTGGGCAGCTAGGAGAAACGGGCAGTTAAGGTGCTTTTCGGTGCGAAACACCAGCAGGACGTGCCTTGCAAGGGTGCATTGTTGAGGAAGCTGTCGCTGGGCAGTCCAAAACAAGTTTGATCTACCACCCCTTGCATCATCCCGTGTTTGTTGGGGGCCGTCTAACCTAGCCATCTTTTAAAACACAAAATCAGATTTGCTTCTTAAAATTTAGCGGTACTTAATCCGTGTCGGCATATTAGCGATTTTGTCGCTATATTTAATGACTTTCTTGTCTGTTTACGGCATAGTTTTCTATTTAGCCATCAGCAATTACCTTGGTGGCTTGAATGAACAATTAGCAATAATTGAGCGACTAATAAGTTAGAAAGATTGCTCGTAAAATGGCTCTCTAGAAGCCACTTCCCTTTAATATTCAAAAGCTACATATAAGTGGCGTAAACTCGCTGTACAGTGCGTAGGCCCCGTGACCGTGATGGACCAGCTCTTGACTGCACACTGGTAGCGTCCACATTGTGTTTGTGTTTCACAGCACAGTCGTCATCAAAGCGTTCACATTATGCTAACAAAATTGAAGTTCTTTTATTATATACAAAGCCTATCTGAACGTGCCTAAACATTGCGGGTTCAGCGATGTCACTAAATGCATTTGTTTGGTAGACGTGCGCAAGCGTGTCAGTGAGGTAATTTGCCAAAGCAAAATGGAATGAATTTTGTGTTCAGATTTACAACACGGCAGGTGAATGAGACATATCCACTGTATAAAGAAGGCGTGAACATTGGAACGGCTGAACTCGTTCACGCGCGACTGAACAAATCGCTTTCGTTTCTCACAGTTTCGGATCAAGCAGTACTTTACGATGGCTTTGAGGTATATCAATAGCGAAAATGGGGGTATTTGACCTGTTCAAAGCTGGGGTAACTCTCATCGCCGTGCAAACGCATTCCACTGAATCTAGAGAGACAGAGAATAGAATTTATTCATAGGAAAGAGAGAAAGGTCGACTTGAAGTAGTGTGCTCTAGACTGCTACACACAGCCTACAGTCCACACTAGATTACACTACATGGCCCACAGAATATATTTCTGCTACCACGAACGTCGAGAAGCACGAAAAAAATTAGGGTTAATATGTAGACTAAATGCATTTGCATGCTATGAAAACTACGTTGCTTGTGTTCTTTTAAATCGTGCTGTATTCGTCAACTTCCATCTGAAGGTTTATGAAAAATTTGAGCTGCCATGATCTGTTTTCAAAATATTAAACGTAGACGATCGAATATCGCCTTTTTCGAATACGAATAATAAGTGTCAAATATCGAATTGAATAGAGAAACGTAGGCGCCCATATTTACAGCAGGAATATTTCTTTCGGAATAATTAGGAACACGCTTGTACTCAATAGACAGTCAACTATCACGGATAATTAGGAATGTTTTAAACACAAGATCACTACAACGGTCATGAAAAAACGCAAAAATAGCCGCTTGACACCTTTCAAGCCTGGTGGCAAACAAGCTTTCCAGGAATGACAGGCTGCTGTTTGACAAACTTTTAAAACACGCAAAATAAATATTTGTTGAGAGCATATGAGAAGTTATGGAAAATGAAAAGAAAAAGCCAATTGAGTATTTGTGTGCCCTAGACACAATAAAGCGCCTGCTACAAGGAAAAGATCACTGGTTGCAAAGCAAAGATAAAACTCGAGCATGACTAGACTGCTAAAAAGGCTAATTGGCAGGTCAGAAGCAAAAAACAGCCGATTCTTATGCAGTGGACGAAAAGAATGAGAATCGAGGGGCCCGGTTTTGTAAGGACAATGACTTACAGCGAATGAGTACATGGCAAGGGTTCTGCGCAGTTTAGTTCTCCGTCAACAAAAACACAGCGCCCTCTCTTTGTCCGCGCTGCAATCACGTGCATGGCTAGTTTCCTTCTGGCTCCCCGAAGTGGGGATAGTCGCCCACACTCGTGCACTTAAAACATGTACCTATAAAGCGAGATATAAGAATTAAGAAGAAGCATGAGCTTGCAGCGGTAAAGCTACGGAAACGATGGCGCATGTTTTATTAGGACGGGAATATATCTTCCCAGTGGTCGATTTAGAGACCACTGGCATCCTTGAAGCCCTTGATTTCAGCGAGAGCAGGGGGAAAGTAAAGATGTCCGCAATAGAGATTATTTGGAGGCGATTGGAAGAGCGGTGGAATAAAATTAGGGAAACGACAAAAAACGGTGACGTATGAGAACAAAGTTCCCAACAGGGTGTCAGAAAATGTGGCTATGGGAATTCATCATGAGTTTTTTTTTTTTTTAGCGTAGGTAAGACATTAGGCAGTATAATAGCAAGAGCTTATTGGCGGAACCCACCACCCTGTTCCAAAGGGGTCGCTCATAACATCCATCCAGCCATCCATCCATTCACCCATCCATCCATCCATTCACCCATCCATCCGGAGCCAATGTATTTATCCGGAGCAAAATAATAAAACCAGCAGCTGCCGCACAGCGCATTCACGGGTAGCGCACCATCAAGTTGAACAAGTGGCCACGGAGGGTGAAAGAATTGACCGCGCAGCGCTCCTAATAAAACAAGCATAGCATGTCAATTCAAAGCCCCTTCCTGCGTTATTCTAATATCTTTAGCCAGTTTCACATGATGCGATTTTCGTCGCACCTGAAGTGCGATTTCCGTCTTTTGCGACGAAAATCGCAGTCGCAGTGCCGAATCCCCGATTTTCTGCTGCGACCAACCGGTTGGTCGCACAGTCGCACCGTCCCAGCGATCGCTGCGATCTTCCGTAGAAATTACGCTGAGAGCTATTTCGCCGGTTTGTTTTGGCAAATGGCGCCGCGCTCAACAAGTGCAATGCGTGGAGACGTGGGTTGCCGAATTCGGTACGTACGCGAAGGGAGAATAAAAACTTGTGCCACAGATTCCATTTTCCCATTTCCATGCATTCGTTGACACGCTACGCAGCAAATGAAGTGCATTTTCACGTTTGCTTCTTACGCCTTTGCGAGCTGGGTGTTCGATCCCCACGAGACTACATGGCCTTTTGGAGTCGTCACAATTTTCTTTCGTTGAGTAGCATACAAAAATCGTGCGTACGGAGCACCTTAAATAATTTAAACTCCGCAAGAGCAAATGACAAGACAGCAAAGTACCCCAAGTTTCAACGTTGTGCTGAACGCGGTACTGTTCAGTTGCATTTTCTTGTCTGTTTTCAAGGGTGATTTTCCCTATGCATTTTGAAAGGTTATCTTACCTCAATTATTAAATTTGACATGGCAAACGTCCAGGCTATCGTAACAAATTTTCTGCGATAGCATTAACTCCATGGCTTGAATAAACAGCGTCGTCAATTTGTTTTTGAATATTTCATGCACGTTAAGTTGCATCTCTTCTCTGGAGAATTTTTTTTGCCGTCACAGAAACCAATAATACTTGAATACGTTGCGGACTTTGCATCCTTACCGCACCTGCATTAACATCTGCTTTGAACGGTATTTAACTCTGAAGTCAGTAAATTATTGGCTTGCTTTTGTGGCTCAGTGACAACGCAGCCTTCTGCACCGTCATGTAAAACTCGTGCAACAATGCGAACAGCAGGCAAATAGCTTGTTCTTGTGTTGATGAAACGGTAGGGGAGACACATTAAAGAAAAGTAAATGAAAACTGCGCTGTGAAGTCATCAGTTCCATCCCCTTTTGTGAATCTTTTAAGTACAAACGGTTCTTGCACGTCCACAGCTAATCAAGTGGGCAGAAACATTCATGCTTTACATGTGTCTAATAACAGTTTCTAACAAGTTTGGGATCACATTTATTAGTGTGTAAACCCATATAACGACATCCTCTATGATTACTACTTTTATAAGTAATGAAGTACCATGCTACTAGTAAGAACATATCACCCTGGGATTTTAAAAGAAATTTCTGCATTTCAACTATACAAAATGTACAGTTTATTCAATAAAGAACCACAATCTGCGTTCTTTTTTTTTTGCAATGACGCATTTTTTCAAGTTTTACCTAGATACAGGCAAGAAAAAAAAATAGCTGTAGACAAAAAAATTGTTCTGTTTATTCGCCTGCAAATATGGCTATAGCATTCTGCTGCTAACACAAGGTGAGGGGTAGAATTGTCACCCGTGGCAGTCACATTTAGATGGGAGTCGTCGGTAAAAAAAAAGCTCTTGCGCTTTTATGTAGTTTATCATCAATTATTGAACCCTTAAACTTTGTAAGACTATTGCAAAAGGAGGCATACGTATTCAAAATCTAACAAGCAATACTAACACCAATTAATAGCAAAGGGCACATTTGTGTAACAAGTTTCTTAGCTGATGTTTTGAATGTGTAAACATTCATTGCATCAATATTTATTGTTTAACAGCACTGCACAAATAAGCCTGGTAAGGCATAGTAAACACTCTATCAGGTAGCTGGTTCTACAGATGTAGAAATGTCAAAAGACATGAATGCTCATACTACATCATGCACAAAGCACAAACAAAACCTTTTTCAAGAGTTCTCCCCTCTGGCAGATAAGAGTGGGCCATAAGCAGCAGTAACATTATTAGAGGGCATTGTGTATTACGACTTATAAAAGAATGAAGAGAGGGAAAAGGCTTTTATTACAGTACTTCATGCTACTCTTACAGGAGGAACGATGAGCAAGAAATTTGTGGTAGAGCACGTGAGTTGAACCGTAACTTTTCGAAAGACAGTTGGAGGTAAATTTCACCCACCCACACCAACAATAAAAGCATACTACAATAAGTACTACAGTTTATTGAGTACTACAGTCTATGGGAAAGCTATCTTATACAGAAATCAAAATGATACAACAAGTTGTCGACAACATGGCGGTCTTTCTTAGTCAGTCGGGCCTCTCATTTTCTGATAAGTCAGCTCACATCAACATTGGCAATAAAACCAGAATCAAGAACTACCCCAGATCGCACATAGTGCTTCACATAGCTGGACAAATATATTCGCAAGTCAACAGTCCCAAATCCTCGGCTAGTGTAAGACAAAGACGGCAGAGCCAGGACGTGGGCGAAGCAATCATGCCAGGCCTCAACACAAATTCTACACCCAGTGAAAAGAATACTCTTTAAATCATGGGGGGTGGACGAGCGGATACTATGGAAAATCACAGGTGCTGTACTTGTGTCGAAGGTATTGTACAGTATGTATTACCAGCAGCGCACAAAAAAGACAACTCATCGAGTACAGGAGTCGGGTACTGACAGGTCTTTCCAACTTTACCATGCTGAAGACCTCTACGAGAGAAAGAAAACGAACAAGCACCTAGACAGAGTAGAGTTGCAGTCTGTGGCCCAAATTCTTTCCTCAAAAGCTCGGAACCTAGTTGCAAGCTACTATGCTAGCTAGCATGTGAGATGCAAAGACAAGTACCACTCCCTTCAGAAACACAACCTCAGGAGCACCTGAACTTGAAACACAACAGTTCCATACAGTGCAATAGCGGGGTAAACAATTTGGCCAGGAGACTATATGCAATCGCCAAACACATAGAAGAGGTTGCGAATCATGAAGACACAAGAAAATCAGGCTCATATAGTACAGTGATGTGGCAGTAACAGTGTAACAGTAGTAGGACACTACACAAAACTAAATACCTACAACCAGAAAAGCTGAACTGAGAGCAATCAAAGCAGCACTTTCATTGCAAATTTGCAGACCACAACATCCTGCATGCCTGCATCGATTCACCAGAAACTGTTGGGGCCTACAGATCACACAAGATTGTCTGGAAAATCAGAAGATTGACGTGGGACTTGCAAGCGCATGGTCAAGAAATTAAATTACAGGACGCATAGCCATGGAGATATTCCGGGACACAAGTTGGCTCATGAGTCCTACAGAAGAACTGAAAACTGGACGAGTTGGCATTTGTTCATTATTAACTACAGCGAAAAATATAAACAACGCACACTATCGAAGCACTCTGTGCGTTCACTTCGTTCTTGTCTGTTGTCTTTCTGTTGCGCTGTAATTAATGAATTTAAGGCTGCACAGGAAAAGAACAATGCCTCTGCCCGAATCCCTGATTTCACATCCAAATCTATGTGCACCCACACAAAGACACACACATAAATGTTACAACGGTGCAAAGCATGAAGCCGTATCAATAGTATGGCGCTAGAGAGGGATTAGGGCTAACTTCCAACTAAGATTTATTGTGAAAATGAGGCAATTAGCACAGTTTACCCGAAAAAAAAATACAACAAGAAAGCCAGGTTAAAATTGGTGCTTGATGCAACCAAACTTAAATAAAGATGTTAGAGAAACAAAACACAGATAAAAATTCTATGTGAAAGAAAAAAACAAATCACTGCAATCACCAATCCTGCATGACAGCAGCTCTCAAGAAACACTGTTCTTTTTTCCAATAGACAGACTGACAGCTTGCTTATGCAACCACAATCTTCCACTTCCATGCAATTAGAAACAAAACTTGCTTCTTGGAAGGTAGCCGCATGCGCAGTTGGCGCTCACAATGCTTTTTCCCTGGACTCGTATAATTATTTGTATTTTCTCTCTTTCCCATTTTTGATTATTCGGTTTCATCAAGCACTGGTTTTTATCAGGTTTTGTTGCTGTCTGTACAACTTTCTGGTAACCTTTATAAATCACTGCAACATCACAATAAGCCTTTTAATTAGAAGTTAGCCTGCCCTGTTCTTACTGCTTCCCACTATACACTCTTGCCACATTGCCCAAATAAAAGATTTTATAAGGTACACAGAAGCATCATAAGGGCCATTAATGTCACTAGTTGCAGCCACAGTCGCAAGTGACGCCCCGACACCCTCCGGGCGTGACGGTGCTGTAAATGAGTGGGAATGGGAGGACAGAATGACCACATATAATGACAACACGAAACACTATAGGTTACAGAGGTGCATATTCCCGCGGCCTCACACAAAATTGACAAAAAAGCAGTCTGTCGCATGGCGGCAGTTACAAACTAGGACATATCCTAATCCAACGCTCTCGCACATCATATATCTGGATGTATATCCAACCGACAAATGCAAAACATGTGAATCCAGGGCCACTCTGGAGCGTGCACTACAGAAGCTTGTCGCATCGCATAATTTCAGCGCACTTCTGCTGTCATCATTGGGTACATGTTGCAACGATAGGTTTCTGTCGTACAACAGTTCTCTGTAGTACAACAGAAGTTGGTCGAATTACTTCAGGAACACTTCTGTTATGACAATTGGGGGCCTGTTGCAACTATAGATTTCTGTCGTACAACAACATTTTTCTGTAGTACAACAGCAGTTGGTCGGATTACTTCAGAAACACTTCTGTTGCAACAACAGACATACGACAGAGTGTACTTCTGTAGTCGCAACAAGAAATGTCTGTTGTACATCAGAAAAGTCTGTCGCTCCATCAGGAATCTGTAGTTACTGCAGAAAAATTTTGCTGTACAACATAAATTTCTGTAGTACTGAAGGCAACCTCTGTTGTCATTTTCAGCTGGGATATATTATGGGAATGCCGAGGGATACATAACAATAAAGAAAACGCGGCCTCTAGCAGCAGCCTTCGCACGCGCTGGGAAGCCGCGCTGCTCAGCCCCGCCCTCGAGGACCAGCTATGGGCCGTCCAGCGGGCAGAGGATGCCATCAGGACCCAAGAACTCCTGGCCGTCACCTAGGCGGGGCCTTTGGCCCTCCCCACCAACTCGCAGGGCACACACTAAAGTTATTTCCTCCTGCTCCTCCTGGCTGCAAATGGCACAAGACAACAAATAGGCCGAACAAGAAAACCGAGATCATTTAACAGCAGAATGCTTATTGTACATTGCGAGTACATGTTGGCTGACAAGCAATAAACCGAGCATATACAAAAAGAAGAAGCAAAAATTAATGTCTGCATCCATCTCTAACAGGAGCTCTCCCGGCTAGATTCTCCCAGCAGTTTTACATCTATAGCTTCCATAAGTTCTCTAGGCAGCTGATCTGCACGGACTCCTAGCTTCTTTCTTTACAATGTACGCTCAGATATGACAGATGTGAATAAAGTGTCATTCAGTACATAACTGCGCTGGTTGCCATTGCTGGCCGTACGTGATATGCGCATCAATTTACACCTGCTAGCGTTATATTTCCCAAGCCATTTGTTAGACCGGAATGACACATTGTAAAGATCCCCTTGCACGTTATACGGATCATCAGGGTTATGATCTTTCGGTATGTTACACAATCGTCTGCGAACAAATTGATGATGACGTTACACAGTTAGGGAGATCGTTAATATAAATCAAGAAGAGTAAAGGCCTTGGGACCAAAAAATCTAACCTGCGCAATCAACGCTATACTGCATATTTTCTTCGATACAAAGCTAAATTTTCACACAATGTCCATAACGGTCGGATGAGTGCAGGCCTTGTCCATGGCAGCAGTGATATCGGAGGGCTGGTATCCGGACTCACACATGTTAACCAAGACACGCAGATACTGAAGGCCGTACACGTTCACGGCAGTGTTGAAGCACTGGTCGTCGAAGTGGTTCGTCGCATGCATGCAGCAGTCATAGCTGACCAGGTGGCGCTCGAAATGCAGCAGCGCGCTGGAGTCTCCCCCGTTCCATTGAGTCAACACTTGGACAATCTCGGTGACTTTATTTCCCAGGAAGGAACGATTTCTAAAAACTCGTTGCAACTTCAGCCGCAAGGATCGCTACACTACAGGATCGCTGGCCTTCGAAAGCTCCATGCGTAGAATCTCGATCGGGACGTCGCGGCCGGGGACGGCTCCGTATGGCTCCGGCGGTAACGAAATTGGCTGCGCCATTTGTTCACCCTGAAACTCGCTTAGCGCAAGGCGTCCCATGTCCTTATTATCGTACAGCATGACATGGCTCGTTGGCGTCAAATCTCTCACTCGCCTGTGCTGCTCGACGAGTGTTGCCAGCCGCCAGTCTTCGTTGTCTGAATATTCCATCCGGTTCACACCGTAGACGTCACCAAGGTATGTCTTCCTATGAGAATCAGGATAACAGGCGTACGAGTTCTCATTAGGCCTAGCTGCCGTCGTGGCGGAGATGTTCACGCATTCGGGAAGCAGGTCTTCGAACATCGAACCAGAGTGGCAAGACTCTAAGTAAATGACCATCTTCGCAGACTTTGTTCGGTGGTACACTTCCGTGAGTACCGAAATAAAAGACTAGACCGACATCTGGTCATTTGGGAACAAAAAGAAGTCTGTCGCCCCGAGGTCTGCGAAGTTCACGAAGTTGTGGTCGTCGGGACCGCTATCAATAACTTTCTCGCTGTCGCCATACTTATACTTATCCGAACAATCAAGGTACAGATGGAACAGACAAGGAAGCAAAAATAAATCAAGTGGGAACGGCCCATTTTATTTTGTTTCTGGTGACGAGAAAGCGTGAAATGGGCAGGCTTGAAAAGAGATGGAGGCCAACCCCGTCTGGGTTGGCCTCTATCTGGGTTGGGATACAAATGGCGGAAAAATAAGTGCAAGCTTTTACACGAACGCAAATTGTGTCGACATATACCAGAGTAGAGTATCTTTCTTTTTCTTTAGAACCTCTTAGATTGCTTACACCAGAAAGTGTGCCCTTATACTCTGGGTCCGGTTGTGTAAAATCTTGCCCTGTTTTTTTTCCTCATGTATCTATACCAACTCGCCTAAATGTAGCTGTCGTTACCGGTGAGAAAGAAGCCTTTCTATTTGTGGTCAGAATTAATCCGCAGCCCACCGCTACGACATCTCTCATATGACGCACCTCTTTCACTGGAGCATTCGGACCAATAAATCAAACCAAACAAACCCTTACCGACCGGTTCTTTTGTGTACATCTTCATTCCAGGCTTCTTTAGCCGGAGTATAATATACAGCGTGTTTCAGCGAACGCTTTAAAAATTCCTAAAGCTTGCCTGTGGCATATTGCACAATTCCGTTTCGTGAGGTGGTCTACTCCAAGCAGCGGACACTACCTGCACAAAAAAATGGAATGAACAATCGAATAATTAAGAAAAATCACTAATTTTTTATCTAATTGCGCTATGACCCCTATTGCAATTTACAAATTCTAGCCGCGAAGCTCGCAAGGCGGATCCACTTGGGACGAATTCTCAGGATGACACCAGTCTCGAGATATTAAATCTCAAACTTTGGGGAGAAAATGCATTGGTGTTCCTGTTAAGTTTGTCCTTCAATGCATAAAACAACGTTTTGTTGAGAAAATAACTGGAATGCTAATGCGTTTCTCGGGAAAGTGCGTGTGTGTTCGACAAACATGCTTAATGCTACACTAAGATATTGGTCGTGTCGGTTCGTTCTCTCTCTCGGAAGCCCAAGACTTTACCCTCATACACGGTCGCTCGTCACCACACGTGCATTTGACGCCAACTAGGGTACCTAGGTATGTGCCTCCGGAACTGTGCCGTTCCCTTAAATTTAAGGTGCCTTAATTTTCCCCGATGCCGAGCGGAATCAAACCAACGTCATAAAGCTTCCTCAAGGACAGCAACCCGACGAATTAGCGGGCTGCGCCACAGTTTTGCTGGGTATGTACCGCTGTTCAATGAACAACTTTTACGCCACCGCTTCAGCGACCTGCCCTGTGAACGCACTGTGTATTTGCCGCTCTTCAATGAATCCCTCGCCAATTTGGGTCGCTGAGTACATGCCATTGGGTGTGCGGCAAGCGATGGAACAATTCTCGGCGTTCGCACGTACCGGTCAACCGCGCCTCTCGTCTCGGAGGCCACGCGCGGACTTCTCGGCTGTACCGCTAGATGGAACAGCGTGTCCAGAAAGAAGCGCGAGCTAGGATCCCAGCAGCCGCATGCCGCGTTTCTCAGCGTTCACGCTGTTAGGAACGGCCTGCAGAGGTGCCAACATGCAATGTTTTCTCAGCCAGCTGCAGCTGCGAGCGTGGCGCGCTTCCCCGGAGAGACCATGGAAGCCTCCAACACCAGCTGCGGTGACTCGTTTCGTAGGGACCTCGAGGTGCCGCGTTTACACCCCCTCGGCGCCGCTATGACTAAACGCGATCGGCGGACCAACTATTGTTAGTGAACTCGCCACCACCAACCCGGTCTTTCGGGAGCGAGGGAGTTCCCTAGGGAATGTATCTGGCGGCAACCCCCCACGGGCCTTTCAATACGCAAGACAATGGAGGACCACGGCGGCCACGCTGCGGCGGTCAGCTCGGGGAATAAGAGGCGCCTACTTTGGGCGAGACACAGTTCTGCGAAGACCGTCTCACCTCGGTGTGGGCCGTGAAACCAGTGCGTACGTGTGTGTGTGAGCCCTCCTCCTCCAAAAAGGCGAGTCAACTTCGATGACGTTGGACGCTACGAAGTGGCGGTGAACTGCCGTTTTCTCTCACCTAGGGATCTAGGGAGGACGCAGTGTTTATAAGGCGCTGTTTGTCGGCTGCTAGGGTTTGCTCGGACAGAAAGAAATTCAACAAGAGGGGACACTCTTCAAAAACTGGCAACAGGAAGCACGTCACGCCTAGTTTCAACTCCATCCGTTAGTTGACGCAAGCATCAGAAGGAAAGAATGTGAAATAAACTTACAGACAATGTCTGATATTTTTTTTATTCTTTCCCACTAAAACTAAAAAGTTTTGCGTGTAAATTAACTTATACTTTGCGACTTATTTTTCTTGCGTTGCCTAGCAACAAGCTAGCGGCACGCCAGACGCGCGTGCATACGCCATGCGCCAGACAAGCCTCAGGAGTGAGCGAGGATGAGCATGTGAAGCTTGCGTGCTCGACGACCCGTCTCTTTTGGATTTAGCCCATTTTTTGGGGCTCCCGATGTTTTTTTTTGTGTTCTGTTTGCATTTCGACACGGCACCGCTGCACTACTGGACTACAGCAAGGTGAGGAATATTGTTTGACAGTCTGCGACGCACTTCAAGCACATTTAGGCTTACTGCACAAAACTGAACCTATATAATGACGCAGTTATCGAAAAACAGCTCCGCCGTCCAAGCCTAGTTCATTTGAGTTAATTACTCGTACTGGGAGATGTTTGCGACGCTTTCTATGAGCCCAAGCATAATTATAACTTGTTTCTGTAGTTTTTGAGCGCGCTCGCCGCACCTGGCTTTGTGACGAAAAGCACCTTGGCCGTGTGACGCAGTTTCGCGTGTACTGAATCTTACCGGGACACTTTTTGGCGCTTTCTCTGACCCCAGACATTAATGTAACTAATTTCGCTACTTTTTGGGGTACTTTTCAAGCACAGTGGCCGCGCTCGGCGTAGTGGTGCAGTTAGCGAAAAGCAGCTCGGCTGTGTGCCGCAGTTAGTTTCGCGTGTACTGAACCTTTCTGGTAGAAGTTCGTGACGCATTCTCTGACCCCAAAAAGTATTGTAATTGATTTGGTAACTTCTTGGGATAATTTTGAGGCATGCTCGCCGCGCCCGAGGTTGTGAAGCTGTTAGCAAGAAAGCAAGCCAGCCATAGTGAGTTAGTTTTACGTGTACTGAAACGTAGTGGGACAAGTTTGTGACGCTTTTTATGGCCCTGCAACAACATATACCTTATTTCGGTACTCGGGCTTGTCGAAAACGCGGCGAGCGATTGCCGAGAGTGGTAACACGGGATTGTTGCTTGCGCTGGCCAGACGCGTAAAAGATAACGCCGAGGAGCTCAAGAACATGACATTTCTGTCTTCTGAGCGACTGAAAACAGGATTTGCACCCACGAATCTGTCTTGAATGCGACTAGAAGGCATTCAGCGAGCGTGTAACATGGTCTGGCTGAGAGCCTGCGTTGTAGCCACTTCTGTGTACTTGGTGTACCAACGCGTTGACTGAGGCCAAGTTGTTTTGGAAACGCGCAGTCACCCGTGTACTTGTGCTCTTACAGAGCAGGAAATAATGCCCGGGAAGGGAGGGATGCTTGAAAATTGGTTGTTTTCTTCAGATTTTATGGCATTGTTTGGGAGGAGTCTATTTGCTACGAAGTGTATGTAAAAGTGAATTTATCTGTAATGCCACTCATTCACCACTTAGGCACGTTTCGCCTCTACACGCAATATTCCTATTAGGCCATCGTACCAAAATGATTTTTTCAGCTGATGGCATCCGGTAGAGCTTCGTACGGCAACGACTGCTGCTTACCTGGTGCCGCAACTTTGGATGAATGCACAAGAAGCCCGGAACGAGCATTTATATAGAGCAAAATAAACATTTCATTATTTCAGAAGACGTCTTGCGTTTTCTTTATGAAATTGAACGTGACACAGATTCGGTGGAGGCTTGTAAAGATCGTTCGCAATCATTTTTACTAAATAATGAAACGATTCCGTGCCAAGGCCGCGCGCGGCTCAGCAGTAGAAGCGACAAAAATTAATGCCGCGCCGATCAACGGAGCCGGCGCGGCGTGTACCAACTGGTGTTCAAAACGCGCGCGGCCAAAACCGAAACCGGAAGGTGTTAATTGGCGGCGAGGAGTTACGGAGTCGCCATCTATCGGAAGCGCCTCGCTGGCGTAGTATGAGGGATCATGCGGCGCGCTCCTCATAGATTTTGCTGTCAGCGCTCACAGAAAACACCACGCGCGAGCTCTCCCGGACATTTCTATAAGTACTTTCGAAACGAGAGAAGTTTCTTACTGTCTAAACAATAATCTTGGGCAAACTGAAAGCACACAATCGTTTACAGACGCTATCTCCTTACCGAATACGTACAGTGAACGCCACTGCGTGCGGTTGCCGCGATGGATCGAGTCTCCCAAACCGGCTTCTTGCGTGAAAGGTAGGTAAACGCTGAGAGCAAACTATGTGAAATATGTTCTTATAGTGTTTGTATAACTAAATGGAGCGTAATAGAACGAAGCCTCAATGCAGCGATCGCGCAGATTCGCAGCGACCGACTGCGCGTCTGCATGCTTGTCCGCGCACTGTTTCGCTTTCTTCGCGCGCGCGTTTCGGCACCGTGCCATGAGCTTTAGGCCGCAGAATATGAGCATTTGACAGTATACAAGCAACCATTGTTGCGTGGGCGCTATTAGAGCTGTTCAAAAAAAATTTCACTGTAGAGACTTCGACGTCTGTGATGTCCCGTCGCGACGATTCAATCTTTTTTTTCTTCTAAATTCTTTGACCTTTCAATATTATGTTTCGAGTTGCGTCGCACTCTATGTTTATCGGTGTTCACAGCGTGCAATTTCCCGCTGCTCCTTTTTTGTAATCCAGTGCATTAATTCATAACTCAAACATGACCATATGCCATGCTTTTTTTAAAATGTGCTTCTTACCGCTGCCTTTCCACTCCACTGAACTTGCGAGTATCTATAGCATCGACAAGTTCGTAGACCAAACCGTCATGACATTATTCAGGCAGCGGACTCGGGCGACCGTCTCAGTGCTCGTTTTCAGAACATCGCAGACCGGGCGCCGTAGCAGAAATCTTCCTCGCGTCTGTGCTTCCTGCATACCCGAGTTGTAGCCGATAACTGTTTGCCGGTTTTATGTTTCGCGAGCCAAGCTTCACGCAGCTTCTTGTCCTGCGGCTACGTGTGAATAAGGCTGACACCGGCCTCCATTACATGCGTCCGGGCCTGCGGAACCGAGCAGTAGCCTACCATATATGTCGCGCGCCTTCAAAGGCAGCCACTACCTATTGTAGTGCTTTGAAGCGTTGTAACGTAACACTCGAAGTGGGAAAATTTCGCCACTAAATGAGGACCGCAGCGTACGAGGGAATTTAAACTCGTTTTGAGCTCGCTTCGGCGCGCCCGAAGCAGCCGACGCGGCCGCTATGTCCCCGTGATCCCTCCTAGCACGTCACGCCGACGGTGGCGCCAGCTTTTCCAGTGGTGGAGCTCGAGGCCAATACCATCCGCTTGTGTGCTACAGTCAATTCGGCCGCTGGGCCCTATGGGAGTGTCCGCTCTTGTTGAAATTTCTTTCTCTATGGTGTGCTCGTCAGTGTGCTCGTGAGCAGTGTGCTCGTGCTCGACAAGCAGTGTGTTTCGACCTTCGTGCTCGCATGCTGTATGCTTCGTCTTGCGTGCTCCGTTTGGGAGTCACGCTCGACTGTCGAATGTATATCATGTCGAATATCTGTAAATAAACCCTGTTCCCCTAGTCCTGTCCTCCCAAGTTCCTCCCTACGACCTACAACCCTTACAACTGGTGGCAGCGGCGAGATCGTCCGACAACTCCGACAAGACGCAGCGGCGTACCATGCGTTTAGGAAGCCACGCGCAGGCTTCGTGGCGGCGCCACTACATGGTGCATTTTGTTCTTGGGAAAGAGGAGTCCCGCTGCATTATACGCTTCGTACATAACTCGTTTCGACGGTATAAGTACGCTGTGTCGTTATACTGATTCAATGCTAAACACATTACCGTCGTTACGTAACGTAATACCGTTTGCAATAACCCGAAAGGAGCCTTTAAGGACTAATAAATTGTGGTGGTCGTAATAATGGTGGTGGTGGTGGTGGTGATGATGATGATGATGATGATGATGATGATGACGATGACGACGACGACGACGACGACGACGACGACGACGACGACGACGACGACGACGACGACGACAACAGTCATCGTGAGCTGGGTATTGCCAAATTTTTCTTTCATTTAGTCGTTAGGTATGTCATTGGCGTCGGCCCATGTTTCGCCAATCCTTCAGAATGGGTATGCGTCACTCAAACACAAGCGGTACAGAACGCTATATGTTAATTATTACGCGTCGTACTTTTCTGTGCATACACTCGTCATCACCATTCTATCATCTACATGCATCATAGATCGCCTTCGCTGCGTATATATTTCACACTGTGCATCCTCTGATTTGGAGTTTTCAATTCATCATATTCTTCGAGTGATGCAGTGCGCACATATAAATTTCGCATATGAATAAATTTGTGACCTCTGTGATGAATAAACATAAACATTGCAGGAGATGGCAGAGTGAGTAGCATGAAAGGAAAAAAAAAACACTATAAGGCATCGCCATTAGTTGTAAAAGATTTAGTTGAGAGCTTCGCTTTTCATAGATTTCTGCGTTGAGGGCTGATGCAGCCGTGGTCCCAGACAGCGTATGGGCTTGGAAACACGGATCCGGTTGGGGCCGGGCCGAAGCTTCAGCCGGCGCACCCGGGACCTGCTCGGGCGAGAATTTCGACCCATGCGGTGCTTCAAGAAGGGTTACCGAGGGGGCTGGTTTTTTCTTTCCTAAGTCGCAACCATATGAAAAAACTGACAATGAAGCAACAGAAAACACAACAAAAATTATATTTACTTGAAATAGAGAGTGAGAGGGATACAAACTTTAATGGTGCACCGGTTATCTATAAATAATAAGGCAGAGGGAGATGAAGTTGAGCTAAAAGGTAAGTTGAAGCAAGTGGGCAGTGAACGCACATTTTCTACGTCGCGCCATGCGGCGCTTGGTGACCTTTCCACCTGCTATAACTTCTGTTTTCGTTCATTTTCATTTCATTTCACGATATCATTTGCAAATCTTCGGCGTACCATTTTCTTACCGCCACGTAGTTCACACATTAAACACTGCAGGCTTACTGGAGAGACAATACTCAGCCGCACATTTTGTTAAACCCAATGTGGCATAGGGTAAACGACGTGTGAGAGTAATAAATTTCGCGTGATTATTGCGTTGTTACTACTTTTCTGTGCCCCAATTCAGAAAGTTATTAGGATGCAAACGTCCCCAAAGTGTTACCAGAAGAGCAGGGCTCTTTTTCTCTTTGTCATACTATAATGCGCGGGCAAAACAGTGCGATCATTTCACATTCTTTCGAAATATTTGATATTGCAGTGGTTTTATACGCTAAGTGCAGCATAATTCCATTCGCAATCAAACTTTTGTTCCAACCCATTTTTACTTCCAAGTCTATCGCAATGCACGCGAGAGCAGAAGGCTGCCAACGGGTCTGCGTGCCAGAGCGCCGGTTTGAGGCGGCGAGATAATGAAAACGGCCGTTTTGGCGTCGGTTAATGCCATTTCGGACCTGCGCTCGCGGCAGAAAATCCGGAAAATTGGACGGCGAAGGGTGCTTGAGTTAGAAATTTCAGTCGTTCTTTTACATTGACTCTATGAGGTACGTGGCGGAGCCGCGAAGCCGTCCGCATTATCGGGCATGCCCCAAAAGTCGGGCGTCAGGAAAATCGGTCGTTGATTGTACACTGGCAACTGCTCCAGACGAGGACACGGCGTCAAAGACGATTCGTTACGATTTCTCTCTTTTACTGGAGCCAACATTCGGGCCACTTTCGTTGCCTTTCAATAAAATGAGAGCTAATTCTCCCAGATAGAAGCACAGATTCCCTGAGTTTTCTCTGAGTATATTCAGACAGTTCAAAATCCCTGAGAATTTTTTGTGTTCCCGGTTGGTAGATACCCTGGTCTAAACTTCTCGCTTGTGAATCATGTCAGGATCAGTCTGTTTGCCTATTCGTTATTTATCTGGCAAGCCCTCTGAAGCGGCGGCTTGTCATGTCTTGGTAAAGTTCCTCGCTGCAGTCACCATGGAATTGTTTATTTTCTGCCTCATCGTTCGCGGGTGGGCTCAGTTGCGATAGATTTTTTTTTCTTGTTGCACACAAAGCTAGGAACGTAGATATTCTGTACTTTGTAATAGCTTGCAGCAACGACGCATTATCGCTAGTGACTGGCTTACTCTGTGGACCGTCACTAAACTTTCAGCTTTGAAAGTTAGTGTGTTGTCGTGGTGTAGTCGCCGTCACCGGGTTCTCTCCGCCCCAGTATACGCCAATTAACTTATTCTTGATACGTTGGCGATATGGGAGTATGGTAGCGCGATTCAAAGAAGGGACAAGAGAAGACACAAAGGGACACACACAGTGCTAGAGTGGGCGTAAGTTTCGTGTGAGTTGGGGTGGATGCATGTAGGCAACGGGCGAGAAAGTTACTATGCCACGAAGCGGCGCTGCTCTATTTGTCACTGTATAGCTTGCAGTGCTCACTTTTGATGATATTCTGTGGTTGAAGTCCTTCCTTTGGAGCTTACCGATGAAACGCTGGAGGATGAGGGAATTCTTTTTATCCTCGCGGGAAATGGTGCATCACGAATTGCCGGCAACACAGCGGTCCCTTGACATGAACACACGTATTGATTCGATTTCTTAATATGCCAGCCGCTATTTTTCTAGCCAACTAATGCACACGTCTTCAATCTTCTGCTAAACGTTTTGCATCGTGATTAAAGCACAGTGCGTTAGCGAACAGCCAATTGCATTTCCGACAGCTGATCGCAAAGTAGCATGCAGGGCAGAAGCGGCAATGGTTACGCATATTCGTTCACTTTCGCCGAGGCAGCTTGCGGTAAGCTGCCGAGAGCGCCATCTCGGTCCTCTATAGCAAACTGCTCCGCGAACTCTCCCTCAGCATTGTTTTGTAAGTGATGTCACAGGTGCCCATTCATATACCGGATAACAGCACGCACTTCCATTGGCGACCACGTCGTCAGCACACGCCTGTCTGCCATCGTGATTTGTACTCGAATAACCCCGGGCACACCGGTCACCCGCTACTCTCTGTTCCGCGATCTGCGCACGCGTCATTCCTCCTCCGCTGGCGCACCTTCAGTCGTTGAGTCAGGTATGGGTGTGGATTCTTATTGCGATTGTTTGTTTAACCTGGTGTACCATGTTATGTTCATGTCCTCGTAGCTTATTTTACGTCCTCGTAACATTGCTGACATGGGCAACCAGCGCTGTTGAAGCTTCCTGTAATAACAGCAGTGCGGTAATACACGCTAACGGAAAAATTTCCAAAAGCCAGGGGAATTGATACTTGTCAACGTCATGGCACCGGCTTTACTCAACATTTTAAAGCCAGAAACAATACACAGTCGTTTCGCCACCTATGCGGCTGGCGATGTACTGTACTGCGATGAATGTGCACTGGCAATGCCACCCACTTTTTGATTTGATGCCTTTTGTTAACTTTTGGTGCATGTGCCTTCCGGCGAGTCCCCACAAAAAAAAAAAAAAAAGACACGGTGGCTTAGCGCCGAGTAATGAACGGACAAAAAAGTCCACAACACGGACAAGGACGGGCGCTACTATTAACTGCTTATTCACAGGCTACGGAGGCCGAGCGCGAACAAGTAAGAGCGCTTAACCCCGCACAAAACCCCGTGCTAAGCACTAGGACGCGAGATCAAATTACGTCCGCCGCGGTGGCATTTCAATCGAGGCGAAATGCAAGAACGCCCGTGTCCCGTGTGTTGGGGGCACGTTAAAGATCCCCTGATGGTCAAAACTAATCCGGAGCACCCCACTAGGGGGTGCCTCATATCAAATCGTGCTTTTGGCCCGTAAGACCCCAGAATTCCTGTACTTCTTCTAGCTGGTCAGTGCGCTCTGGCTTCCTGGCGTCTTTGCCTGTCTGTTTTGTGGCCTTCAGCCAGTTTTCTTCTAGCTGGGCAGCGTCCATATGGACCAGTGCACAGTATGGCATGGTGTGGGATGGTGGGGTGAGCCGTTGTGAACACGCACTACACTCAATTTTAACTATTTTTAACTTATATTCCCCTGCAGGGTTTCTTTTTAAATGCGAAGCATTTATTGACGGATGTTTGCCACTTTGAAAGTATTTATATAGCTAGCCACCTACGACTTGACGCTCTCACGGACGTTTTGTTAATTTGGTATCTACCAAAATTCGCATAGTGTGACAAGAGTGTATGACGAACATAAATAGTAGTTCATGACATGAATGTTATGAAATACATGTCATGTAGTTTATGAAATAGCCGCCTACGTCTTGGTGCTCTCATGGTCCTTTCGTTAACTTGGTAGGCTCCCCGCACACTGCTTCGATGTTATGCTTCGCATGACATCGGGAGGGGGAAACGGCTCCGCGGTAGCCCAATTGGTTGAAGCATCGCACGCGTAATGCGAAGACGGGGGATCCTTCCCCACCTGCGGCAAGTTGTTTTTTTCATCCACTTTCACTGCCATTAATTTATCATTTCTTTGATTCAATTAGTAAGTAAAATAATTTTCCCTATGTTCTCCTTGGTGTCTGTGCTTTTTATCTTCCCATGATATGATTATTAAAAATCGGGCTCTTTGGTTAACCCCCTTTCTTCTCGTTCTTATATAACGAGGCTTTCGAATCCGGCAACATTGATGCCTTCAGGTAGCATGTGCTGGTTTATTGACCACTTTCCTTCACTCAGAAAGATCACGTACTCGTGTCGCCTGCGGCAGAAAGGATGTTCCACATCCATCGCCAAAATTTTTGAGTGGTGGCGCTGGCTAACACTCCGAAGGTTAGTTCTACTAGTAATGCATGAGTACCCAAGAAAGTGGATGGCGAAACGGCGCCGCGGTAGCTCAATTGGTTAGAACATCGCACGCGTAATGCGAAGACGTGGGATCGGTCCTCGCCTATGGCGAGTTGTATTTCCATGCACTTTCGTTGTCATTAATTTATCATTTCTTTAATTCAATTAGTAAATACAAGTAATTTCCCCTATGTTTTCCATGGTGTCTTTGCTTGTTGGGCTTCTCATGATACGGTAAATGTTCGCCAAGAAATGCTTCGCCTTTAATAACAACGGGACAATGCGACTCAGCGGTGAAACGACGCCGCTGCCTAACCGTAACGCAACACCAGGAAACACCGACCTCGACGCGCTTCTCGACGTCCGCTTACACACCGTTTTAGTGCACAAAGGAACCCACTACTCCGTCATGAGTGAATCCTTCGCCACTAAGTAGAAGAAAGTTAGGAATGCTTGGGCAGGCTCCCAAATCTGGACAGCTGAAGGACACCTTTTAACGCCGACTGGAATCTGCACGGGAAGGGTTACAGTACATAAGAAGACTTAACCTGTGACGTTTGTATCCTGCCACAATGCTCACTGGACGTAATCCTAGTCGGCATGGACTTCCTAAGCCAGCTCGGCGCAGTCATCGACTTAAGATCCAAGTCGACGAAGTTCTCCAAGGACCAAACGATACCACCTGATAGGAGTCTGAGTTTCCGTGCCTTGAACGTGCTCGAAGATCAAGTCCCTATCCCACCTCGCGCCAGCATTATGATTTCTGTCAGAACAGAAGACGCAGAAGATATGGAAGGCATAGCTGAGAGTGACCAACAGCATCTCGACCGTGAAATCGTCCTCTCAAGAACAATCGAGACAATGCGCGGAGGAAAAGCGCAAGTAATTGCGAGAAACTTCAGTGAAGAATTTAACAAGGGTAGAACGATTGCCTGCATGGAAGAAGTTACAGCAGTCAGCGGCACGTTGGTGCTCTCGGATCCAGCCGAACCTACAACGGCGGTCCGTGTTACTGAACCAGCCTTCGGTCTTAATCTGAGTCTTCGCAGGCATAAGCAAACACAGCTCAAAGGTATCCGCATGAAATACAAGGACTGCTTCTCATCATCATTAATAATTCTACGAACACCAGTTACTAAGCATCGCATAATAATGGCTGAAGCTGGCGCTCGATCACTCTTCCAGGTCCCTTAGCGAGTTTCGGCGCGGAACAAGTCCACGAAATGCTCCGTGACGACATCATCCAGCCGTCGAAAATCCCGTGAGCGTCTCCTGTAGTTATGGTGAAAAAAAAAAAAACGGAAAACGATGCAACTCTGCGTTCTCGTGTCGATTCACGAAGAAGGACGTGCTCCACCTCCCACGGATTGACGACGTGTTGAAGCGGCTGTGTAGTGCAAAATATTTTTCGCCGATGGACCTCAAGACGCGCTACTGGCAAATCGAAGTCGACGAGTGGTGCGGAGAGACGACAACCTTTATCATGCCAGACGACGTCTATGAATTCAAGGTCATGCCATTTCGTCTTTGATCGGCATCCCCAACATATTATTTGCACCACTACGGAGGCTGCGTAGCTGTTCCTGGGCACTATAATAAACCTTTTATTTTTATTTATTTAATATTCGCATTACTAAAGGCTGTCCTATGGCTTGACTAAAAAACAAGTAAGTACACCGTACTGCCTGTTTTTTTTTAATTATGGGGTTTTACATACCGAAACCACTTTCTGATTATGAGGCACGCCGTAGTGGAGGACTCCGGGAATTTTGACCACCTGGGGTTCTTTAACGTGCACCCAGATCTAAGTACACGGGTGTTTTCGCATTTCGCCCCCATCGAAATGCGGCCGCAGTGGCTGGGATTCTATCCCGCGACCTCGTGCTCAGCAGTCCAACACCATAGCCACTGAGCAACCACGGCGGGTCACCGTACTGCCTGTATTGACATGTTGCAGAGTTAATTTCCTGTGTTTTGTGTACATGTAGATAATCATGTTGCACGATTAACTCCCTTCATCACGCCCGCTTCCTCTTTTTCCGTTTCCGTATTTGTTTCTCTATCTCTCATACGCGTACAAGAACTGCAATTTGAGCGAGTTTTTAATAATTCATATTTGACCTAAAGCGCAAAATACGCAACGACACAAGAAAGGACGACCTGACAGGACGAGCGCTCTACCATCGCAAATCCACATTTGTCTTCTCCTTACATTTTGTCTCGCGTATTGCTGTAATTGCGATAGCAGTTGTATGGACACTGCAAGCGCATTTCTGACGTCGCTGTCGCCGTCGCCGTGAAGTTCTGCATAAAGTCCAACCACGATAAAATCGTAGCCGTGCGCCATACGCCGCGTGCGAGCGAAAGCTTGCGAGGGTCAGCCGACGCTTGCGGCTCAATCTTGCACGCGTTAGGCAGGGGTGGAGACGAAGGACGGAGGGGGGCTGGCGGTGTTCTACAACTACGGTGGCTGCTGCTTAGGGCGCGGCTGCCGTATCTTGCAAGTGATCTGCCAACTGGACAAAGCACCCGGAGTGCCGGTAGCTTCATATGAGCTGTGCTTTCGACGTTTAGTTCGCGTTGCAGCGAGAGAGCGCACGAATATCAATTCGCTCGCTGCTGCTGCCGCGCTTACTTACTCTAGCGTTTTGGCAGCGAGTTTCCGCGATCATCGAGCGAGATGTGTTCATGTTTAGCTGTGCGCGCGTGACACCGTGCATGTTAGTTTAGTTGGCAAGCGAATGTTTGCAAGTTCATACGGCCAATAAAACTAACATGTGTACTTTGTATAAGTGTCTACTAATTTGGTATGGCAATCGATGATTCGCCTTTTGGGTGAAAGTGCAACGTTTTAAAGCGTCCTTACACGCCTCTCGGTCTTGGTGAAACAACAGTCCGCGGTGAAAGCTGCTGTGAGCATCTATGAGGACATGAGTGTGAGCTGGCTGCGAGCATGCGGGTGAGACCGCGCACTCAAGTCCTGACGTGCACTAAGTGAACGCTGCGCATACGCACTACAGTTCCATGTAGCTGCGGTCTGCCGCGTAGCGTAGAAACCGCGGTCGCCGCGGGGTGCTGCGATGAGTCCGCTGACTGAGCGCACTGCGGCTCGCCGAGGACAACAACCGCGTTGGGCGCGTCGTATGGCGCCAAAACCAGAAATACTTGGCGTCTACTTCAAACATCCAAAATCAATTTTGAACTGCGCGCCACGGTGGCGTTCCCGTATGCGGAGCGTTGTGGGCACGCTTCGCTCCACCGTAGCCTTCGCAGTGTCACTGAAGAAGGAACGGAAGCACCACGAAGGGCGTGTTTGATTGCCAATAGCTCCGCTTCTGCTGAACGCATTGAGGGTACGTTTTGCGGCAAAGTATTTCTGACATAGGCTATTTTAACTTCTAAAGAGTTTCTCGACTTCCATGAAAAGAGATTCAGGGCCTGTTTAAGTGCACGAGTACGAAAGCTGCGTAGATGTTTCTGGGCACTCTAATAAACATTTGATTGATTCATTATTATTATTATTATTATTATTATTATTATTATTATTATTATTATTATTATTATTATTATTATTATTATTATTATTATTATTATTTGCTTAAAACGTTCCTAATTATATATAAACATCGTTTCTTTAAAGTAAATGCTAACCAACTTTTCAAATCTAAATAATCATTCTACGCTTCTCTCACTTAGCTGCACACGTAGTCCTACCTACGTTCTCATTTTGTACAAAATTATTCGTAGAATTATTACATGTCCGGATCTATTAACTTCTGTTTCACTGCGGGTTCCGCAATGCGGGTTCTGCGCTCCGCGCGAGCCACGCGTTTCCGTCTTCCCGCTTTCTTTCTCAAGAATGAACGACGCAACCGATGGAATTCAAAACACCTATAGAGCTGCGCTCAAATTTCGAATTAGGCAGTGTCGCAGTCATCGATGAATTTTTATTTTTATTGTTAGTAGTTGTAAAATTAGTATTCATTATTGTAAGTTGAAAGCTTTCAATAGCTTTGTGAATGCCACTGCATCCTTGGTCAACAACCCTTTAGAGAGTACGCGCCATTGCATGCCTTTGATATGACCATCACCAACATCATTCAATCAGGCTATCGCAAACTTGCAATGGCGTACCACCGTGGTCGTGGTAGTGGCAGTTATGCAGGTGGCTCCAGAATATGGCATAAATCTGTTGTTGAGGATAGACTCAATATCGGTTGGTAGCTAGTTGGAAAATAGGAAAAGAAAAATATCCGCATGAACCCATAAACGCTGATCGTCGACGTCATTGTCGTCGCTGTCGTGGAACCAGCAACCGCTTTCTTGTTGTCTTTCTACAATTCCCCTGACAGATGCCGCAGCATCTGAAACAAGTGCACATCCGTATACGTAATTTCTCCCGACGAAGTAATTTCTTAGTAATTCTGGAGCTGCAATGGTTGAAATTGCGCAATTGAACTGGTTATTTTTATATTTACATTTGCTAATATACCTTACCTCTGGTAATCCAAACACAAAAGTTTGTTTTCGTTCTCGTCCGACCTGCTCTGTGAAGCTTTATCTTATTTTCTTCTCTTTAGTCTGTTATAGCTCTGGCAGTCAATTCTAATAATGCATGCTACTTCCGTCACGTGATATTCGGCCATATATGCTCCATCACCTTTGAAATCACAATCACCATCGTCCTAAAAACAACGACGATAAAGCTCACGCGCCACGTAGGCACGGGGTGCACGTTGCGGCCAGAAGAAGACTGGCTATCGTATGGACAGCTTCGATGGAGAAGGACTCTGCCGAGAAACTCGAGTCACCGGCCTCGGATCCATTGTCACCGACCTACCATCGCCCCCAGCAGGTGGAGCGTCCTCGAGCAGTGCCGGAGCGCACGAAATCGTCGACCGCGAAGGAAGTTACTTACCACGAGGTCGCGGATTCTACCACCAATCGCTTGAGCAATGACGTCGGCTTCCTGGAAGCAGCAGAGCAAGGTGAGCACGCTGCTGTCTCCATAGGTCATTTCAATCTTTTCGATGGCTGGCGTAACATGCAGCGGTAGCCCAGTGGCGATAGCATTCCGCTGCTGAGCTACCGCGGGTGCGCTTCTTGCCCTAACGGGAGCAAAATGCGAGAATGCGCTCGTGCACTTATATTTAGGTTGTAGGGATAAGGGGTTGCCAACGGGTGTTACGCGTCGGCACACCGCGGTCGGCGCACGTCTGCCCATCAACTGCTGCGTGGTACAAGCTCGAGGAGGCAATGGACGGCAACGACCTGTACCCTCGGATAGCATTTATTACAACTAAACGCTTCGGGTGGGCCAGCTAGCTATAGTTTACATCTCTGGGGGTTCCCTAGAAGAGAATAATACGCCAACTAAAGACAGTCTTCTTACTTACCAGCAGAGGATACGGGCGGCCGCGGCGAGTGCCACGGCAGAAACATGTTTCACTAACCACGTGCGATAAAACTGGAGCCGCGGCGTAGTCTTCCACACTCGCCGAGAGACTCGGGCAATCTGCCGATCTCGGCGACAACTCACGTGAGTCAGCCGTTGTCGATGATAGCGCTTCCGATCATGTGTGCAACCTGGTTAAACGAGGTTTTTCCCCCTCCTGAAACCTACGAGGTGCATCCGCCCGACGTTTGTCGCGCGGGAGACCGCCATGGGACAAGGATTCCCATATACCTTCCTTAAATGTTCGCATACGGCAGCGAAACCGCGAGAAGGGCCGTGTTTACCAAGTGTTCGGGCAGATGCGATGCGAGACTGCCTCGATAATCGGGACATCGCAAGAGGCAGCGCGTGGGTGACGCGTCGGCGCGATTCACAGCGAACGCCGCAGACAGACCTCCACTCACGCAGCGCTTTCCTTACATATATGATATCGGTTGACGCGCTCACTGCATGCCATCGGTGAAGAGACGACGGCGCGCTACTCTGGCGTCATATCTTAGAGGTCGTAACCGCAGAGCTCATCTTGCCTGGCACCACTCTTTTAAAGCGAAGCTTTCATTCTCTCTTCTCGGCTCTATCCGAGCGCTGCAGCCGCTATGGCTTTGCGCACGCGCGCCGCTGGGTTTCTTGCAACACCACCAAGTGGCGCTCGTCCGCGCACATTCCGACTGGCGCCGTTGCGACAACGTTTCACAGCTTATGCGTATAGCACGTGCTGTGCTCGCTTTCATATCCGACAAAAATGCAGCTGCTGGGCTGTGGAGGTCGCATGCTGGGCTGTGATAGTGTAAACATTACAATCGTCCATAGATTGAAGAAAGTGCTTAGAGCTGGCGTCTCAACAGCGTGCTTGTCATGTATGCAGCAGGCGCACGTAAACGCGGCCAGCAAATTGGCTCCAAAGTGTGCACTCAGCGTCGAGGACACAAAGGCCTAAAGAAGCGTCGCGCGGAACAGGAGCGTCTTAGCTACGCAGCGAAATGTGGTGCAGACTGCGAATTTATGCAGTGATACATACAATTATAATAATTACTTGAATTACTTACGACCCCGTAATTCAATTAATGTTTAACACTTCTGCGATGGTGCGATGTGCCATGGGAGGCAATGATAATCCTCAAACCTCTCAGAAATTATCAACAACGACGCACAACAACGCCTCACGCAAACGCGTCACTGTGTGTTCTGTGGACTACGCAAAAATTAGCAACAGTGGTTCACGCAAGGTAACGTTTAACATCAAGTCACTACTCTCATATTGGACTAAACGCTGAAGAAATTAGATTCGCTGCCAACATCACCGATAATTACCGTCAATCAAAGCAAACAGCATACAAAGTTTCCCTTACAGCCATTCCCACAGTGCGTGGTATCCTCATATTTTTTTTTCTTATACTGCTTTCGCCATACCCTCCTCCTCCGCTTTCCGCCTCATGATTCCGCAGCAACCTCTTCCTCCGCTTTCCTCCTCGCACTGTCTTAGCTATCGCCGTCTTTCATCTCCCGCTGCACTCCACGTTCGCTCTTTCTTTCGCGGTACTCGTTCGCTCGGTTACGCCGAGGGACGACGCCGACGCGAAACACAGGAAGTGCAGTCCTAAACGGGGTTGACTAAGTGCTTGAAAACAAGAGCAGCGGCGGAGCCTTCCGCACTCACCGCTGTCTGGCGACTTAAAGAAATTTGGGCGATCTCAACGAGAACTCACCTTAGTCGCCTGGTGGCACTGATAGCGCTAGCGCTCTAAGCCCCTCTATTCTGGATCGAGAGGCTTTACTGCACTCCCGCGCCAACCCGCGTAATTTAGGTTGTTCCCTCACCCGAAATCTGCTTGGCGCGCCCGCTCGACGTTTGCCACGCTGGAGCACACTTTGGTACAAGGACTCCTACAAGGTGCACGTTAAAGAACCTCAGGTGGTCGAAATTAATCCAGATTCACCCCGCCCCCCTGTGCTGGGCCTCATAATGGGATCGGGGTTCCGGCACGTAAAACGCCAGAGTTTACTTTTTTAGATGGCGGGCGTGGTTTCTGACGTCCTAAAGTAATGCATGGACTAGTATCGAGAGATGCGGTACTGCTTCGCTCCTTTCATCGTCATCATCATCATCATCATCATCATCATCATCATCATCATCAGCCTGGCTACGCCCACTGCAGGGCAAAGGCCTCTCCCATACTTCTTCACCCACCCCGGTCGTGTGCTAATTGTGCCCATGTTGTCCCTGCAAACTTCTTAATCTCATCTGCCCTCCTAACTTTCTTCCACCCCCTGCTACGCTTCCCTCCTCTTGGAATCCAGTCCGTAACCCTTAATGAACATCGGTTATCTTCCTTCCTCATTACATGCCCTGCCCATGCCCCCCATTTCCTTTTCTTGATTTCAACTAAGATGTCATTAACTCGCGTTTGTTCCCTCACCCAATCTGCTCTTTTCTCATCTCTTAACGTTAGACCCATTATTCTTCTTTCCATAGCTCATTGCGTCGTCCTCAATTTAAGTAGAACCCTTTTCGTAAGCCTCCAGGTTTCTGCCCCGTAAGTGAGTATTGTTAAGACACAGCTGTTGTACACTTTGCTCTTGAGTGATAATGGCAACCTGCTGTTTATGATCTGAGAATGCTTGCCGAACGCACCCCAGCCCATTTTTATTCTTCTGATTATTTCAGTCTAATGATCCGATCCACGGTCACTACCTGCCCTAAGTAGATCTTTCCCTTACCACTTCCCATGCCTCGCTACCTAACGTAAACTTCTGTTCTCTTTCGAGACTGTTAAACATTGCTTTAGTTTTCAACAGATTAACTTTTAGACCCACCCTTCTGATTTGCCTGTCCAGGTCAGTGAGCATGCATTGCAATTGGTCCCCTGAGTTACTAAGCAAGGCAATATTATCAGCGAATCGAAAGTTACTACGGTATTCTCCGTTAACACTTATCCCCAATTTTTTCCCAAACCAGGTCTCTGAATACCTCCTGTAGACACGCTGTGAATAGCATTGGAGAGGTCGTATCTCCCTGCCTGATGCCCTTCTTTATCGGGATTTTGTTGCTTTCTTTGTGGAGGACTACGGTGGCTTCGGAGCAGCTATAGATATATTTCAGTATTTTTACGTGCGGCTCGTCTATACCCTGATTCCGTCCTTACGCGCTCCTTTAGCCTCGCGTAAACATATTTATGTATTTATTCAGGATACCTCAGAGGCCCATTGAAGGGCGTCGGGTAAGGGAAGTAACAGTTTCTACAGAACAGAAAAAAATGTTAGCATCAAATAAAAAGGTAACAAAGGTTACAAACAGTAGAGCGCAACGTCATCATGCAATGGTATTAAAGAGCGTATTCATGATGTGAGGAAAAGTTTCAAGGATTCGACATGGATACGATGTGATCCGGAAGATTGTTCCAGTCTGCAATAGCGTGAGTCAGTGATGATGAGTTAAATGCCTGCTTTGACCACGTACGTGCATGAAACTGAACTTGTGAAGACTTCGTGATGTGCCCCCAGCTGCAAGAATTGACAGAGGGCGAGGTTTATTGGTATAAATTTACCACTGAAACAGATACATAAGAGCGATCACGCGGCGAGTTTCTAATGGCTGGAGTGAAATGTCAGCCTTTATTCGGGTAACGCCAGAAAGATAGTCGTACTTTGGCGAGATGAATATGGCTGCTCTATTCCGAACTGCTTACAACGTGCTGATCAATCAAGAAAGGGGCTGACAGATTCAATGACAGATGGACTGTGTTACAAAGGTTACAAAGAGGGATAAGGTGCCTCCGAAAGGCTGGCCAACGTTTCCATAGGAGGGCCTATCTTCGTCAAATGCGCACTCGGCATCCTCGGCGTGTTAGTGTTAAAGGGCTGGTAGAGTGACGTCACGTGCGGTTGTTGTCGGTGGCGGCTGGTTATAAAAGGAGAGACTTCAATGAGAATGAGCGCTGTCGCCTGGCGTCTGTAAGCGTGGTTCTTAAGACGAGGGGACAAGAGTGGGAACGTGGATGGCGGGGAGAAACAAAAGAAAGAAAAGGAGAAAGAAAGACACCAAGAGGAAAAAAGGAAAAAGAAAACCAAAAGAGGGGCATGGGAGGATGTTGGGGAAGCGAGAGGTTAGGGCGCATTCAGGGGTGTCGTTGGCGGCATGTTTTTGTAGCTTTAGACGAGCCGGTCAGGCGGTCAGTGCGCGAGTAACGTAAAAGACCCAAAACATATCAGTTGAAAGAATGACTTGACTACCGTAGCAGCAATGGGTCGGGTAATTTTGAAGGGGTTAAGATGGCGACAAGGAGACTAGAGTGCAATGCATGGGGTAGCTGGAAGGCAGCAGCATGGTCTTTCTAGAGACGTTAGCCCCAGCAGCTCAACATAGGTGTCGTCACAGCGGTACACAGAAGTGGCGATATCCTGTGTAGCTGAGGCGCTGAAGAAGGTATCCTGACGGCAGGATACCTTTCGGCAATGCAGATCATGCTCGGTACCTTGAGTCAAGGCCCCGAGCATGATCTCAGAAGCAGCACGTGCTCGAGTAAACTCGCCAAAATTCGAGACTGCTGCTCTGAAAAAAAAATGAACTTAAGAACGTAAACCAAAGATGAAACTTTGGTAAGAAAGTGTTGTATGTGTAGAAAACGAAACGGTAAGCTCTTAAGCACGGAAGCCCTGGGTTTTACTACGATGCTGATCTGCTTGTGCACCAAACGACAGGCTCAGATTAGTGGAGCACTCGACCGTTTATCACTCGCACTATCGCCGCCTGTGCGATAGTGCGATGCGAGCTTAATACTGTCGTTGCCTGACGTCGGTTGTTTGGGACTGCCGACTTTCCCCTTGAAACGAAAGCCGATAAAAAATATTTCGGTTTCACACCGAAACAAAATAATAAATAACTTTTGGACGTTTTCGTTCCGGTCAAAGACAGTTTTTTTTCTTTGTTGTTTACGTTCTGTTCCGACACACTGGTCCTGACTAACTTTGGGTGATCCTGATATCTCTGCTCAGTCAAGAATATTTCAACTTCAAACAAAGAGCTTTTACTTTTTTTTAATTTTAACGCGTACGTTAGCAGAGCAAAGAGCTTTTTACACCTCGGCCTACTCGCGCCTGCTCTCGGCTCTGAACGGACTCTGGCTGCCTGAGCCATGGCCTCCGAGATCACCCCCGAGATCACCCTCGCGCGCGTTTCTCCCCACGCGGGGGTGGGGTGATTTTGGAGGTCATGCCTAAGCTCTTTTTCAGAGTTGAAGGGCAGATGCACTACTATTGTGTGGTTGGACTTTGTACTGAATTCATAGGCTTTCACGTAACAATGCACATCACTTCGAAAGGAAGAAATTATATATGCAAACTAACACAGAATTTGTTATTTATCTGCCTAATCGGTCACCGAAATTATTTCTTACTGATACAGTTCTAGAAACGTTGTTGCAGGTATATTTCATGGAGGCGTCTCCACTTCAGTTTATGCCAAATGAGGGGTGATATGACACTACCCCGTAGCTTTAAGATACTAGGCTGAATGCAACGCAACCTAGCCGCTTTGGGGCGTCCTTTGCATAAGAGCTTCTTCTCCGAAACGCCGCACTCGAATAACGTGTTCAATGTTTCGCTGAAGAGCACCCAATCGAGATCTATCGACCAAAGTGCGGGTGACTGTGCTACGCCTGTTCACGTATTTTCGGGAAATGTGTTTTAACCTACGTAATTCTTCTCCTCCTGCGAACAGGAAGCACCGAAGCTGCGAAGGACATCACCGACAACACCTTCCACCCTGACACTTCCTGCAGAGGCGGTGCACACCGGCGACATAAGCCTAAGTCGGGATACACCAGCAGGGGCAGTCGACACGCGCACCGAAGCCGGAGCAAAGAGGGAGGGTCGTTGAAGTCAGCTGAATCTAAAGAACAACCTATTTCGGTGGCTGTCACCAGCTCTGGATCTCCCCTCATCGAGTGCAACGGCGCCCTTCTCCGCAGTGAAACAAGCGGCGCTATCAGACAAGACGTGTCGGACACCAGTCGGAAGAAGCCAGTCAAGCCATCTCAAGAATGTGCATCATCACATGCTGCTCCCTCCGCACACGGGACACGTCCTCAAATGCCGGAACCGTGCTCCGCCCTCGGTAGCCGAGGCAGGAATCTCTCGAAGAAGCGAGCCACCTCCACCTCCATACTGAAGAAGCGAGAGAGGCCAAACAAGTCCGCACCAGCGCCTGTTTCTCCTCCTGGGCCTACAGCGCTCACGCCCCGTTTCGGCCAATCAGAGGACGCTAACCCCACGGTTCTCGACATGTACGCGACTTCAACACACGAGAACGCCATGAGTCCGTCGACTGCGAGTGAAGGAGCGTGGTATCCGTACGCGCTAGGCCAAATGTCACCGACGTCTTACCAAGCTTCACTGGCGTTCAGCCCCGTCATGGGCGCTTCGCCTTTCGTTACCCGAAGCCCCGTCGACACCCTACCTCAAAGCGTCCTTGCGCGGACCACCGCTCGGAAACTGCCTTCGCCCGCGTATCCAGGGCTGGTGGAAGGCCGTGCACCTTTGACGTCGTCGCAAAAGGCATCACCGACGTCGCCCGTGACCGCTCTGCCGCAGCAGTTCGCAAATTCGCGCGAGTCGTACGCCTCGTCGACTCTCATAACCAAGGGCCCGTCGTCGTTTTCAATGACACCGTCCGCTCATAAGCAGCCTGCGGGTGCACCCACATCGACAGGGTTAGACGTCAGCAGCGCCGCGAATATGCCTCTGGCGCAGTCTCTTCACGGCGAGATAGCATCGCCGATGTACGGCAGCAATGTTCAGTCGCCTACAGCACACGTGAGTGCATAAGGGATGCCTTTATGCTATCCCTTAGTGGCTTGGAGCTTTCCTCTACATATATTACGACTGATAAGAAAAGCACGGCGAAAGTGACCTTTATTGTTGCACGTACGTAGCTATCGCTGCTCTGTATATATACCTTGAAAACAGTGCTGGCAGGTCATTTTGCCTAATCATAGGCGGCACGAGTGAGTCGTATAGGAGGTGTACGAAAGGCAATCGGTTGCGAGCTATGCAGGTTTCCCGATTATCTTGTCATTTGCACAAGTATGCACTTAAGATGTCGGAAAACTTCAAAATCGCAGAGTTATAGATTTCATGTGAGATAAATGAGGGCGGGCTTGCAGTGCTTGACACCCACCTCGGTGGCGTAGTGGCCATGGTGGTGAGCTCCTCATGCCGAGGGTGCCGGATCGAATTCCGGCCGCGTCGGCTGCATTTCGATCGGGGCGGAATGCAAAAGCGCTTCTGCGCCGTGCATTCGGTGCGCGGTTAAGAACCTCAGGTGATCAAAATTATCCCGGAGTCCCCGATTGCTGCGTGCCTCATAATCAGGCCGTGGTTCCGGCACGTAAAGCCGAAGAACACGATTAATCTTGTAGTGCTTAATTTAAAAGCTCGTGACTGTTGGGAGGGGCGTAAGCAATACCTACTTTACGTCATCGATGAATTCGAACTTTTGACAGCTTATTGTAAAGTAGATATGTTATTCCAAGCGTTTCCCGCTAGGAAAAGTGTTTGAACTGAGGATGAGAGAGCTTTCAAGCGTTTATGTGCAATGGTGTAGCAATCATTGCAGCCAACGAGAAGAATTCGTTACAGCTGAAGACAAGCATGCACGGGCAGCTTCATTTTAAAAGAGAATAATGAAGGGCTTAAGAAATTGTGATGCAAAACATTCACCATATCTCGTGTTAAAAATCTTGTCACTAAAAAAATTTAAGTGATACGCCGTGTACTATAATACGAAAAAAAGTTCGGCAGACACTGAAGATTGCTCACGTGTGGAAAAGTGAAAACTTTATAGCCTTTGTATACCGCGGAACGCCATGAACGCGCTCACATTATACACTCATGACGTGGCGCCACCTCCTCCCAATTGGCTGCACCGTCACGTGCCCAACGACGCACGCACTAGGCCACACCTCTAGTCAGCCAGATGGCTGCGACGTGACGTATGCACTGGCGCACGCACTGGGCACAGCTTTAGTTACCCAAACCGTGCAGCCGCTGTGGCGTCGGGGAAGCTTGCTCGTGTCGTAACCCAGAGGGCCAGGTTATATTCCCACCCAGAACGAAATTTACCGAAGTTTCTTTTCAAAGCCATTAATTTACTTTGCGCACAGGGGCCTCCCTCTTTGGTTATTTTTGGTACCATGTTTCGGTCACGCCGACTACGTTGGATCTTCGTTCAATGGGGCATATAATGCTTTCGCATAACAAAGAATTGCTGAAAACACGCAAGCTATTGGAGATGAAGGACCAAGAAAATATAGTGAAGGCAATGAAAATAGATAGCATCGGCATTGAGAGCTAGAGAAAATCGTCCCTCGCTTTTGACGGCGTTTTTTATACATCTGGAAAAACGATTAACAGCGCAAAGAATGGGATGCGCAGACTGAGACAGGCCAAGCGCTGAGACACGAAGAAGAAGACAGCACTTCGTTTGCCTCTGTCTGCACGTCCCGTTCTTATCGCTGTTGCTCGTTTTTTCAGACGTGTAACAAGTGGCCTAAGATAGTACTTCATTGCCGTTTATTTATATCTTTCACAATTTCTGGCAGTTGGCAAACTAGCAGCCTACAGAGTCATTTTTTCTAGACATCTGTAAACCTCCTTATATATCTAGATTTCTATACGAAAGAAACAGCCCGTAAAAGCTTGCATATATATTTTTTTAACGCGATTTGCATTCTTAAAGCTTCAACCAGCCTTGGCTACTAGGGATATGCTCGTTGTCGTCAAGCCGTCATGATCGCTCCATCGTCATTTCAGCTTCGTCATTATACTCGCGTTATGCCGTTATGGTCAGACCATCGTGGTCATACGGCCGGTCGTCATTTCGTTGTCGTCTTGCCATCATCACGTTGTCACACCATCGTGACAACTTCATAAACGGCATCCTATTGTCGCGATGCCACCGTCGTCATACCACCATCGTTCGTCGTTCCACCAGCGTGATTCTATCGCAATTATCCTGTTATCATTCAAATGTGATTAACCCGCCGATGCTGTGTCGTCGTCGTCGTCACTGCGTCACCACGATACAGTCATAGGTATTCATTTGCTGTCATGTCAGTGTTTTGATATGGTAATGGTCGTTCCATCGTCGTAATTCAAGCTTACTGCCATCGTCACGCCGTCGCATTCAAACAAGCGTGGTCAAGGCATTGTCTTCATGCTTTCGTGACTATATCGATATTATTTCAGAATTTTTGTCCCGTTGTCCTCATGCAGTAGTATCCACACCACCTTCGTCGTTCCGTTGACGTCATTTCTTCTTTGTAATTACGTTGTCGCTGCATCGTCGTCATGTCGTCCTGGTGACAGCTGAACTTTGCGAATCGGTGCCGTACCAAATGGAACCGACACAGGAGAGAGTGCATGCCGCATATAGTTGAAGCAATGGAAAACTGAGAAGACCACCACAGAAAATAAAGGCATATTCAGCCATAAGATGTGTCGCTACATTGTTCGAATGCTAATCGCATTAAAGTCGACAGTCGTCTTGCGATGGGTTCCACCGGAATATTTTTTCCTATTCAAAGGATTAGTTTGACTCTCGCTTAATGAAGCAGCAGTTATCTGCGAATGCGCCAATGATAGAGTTGAGTGCGCGAGCTAAACAAGGAAAAATGGATGTCAGAGCTTCCTGCGACTCCAGAGTAGAGGTGGCGGTCCCTGCGGAAAGAGAGAGGCAGAGGTAGCAAGTAAAATTTACTTTGTTCGTAGCAGCTCACGCTAATAAATTTTTCAAAAGAGCACAAGTGAAAGCACTGCCGGCGTCGATATTGCTTCGACAGGCAGAGGAATAGTTATTAGAGAACGGACAATGACATTATGTGATTAATTCGTATGAACCAAACCACACAGTTTTGGATACTTTTGAAGAGCACATGCTTGCGTAGCCATAGAAAGATTCTACAGATAGGCAACATTAAAATGGGGGCAAGGGGGGGGGGGGTGAGTAGTTGTTTGTGTATGACGAAATACTTACATTATAAATGATTTTGATATGGAGAGGGGGTAAGCGCAAGAGATGAATAGGTTTGAACTGAAACCAGCGCGTTACTATCTTTGTCGGTTCCAGAAAATGTATCCACATCCTAGAGGGGTCGTCTGCAAATAAAGATGGCCAGATAATTCATAGGACGTAAACGATGTTATTTAAATGTTGTTGAGAGGGCGAATAGTTTCACCTGCACTGGTAGATAGTTATAATTTCTTTGGTTACACAGTGCACGCATATCCTATGGACACAAGTACAAAATTAAGTCAGGAACAAGCGTATCGACACACGTGGTGGCTCGTGAAGTGAGTGCAATATTTAGTATTCTGGCCGCAGTCGGGGTTCTGAACAAATAACGTACTCGCACAACAGCTGGATATAGCGTATATTTGTCGCGGAATATATGCACGAACTATCGACAATTTACGCATGGAAGGAGTGACAGCTCAAAAGATGCACACTTTGTACCAGGAACAGCGTTTTTTGTACTGTTAAATAATTTCATTTAACACGCATTTCAGCCCTCATTGATGTATTTGCAAAGTGAAAAAGCCTTTTGGAACGTACCGCCAACCTTCGGGCGCCGTGACCAAACAGCAGTTTCAATTTCGATTCGGTGTCTGGTTTCAGTTCACACATCTGCCACCCTATTACACAACTGTCCCTTCTGTTTTTATGCTTTTGCTGACAGCTTTCAGGGGATCGGAGCGGGATGCTGTCTCAAGAGGACAAGCTGGACCATCCTTTCAAGTATCTAACGAGGACAGAAAGTGTGAGGACGCGGCGTAGGACAATGTCCGTACAGTGTAAGTACAACTTTGGGCACAAGTACGTCAAGCCGAAGCTGTCATCTTGCCTGCATCATATACGGGATCGTCTGTCAAAAATGTGAACTTATATGCCTATATCAAGCGCAAACTATCGCCGCCAAATCAGTGGGGATGAGACGAAGAACGTAACAGTCCAAACGTAATTGAGGATGATCGTTCGTGAGGATTCTTGTGACATGCTCTGGCCGAGCTACGAAGGTGGTGAAAAACAGCGTTACAGTTGTATTACGAGAACAACCAAGAATGGAATTGACGTTCATCATTGGAATCTACTTATGCTAGCAGTAACGCTTTGCTGCTCTTTTCCGTTAACTCTCCAGTGCTGCCAGAGCGCTCCCAAACGATCGCCCGTATATGTCAATAATTTTGTTTGGGCCCTCCACAGCGAGATCAGCGCCAGAATACAGCCTGGCGAGAGGCAGCCGCAAAATTGGTGGGTCGTGTGATGCACAAGAACCCCTGAGATGGGGAAATTTCAAAATGTGCATGCTGCGCATGTTTGGGAATTAAGACCAGAACGCCGAACATTCCCGAGATTCAGCACGGCAAAGCTCCGTATGTCTCTCTGGGATTAACAACGAATAATGGCCTCCTGATAGTTTGGAATGTCGTTTCAATTTTTTCGCATCTCTAGCAGCTGGTGTCCGCAATACTGGAGTGATAAATAAAAGACTCGTGCACCAACTAATACAAATAAACGAGCAAGCTTTGCGACCGAACTAAAGAATTTCGCGATCGAAGAACTAAGGTACGTGGTTTTCGCAGAAGCCTCACGTAGGGTTCACCTTGAATCGCTTGGTAGCAGGATCTAAACAGAGGCAGTTTAACGTGTTGTTGCATTCGTCTGTTTCGTTTATCTTGTATAAAACGCAGTGAATATCTGTTTACGCCGCACTGGACCTAATGTTATGAAACGTGTGAATGTCCACTGTACCAGGATGCCGTTAAGGAAAACCCCCTGAGGGGAGGGCCAGATATGAGATGTTTTTCACTGCGTGGGGGACGAGCGTTTTATTGCGTATCACAGCTCGAGGCATACTTCGAAAAGCGCCGAACCAATTTGTATAGCTGTAGCTTCAACACCGACTCCAATATTTCCGGCACAGGCGCTGGTCCTCAGCGGCTTCAGCTGAAGGTGTTTCGTCGCACTTTATCTGTGACCATAGACGAGGAAAATAAACGGAACTCACTAAAACTCGCTCACAAGTTATATTTTTGCTTGTGGCTCACTCGGATGCATACTCGCCAAATTTCTACTGAGCCGCACTTATTGTAACTCGGACTCAACAGAATTTCACTGAGCCGGGCCCACTGGGCCCCAGACTCATGGGTCGGTCTTAGCCTGATTGAGTCGGAGTGAATCCACTTACTACAGTGTTTGCTGATGTATGTCTGAGGCTGCTTCGAATGTAGAAGCTCTCAATGTAACAAAGACGCATTTCTTCGCTATGGTCGAGAACAAAAACCGAAATACTTCACTTTGACTGCAATGAGCTAAATATTAAACCCCATATTCGGATAACTTCTACTACGAAAGCTCTCTCCGTTATAGGAAATTACAGTGACAGAAGCCTGATTACACGACGACTTCTATAATGTATGGCGGGCGCCGAACGACCGAGCAGGCATCTTGTTATTGGTCTGGTGTTTTCTGCAATACATTCGTGAGTAGTCACGCATGCGTGGAGGGCCTCCTTTTGTGCTGTTGGGGAAAAAAGGCATAGATACACATCGCATAGCTCGAATAAGTATGTACAGTCATTTAGCATCACCAGCTGAACAAACAGAAACCCACATACATATATCGTGAATAACTTTTACGAAGTAATTCGAGAAACATAAGAGCATAAGGCAGGTGAGCTCGCGTCTTCTGGGTGGACGAGCTCGCGTTGAGTACTTGGCAGCAAATCAATTCAAGTCACTTCAAACGCACCAGCGAACGGCACCATGGATATGACGAGCGTAGAGAACTAGCTCTTAAAATTTGATTTTCCCGTCCAGAGCTGGGGTAAATGATTTACGCTCCGTAAGGCACACATTTCGTCTTTCCTTCAGAAACTTCTCGTGAAAGTTGTGCTGGGGATGTGAAATAGATACGGCGAACGACAGATAGCTCTTGATGAAAGTGCAGCTTCAGTGAACAGTGATGCAAGCAGCACCTTGCATAACTGGTTACCACGAGATTCTGTGTCCATTAACTTGTTTTAAGAATACTGATATGATCAACGAGAACGGCCAACACAGTATTCTTGCCGGTCCTTTTTAGCAAATAAGTGTATCTAGTATGAGCTTATGTCACTACCGAAAATTCGCTAACATTTCGACTACTAGAGTTGATGCGGTGCCTTCAATAAATAAGTTGTAGAGCCTATGACAAAAATGTTAAATGATTTCGTTCCATCAGACAGTGTGATTTTGAATTTTGAGGGATGCAAACGAAATGAGCGATATCTCAAAAAAGTTACGCGTAACTACGAGCGTACACAAAGCGATATTACAGCCTTCAAAATTGTTTGCGACTAATCAGTGAAGCTGGACGTAAACATGATATGAAGGCAGTTGTCTTGGTTTCCGTTTTCGCAAGATATCTCGTCTGCTGAAGCAACCAAGCTAACAGAACCTTGAGATATAGCGATAAATTGCGCGTGAGTGAGTGAGTGAAGAAACCTTGTTGTGAATGCCTGCACAACGGTTAGCCTTCCCCTGTTAGGGAGGCGTCACCGTGACGCGGCCATGACGTCTTCGCGGCGTGTGGCGCCTCTACTTCGGCCGCGGCGGCACTATTCCCTTTGGTCGACCGCGCTTTGCCCCTCTTTGGGGTGGCAGCCACCCTCCGGTTTCGCTCGGTCGTTGCCTTTCGAGGGCCGCCGAGATCTGCTGGACGGCCTGGGTTTGGACATCTTGGTCATAGCACCTCGTTGCGGCCTCGAGCCGCGGCGTGATTAGTGTTATCGTTGCAGCTTCGTGCGGATTCTTAGCACAGTCCCAAAGGATGTGAGCTGCAGTGGCTCTTTCCTTTCGTCACACACAACACAGATCACTTTCATAAACACTTGGACACCCGTGCCTCATCAGCACCGGGGTGAATAACGACCCCGTTTTAAGTTGTCGGTATAAAACCGCCTCCTTACGGGTCAAGCCCGGATGAGATGGCGGCATAGTCCTTCGCTCTAGTCGGTACCATTTCACAATTTCGTTGTAGGAAGTCATTTTGTCCTTGGTTTCCCACCACCACGACGGGTCGGCTGTAGTAGCAGCGGCTCTGTGGGAGGTTTTGTTGCTGATAGGCTCCCTAAAGACCGAGGAGGTTTTTTGTAGCTTACCGCGGTGCATCCCACTGAAGGTTTCGTGTCGGAACTGCTACTTTAAAAGTGGGTAATTATATGGTGTGAAATGATCGCTTACTGTAGCAGTAAACCGGCTTTCACATGTTTAAGCGAACGGGGAACATTCTCGTGGCACCTCGATTTCTCACGGCTATGCACGAGTTAGCTTAAACCGACTGTACAGTGTCTGTCTATCAGACACTTTAAGCGAATTCATAATGTAATGCGCATCACAATTTTGCCTAAAGTTTTGAACGTACTCATGACACCTTTTTTTGCCACACATCTTTGCTTCCTCTGCGCAGTCGGTGCCACTACTCTTTGGGAGATCACTCAGGCTACCGCGTCTCGGCTGACGAGCGGGCATGTCACGTGCGACCTATGCTGCGTCGCAGCAATCTTCTCGGCCACGATAGTGGCCCTGACGCTAATATTCCTCACGCCCCGCATCCGCACGGCGTACATCGAAGAGTGCACGACTGCCGCCTGCAACAGAGCGACGTCTTCCTTCTGGGCTCTGATGGAGGACAGCATGGATCCTTGTCGGGACTTTTACGGTCACGTGTGCCATCGCTGGGACAATAACACGGGTGGTCGCCTGACGTACCTCGACCACAGCGTGCAGAAGATTGCGACTCGCGTCAACCAGAGCCTGCATGACGTGGACGAGTTCGGCGGCACGTCCCACGAAATACGTGGCGTGGCGCAGTTCTACAAGCTCTGCCTCAGATTCGTCAGCTCCCCGGATCGCTACATTTCGCGATCGCAGATCAGGCACTCCTTTGGCGCCGAAAAGCGGGACCGGCTGCTGACGCTAACAAACTTCGGCGACATTGTGGCGACACTCATCGACCTGTCCCTTTCGCGAGGTTTGAACACGGTCTTCGGCGTGAAGCTCGTGCGGCGAGCCGGCGTGGCGCAAGTGAACGTGTTCCCGGGCAAGACTCTGGCCGACACACTCAGCCCCAATTCGGCAGATGCGTGGCGCGGTTACTTAGACAAGCTCGTAGTTGAAGTTGCCGCAGCGTACCCGTCCCGAAATTTTGACGTAGACAGCGTACAAAGGACAGACGACACTGTGAGGCAACTGCTGGAATCTCCCGACGTCAATGACAATGCTCGGGATCAGGTCGAGGCGGGTAGCCTGAACTTCCTGGGTGACGCCACGAGCGCGAACACGTGGTTTGCAGCTGTCAACTCTCACCTGCCTTCCGACGAACACCTCAGCGGTAAATCAAAAGTCTTGGTTATCAATTACGGAAACGTGCGCAACGTGCTGCAGTTCCTAGGGAGCCTCGCCGACTACGGAGTGGCCTACCTCTACCTGCACTCGCTGCTCGAGGTGTTCCGCTTCGACTACGTGCGCAGCCTGCAAAATCGCAGCCCAGTAGACCAAGTCAGGGAATGTCTGCAGGCGAGCCAAGACGCCATGTGGCACACGAGGAACATCCTCACAACGAATATATTCGGCAGCCGCAGCAAAGGAACTGGCGAAACAGCCGACATTTTACGCCTTGTTGCTGAAGCGGCTTCCAGAGGGGTCACCCAGTGGCTGAATTGGATGGGAGAGGCGACGCGTCGCCAAGCGCACAAGATGTTTTCGACTGTGTCGCTTCACGTTCACGAATGGCATGCCTGGGACGCCACAAGCGCCGCCATCGGCGAGCGCGCAGAGGCGCTGGCGTCGGGCGCACGAACCGTCGACTTTCCATCCGTCTACGTGCGCCTGAAGGAAGAGCAGAATCGTGCCTTCCTCAACAACACCCGTGCTGACAGCGACGCCGACGACACGCTACACGTCTTGGACAGAGGCGTCCTATATAATGCGGGAGCCAACCAAGCGATAGTACCTCCTGCCCTGCGCGTTGAACCAGTGCTTTATACGGATGACGTTCCTTTCGCCTTTTCTGCCGGCACCCTTGGAACTCTCATAGCCACAGAGCTCTACCGCGCAGCTATCCCAGATCCAGGATCACCTATGTGGAATCTGCAGCAGCGAGCTGTCATGGCCAAATTTCAAGATTGCGCAGAAAAGCTGGCTGACGATGCGCTCAACATTTCGCTTGTGCCGTTAGGTGACGGGCGCCTTCACGGCCGGGGTCTTCCCTCGCATATCTTTTGGATGCTTGCGGCAAGGACAGCCTACGATACACTGCGTTTAGCTGCTTTGAGCTTCAGAAGTGCAAGTAACTGGCCCAGTTATTGGAAGAAATGGCAGAGAACTTTCTTCAGGCGTTTCTGCCTCCTTTCTTGCGGCTCTGTAGAAGAAGACAGCGGGAGACCAGCAGGTGTTACGTTAAAGGTTCTGTGCCTTCTGACCGTCGCGAGTATGCCGGAGTTTTCGAAGGCCTTCGACTGCCGGAATCATAGCACGGCTCTTAAGTATACTACTTGTATATTTAACTAAGAACTGCTATTATACTGAGAACAATGCATGTCATTTTTCATTATTATTCTTGAAGTTTATACTTTGGCGGCAAACTAATGTACATCTGTATTTCTTTGTTGCTTTGATACACTGCCCGAATTTGTTTACATTGTCAAAATGATCTCTATGAATTACGTGTCACGGGCGCTTGTTATACTACTCGCACTAATTTTGTTGAGTGAACGTGTAGTCCGATCTCATTGTTGAGTGACAGGTCCCGTGAAGGTGATCGCATTTCAACTGAAGACAGCGTTGTGCAGTTGTGTAAAAAGGAACTGTGAGCACATGAAAGAAACGGTGCACTTTTTTGTAAAAATTACATTCGCAAGATCAAGTCATGTGTACCTGTTATGCATCGATGTGCTCAATGTACTCTGAGAACTCGGTCTGCTTGAGACATTTTTCGCCATATGCACAAATCTGGGTCTCTAAAACTGGTGGATCCACTCGATCGCAGTGGATAGAGGCGCAGTGGATCGAGGCGATTGAAAAGCATTGCAGCGGATATCACGAGACATATTCAGGGTGTTCTTGGCTTGTGGTGTTACATAGAGACGCATGTTTTGAATTTGTTGTGATTAGTGTAGCTCGTAGGCTGTTGAATTACTGTTATTTGTAACGCGGCGCGGGTACTGAATGGACCGGTAGCACATCCAAGAACTCGTACCGCATTTGGTAGTCGGCGTAACCACAAATTACAGGAAAGGAGTCGTTGCTTGATGGGCTTCTAGGAAACTGAAAATAGAGAGAGAAAGAAGAGTCGGCGTAGCTATGTTCGTGCGTTCAGTGCCAAGCATGCGACGACAAAAAAAGACCTCTCGGCAAAAGCTGGGGAAGACACGAATTGGCGACAACCGCCGGTATATCGTTCGTGTAGTGAAAGCTCTTTCGTCCTCTACATTAGAGGCTACGCATTGTCTTCGTGCGATAAACATCTTTCGACGTACTTGTACTCTTGTCACAATAATTGGGAGAGGTGTGCGCATGAGAGTCGGCATGCTTGTAATGAAGCCTTTATTTGCTTACCCGCTGTCATTCCTTTACGAGGTATGGTGCACTGGAGGACCTTTTCTTGCAAAAGGAGCAGAGTTGCGCCTTTCCTTTCGGTGCGTCGTTAGCGCTTGTGTAAGCTGAATTACATGGTTCAAGAAGCAACCACGCACTGTGGTGAAGACGCAATTGAAACTCGGCTAAGCAACGCGTTGGCGCTGGCCGCGCCACCACCACGCCTCATAACACATCGCCAGCTAACTAGTGTTCGGACAACTGCTCCAACAATTAGCCCAATTTCCATATTTGTTTTTGTCACATTCCAAGTTTTTTTTATTGGTTTCATTGGTAAGTAACTTTTTGTGGCAATGAACGTAAATCTTCGGAGGCAAAGCGCGCACAAGTGTGCTCCTGGAAAAGGTCCACATTCAGATTCGCTTTATTTTAACCATTTACTGATGATTTTTGCCTACAAGCAACATACCAGAATTCTTTTTCTTGCCGAGTTTTAGTATTGCGCACGACTTTTCTGGCTAAATGCCTTCAGCCAACACTGAATGACATGCAGCAAGCGTCATTTGTTGCTTTAGAGGTTGAACCCAGGATGAGGAGAAATATATTCGGAAAGCGAGTTAATTTCTTTTGAAAGCGGGTGCAGAACAGAGACCGGTGCCATGTCTACGGCCTCAGAGGTGTCACACACGGGATGTAAAGCAAATTAAATGTATACCATGAGTCACATATGACGAAACAAGCTTGTACCGATTCCAAACGAAGTGTTAGATTTCTGCCTGGTGTTTCCCCATATTGCTACAAAAGTTTCCTCTAAATGTTTATTATTTTTACTATTATTACTATTATTATTACCCGCCGTGGTTTCTCAGTGGCTATAGTGTTGGGCTGCTGAGCACGAGGTCGCGGGATCGAATCTCGGCCACGGCGGCCGCATTTCGATGGGGGCGAAATGCGAAAACACCCGTGTACTTAGATTTAGGTGCACGTTAAGGAACCCCCGGTGGTCGAAATTTCCGGAGACCTCCACTACAACGTGCCTCATAATCAGAAAGTGGTTTTGACACGTAAAACCCTATATTATTATTATTATTATTATTATTATTATTATTATTATTATTATTATTATTATTATTATTATTATTATTATTATTATTATTATTATTATTATTATTATTATTATTATTTGGATATGATTAATCTCTATGTGTTTTGCATCGCGGACACTGATGAGCTTACGCGAGTCTTTTACTTCGATGACGGCTTGTTACATCAAACTGCTGCCTGTTAGAAAAAAAAACAAAGCTTTCTACACTAATAGCCTGACTACAGTCTCGTCCAGAAGCGACTTCGTCGGTAGCGGTGGTGTTGCCTGATGGCGCAGCGCTGTTACTATAGATGATGACAGTCCTGTACTTCTGTATCCTTGATAACGCAGCGTTTTCCTGCTCGGATCGCTTGTACCTGAACGCCAACTTGAAGGTCCCCGAGAGGTGGTACGGAAGGGCGCGCACCATAAATTCCAAGTCGACCAGACCACACTGTAGCCTTCTTAAGCGTCGATGCTCCTGGAAAAGCTGTTTTAGTTCGTTCAATCATTGCGGAGTACGACGCAAGCTCGGCCTATAAAACCTCAGTGACAAATTTCTGTAACTGTCATCTTCATCATCATCATTATCAGCCTTTTCTTATGTCCACTGTAGAACGAAGGTCTCTCCTTGCGATCTCCAATTACCCCTGTCTTGCGCTAGCATATTCCAATTTCCGCCAGTACATTTCTTAATTTCGTCACCCCGCCTTGTTTTCTGCCGTCCTCCACTGCGCTTCCCTTCATTTGGCACCCATTCTGTAACTCTCATGGTACACCAGTTAACTCTAATTGGCTTACCCAGCTCCATGTTTTTTTACAGCGGCTCTGTGTATGGCTAGGGTACCACAGCATTTTCGTGTCCGCACACAAAGCTATCATTATCAATGGCTCAAAGCCCCTTGACCAAGTCAAAAACGCAATGTACCATAGCGCCGTAAGGCAGAGGCTACAAGCACAAAGCACATTGACGGGAATAGTGCTTACGTTCTCTCTAATCACGCATGCAAGATACAGAGCAACATGTCGAAAACTGTCATCATCAAGACTTTTGCTGTTTCCGTCGTGGACACGCTGGGCAAAGTCCTCAACTGTTCTTCCGTCCGGACGACGAACCCAGAGGTGGCCGAGCAAGTGGCCATTGCACTCGCCATGCAATACGGTCGGAGAGAAATGGTGCATAGCGATTCGAAAATGGCCGCCAGTGCATTCCAGTAAGGCCGGGTAGCCCGGCAGGCAATTCAAATTCTGAAAGGCGCCAAACAAGGCCACACCTCTACACTCCATCCTTTGGTTCCCTGCACACGTCGGGGCGATTGAGGGGGTTCCTCTGAACCTCAAAGAGTCCGCCCACGAAGCTGCGCGTAGCTTTACCGACCGCGCTGCCCTCGGATCGGGCGACTCTCTCCCCGGACACAGAGACGCTCCTGTAACGCACAATGAACTTACTGCTAAATTTGTTTACTTAGAGAGAAGTGTTTCCCCGCCGCCTCACTCGAAGCTAAGCAGGCCGCAGGCGGTCACACTCAGAATCTTGCAAACGAATTCCTACCCAAATCCGGCGTCCCTTAACCGCATATATCCCGAGATTTATCCGAATTGTTCTTGCGTGGCCTCTGGTGAGGTTGCTACTTTGCCTCATACGGTCTGGGAGTGCGGGTCGCTGGGCCCAAAGTTCACCAAGGTAGAGTGGGACGCGCGCCGGCGAAGTCCCGTCTTTGAGGACCAAATCCTGGCCGTCCAGCACGTCCGCGAGTGGGCTGGCAGACTAGATCTGTCAGTCCCGTCGTAGGATTAGCCGGGTGCGCGTTTTATCGCGTTTTGCTGGACCAAATAAAAGTTTATTCACTCACTCACTCAATGGCTCATACCTCCGTAAGCAAGTAAAAGAATGCAACCCCCAAGGTTCGTGGCTACTCACTTTGCGCGGTTAGCCGCGATGACCCTGTCCTTGTAGTCGTCGCTGATTTCAATGTGGATGTGTCGGGGCCGAAAAGCGAGTGTTTTACGCGCTTCGTGTTGCAGACATATCGCCTGCAATGCTACATCGATCCGGCCCAACCGACCAACCACCCAGGAGCGTACATGCATCGATTTAACATTATCAAAGAATGTGCTTGCAGTTCCGAGTGCGCCGATCAGTGTATGTCATAGTGACCTCAAATCCGTTGTAACCGTCGTTACTAAGTGACAATGAGTGATGCCAATAAAGTTTTTAACACAAGTTCTCATAACAAGTTACTTGCAGCTCCGCTGGTCATCCGCTTTCACACTACGGAATGGCCTTGATTTCTTTCTCTTAATGTGAACTGGAAGATTCGATATTCCTGTTTGCTCTCTGATCCACACCGCTTTCTTCCTGCCTCTTAACCTTGCGCCTAGCATTATCTGTTCCATCGCTTCTTGCGTGGCCCTTAACTTGTTCTTGAGCTCCTTTGTTAACCTCCAAGTTTTGGCCCCATATGTTAGCACTGATAGAATTCAATGATTGCACACTTTTCTTTTCAGTGACAGTGGCAAGCTCCCAGTCAAGATTTGGTGATTCCAGCCTTGACACTCCAACCCATTTTTATTCTTCTGTAAATTTCATTCTCATTATCAGGGAGCCCTGTGAATAATCGACCTAGATAATCGAACTTCTGCGTAGACTCTGGAGGGTGACTGGAGATCCAGAATTCGTGTTTCCTTGCCACGCTATTGAACATTATCTTCTGCTTCTGCATATTAATCTTCAGCCTCACTCTTGCACTTTCTCCGTTAAGGTCCTAAACTGTTTAACATCTTTAAACTGAAGATGTCGTAAATTCCGAATTTTGGAACACGTAAGGGTAAGCAACAATACCTTGGTTTGTAAAACTGTTAAGGGTCAACATTTATGTTTGCATGTGGAACCCGGCAGCGCTCGCGTGACTCGAGCGTCTAAGCCCCATAGGTCTCTAAAGCACCGTTGAGTGCTCTGTTCCCTGCAGGCGCGGCCTTCGTACTAATTGAATTCATAATAAAATTAAATAAATAATATTACTCAAAGGAAAGGAAGGGAAGCAATTTGCCACCAGCCATGCTCTGTCTAGCGCAGTCTGCCGACACTTGAACGGCGGTCAGTAGAGGGGTTACGCGAAGTGTATGGACAGGGCAAAGGGACAACAGACAGGATATAGTTAGGAGATTAGCTGTTTACGTATATACAAGAGAGTGACTAGATAAAAGTTTATTTATAGTTCACTTATGTAGTGACTTTTTCAAAAGACTTTGTCGCTCGTACACCTACACTGTTACAAAGTCAGACATAGCTTTCAGCTTGTTGCGGGTTAAATAAACTAAATAACAAAGTGAGATTAAATGCGTGTTCGAGTGTAGTACGCCACGGCGCTACCAAAACAGTTAGTGGCTGTTTAAAGAAAATTCAACCGACGATTCCGATACTCCATAATGTGGATGTTGAGCGCAACTGTTTAGGTGTTTTGAATTCGCCATATCTTGTGGCACATTATTTGATTTCTGAATTAAAGCGTGCTCTCGGCGGCGACGCTGAGACTCTACACGGGCAGCTCGTTTAGCAGCAGCGGTGTACGAAGCATTTCTACCGGTTGCGTCGCTCGTTGCTCAGAAAGAAAGCGTAGACACGGGAACGCGTGGCTCGCGCGGAGCGCATTCTCTAGCGGCGGCGGCGGCGGCGCCGCCGCCGGCAAAGTAGCGCATGCGCAGTGGGTCCGAAGCCCACGCCAGCGCTTTGTTTCCGCGCTGGCCGCGTGCTCGGTCGCCGCCGGCACTCCGCTTTCCTCCTCACCATTTCGCCATACCCTCCTCCGCTTTCCGCCTCATATTTCCGCTGCACACTCGTCTCCCTTTCCCTCCTGGCGCCTCTTCGCACTCGCCGATTTTTTTCACTGCGCTCCGCGTTCGCTCTTGATGATGATGATGATGTATGGGGTTTTATGGCGCAAGGGCCAGGTATGACCAAAGAGCGCCATGTCTGTGGTAGTGTGTTCGCAGTGTAATTATGGTTGCTATGAAATTGGTGTGACGCGGCTGTAAAGGGGCCTTAATATATACGCTCCAAAGTGCATAAAATCTCTATAATAAAATTATGGCGATGACGTATGACTTGTACTATGAACATATAGATGTATTTAAAAAGAATGATACGATAGGTAAAATATATCTGATTGTAAAAAATCCTAGAGCACTACTGCTTCCTTAGAGCCCTTGAAACACAAGGGCCTGGAGGCATGTGCTATGCAAAACAATTATCGCAGCGGCATCCTCTAAAGTGAGGAAGCGCTACGAATGCATAGGACTAATAACCTGTAAGACCACATCTCTTAGGAAACCTAGGACTGTGTCTGTATTAAAAACGGTTCTGGACCGAGGAACATTACAGGATGAAGAGGAATGTGCTGCCTGTATGCTAAGGAAAAATGTCTCATTCTTTCAGATTCGGCTTCCCGACACTCCAGAAGGAAGTGGAGCACGGTCAGCCTCTCCCCGCATCTACCACAGGTTGGAGGTTCACTTCCAGTAAGCAGATAATTATGGGTGCCAAATGTGTGTCCTATTCTGAGGTGACAGAATAGGACATCTATTCGCCGAGATTTTGTTGGGGAAGGCCAAAAACCTAACTGGGGCTTTATAACGTGCAGTTTGTTATTTGTTTGCGCGTCCCACGTGCACTGCCAGTGATTTCGCAGTTTATTTCGTAGGAAAGGCCTCAGATCTGTGACAGGCACATCAGCGGTAGGGTTAACAGCTTGCGATGTGATTGACGTGGCCATCTTGTCCGCGAGAACGTTACCTTCGATTCGCCTATGGCCAGGGACCCAGCATATTATGATATTCTGGTTAGATGAGTACGCTTTACACAATACCGAATACAGTTCATTGAATACGGGATTTTTATGTTTGTACAGTGACATTAGAGCCTTCACGACGCTTAGAGAGTCTGTATAGATCGCTGCTTTTGGAAGTTTTGATCTTCTTATATGCTTCACAGCAGAGAGTAATGCGTAGGCCTCTGCCGTAAAGATGCTTGTTTCCGGATGCAGCACACCGGATTCCAAGAAGGATGGGCCGACGGCTTCATAGGACACCCCGGTATTTGACTTCGAAGCGTCTGTGTAGAACTCTGCGCAGGAGTGTTTGTACTGAAGTTCTAGGAAATGCATTCTGATTTCGGCCTCAGGAGCGTGCTTTGTAACTTTTATAAAGGATATGTCACATTGTATCACCTGCCACTCCCAAAGAGGTAAGAGCTTGGTTAAGTGCATTAAGCGATGCTTGAGCAGTGGGATATGCATTTCATCGCTGAGCTCCTTCACACGCAGCGAGAAAGGCTGTCTTATGGAGGGACGATTACTGAAAAGTGTAGCGCATGTCGTATCGGTAACGGTATCAAAACATGGATGTTCAGGATTAGAGCGTACTTTAAGGAGATATGTAAAGCTGATGTATGATCTCTGTAGGTGGAGAGACCATTCATTCGATTCGGCATATAAGCTTTCAATCGGGCTTGTTCTGAAAGCGCCCGTGGCTAAACGGATACCTAGAACAGGGTCTAGCATCGTTAGCGCGCTCGGGGCGGCAGAATGATAGATCACGGCACCATAATCTAATCGTGACCGAATCAGGCTCTTGCATAGGTTCATTAAACACTTCCTGTCACTGCCCCACGTAGTCTGCGATAGGAGTTTGATTAGGTTCATTGTTTTCAGACATTTTTCTTTAAGATGTTTAATGTGTGGGATGAAAGTGAGTCTATTGCCAAGTATAACACCCAGAAATTTGTGTTCTTTGTTTACAGGTATCTGTTGTCCACACGGGGAAGAAGACGACGTTTTCGAACGCACATGTGCGAGCGCGTCGGCTCCCGTTTCTACAAACCTTTTGGACCAGATTTCTTGCCTCAACCCACAGGAACTGTGCATCAATCGACGCAGTTTACTCCAAGGAACAGGCGGCTACCGAAATCTTACCGGTGGGTGGATTTTTCGGACTTTCCGAGACTTTTCCACCGCACGCCACGTTGGCGCGCAGCTACGCCTAACGAGCCAAACCATACGGGGCGGTCGGGCAGGCGTCGAACCTAGGCCCAACGCGTCGTCGAGCTAGGAAATGGCCTCCAACCCCAATGCCTCGGTTGTAGAAGGCATGGAAATCAATCCGGAGGAAGCGGAGTGCTCTGGCTGGATCGAAGTCATGAGCAAGAAGAAGAAACTTGCCGAGCGGTGTGATCCTAACGCGCCCACGTCAGCGAAAGGAAGCGGTAATGGCGGCGCCCGCAATGCCGCACCACAGAAGGTATTGCGACGAGTTGTGGAAGCTTCCAGAATCGCGAACCTTCCTAGGAATCACTTTAAGGCCATTATAAGGCCTCGTGGAGGGCTGGACGTTAAGAAGACGGACCTTATTATTTTCAAGCGTGCGCTCGCCAAGGCGGCTTCCCTAACAGCGGAGCAGGTGTTCGACGACACGTTGTGCACGAACCCCTTCCAGAACATTCTCGTGGTTGCCACACCGTTCGAGGCAAACGCGCGCGCCTATGCCAAGGTTCAGCAGATTTGTATGGCAAGTGTCGTCATAGAAGTGGCGGCCTACGTGGCTGCGTCGGACGACACATGTAAAGGAGTGATCCGCGGAATCAACGTGGACATCAGTGACGCAGAACTGACGGAGATGATCGTCAACCGGAGAAACCCCGGCGCTCTGGGGGTTCGAAGAATCAAGAAGACAACAACAGTGATCGTGTTGTTCGACGGACACAAGGTCCCCCTAAACGTCGTATGTGATGGTGTTCGCTACCCTTGTTCCTTGTATCGCAGGCAAGTAGACGTTTGTTATGCGTGTGGGGAATTGGGCCACAGGTCCGACGTTTGCCCGAAGGGCGAAGACCAGAAAAAATGCCGCGGATGTGGCATGCTCACACCACCAGAGGATCATCAATGTGATCCCAAGTGCGCCATCTGTGGTGGGGCACACCAAACGGCAGACCGCAAGTGCAAACAGCGCTTCCAGGTGCCATACATCGTGCGCCAAAGACGGCGGCGCCGCAGGCGCGCACAGCACGCGCAGCGGGAGGCAGGACCGCGTGGCTTCGACACAGCTAGCGGCGGAGAAGCAATGGCGGGAGAGAAACCCTTCTACTCCCCTCACCGCAACATATCGGCATCGAGAGGACGCTCCCGCTCCCGATCCAGAGGGCGATCCAGCAGATCGCGCTCTCGCTCCAGAGGGCGCGACAATAGCAGCGGACGCTCCCGTTCGAGAGGACGATCGGGTTCCAGGGTCCGAATCCAGGAACCAATGTCCTGGGCAGACAAGGCCAGGATGAACATCTCAAGCGGCAAAAAGGTAACACAGGGCATCTCGCCGGAGCATAAAAGAGAGCAATCTGAGATTTTAATGCTTAAGAAGGAAAATGCAGCGCTAAAAGAGGCACTACGAACGCTGAGGGCTGAGTTCGAGCTCTTCCGTAACTCGCGTGAACCCCGCGAAGTAGCCTTACCCATCCCAGTTCAAGCAGAAGGGTCGAATAAGCGCAAAGCTATTTGCCCCCCCGCGACCACGGAAAGAGAGCCAATGCAAACTGACGAGTCCCCCGCTCAGGACCCTAAGCCAGAGCCAAACATACTCGCGTCTTTGAAGGTAATTGAGGAATCGCTCACGCAGATGAGAGAGGCCTTAGCTATTCAATCTAGCACTGTCGAGCATATGGACAGTAACATCTCTCACCTAACACGTAGAGTTGGCATCCTCGAATCTAAAATGAAAATGATAGACGCTAGCAAAATCAAAAGCATCTCCACTGGCACCACTGCAAAAGCTAAGAAAGTACAGCAGGATCCCGATAACACGAGTCCCCTGCAGGCTCTGCTAGTTCAATAGAAATCAAAATGGCAGGACAAACCGGAAACCTAATTATCTGGCAGTGGAATTGCGCCAGCTTCTTAAGGCGCAAGGCTGCTCTATTGCAGCTCATCAAAGCACAAGCGATAATGCCGCACGTCCTGCTCTTGCAAGAAACACTTAGTGAGAAGGTAAATTTATCGGGCTACCGTTCGGTTAGCCAAAAAAGAGAAAATGGCAGAGGTATCGCCACATTCGTCAGGAAAGACACCTCTTTTCAGGAGCACGAAGTCAAAATTTGTGACTCGGATAAGAAATCCGGTCTCGAGGCACAGTTAATTGAAATCATCCCCCACGGAAAAATTCGACGAAACATTTTCATTCTCAACTTGTACAGCTCTCCTTCCGCTCATAAGCATAATCTCCGGTCACTACTAAATAAGGTCGCAACCGCTGCGAAATCGCAGCCCTTAATAGTCGCAGGAGATTTCAACGCTCCCCACCCGGCCTGGGGTTATGTAACACGAACAAAGAAAGGAGCCAACCTAGTTGCAGCGAGTACAGACCTAAACCTGACGCTGGTCTCGGACCCACGTTTCCCCACGAGGCTGGGAAACTCGGTCGCCAGAGACACGACCCCTGATCTCAGCTTCACTAGAAATGCTGTGGCCACGTGGTCCAACTTACAGGAGAACTTGGGGAGCGACCACTACATAACAGAACTCAGGATGGAAATAATAGCAGCTCCTCCCAAAACCTATAAATACACAGACTGGGACCTCTTTAGGAAAATAAGAGGTGAAGATGAGGCAGTATACGACACGTTCAGTGAACTGCTTGTACAGATACAAATGGATGTCGAGAAGGCCACCAAGGAAATAGTTACGGATTTTGATGCCCCGGGGATGGACGCAAGGTTAGCGCATCTCCTGGAAGCCAAGCGCTCTCTCCTCGAGAGATGGAAGACACAAAGACTCAATCGCAGGCTACGGAAAAAGATCGCGGAGCTCAATAAACTCATTGAGGAGCATTGCTCCGAACTTAATAAACAGCAATGGAGAGACGCCTGCTCGGCAGCGGATGGAAAAATCCGCAAAGGAGGCAAATGGACCCTCTTTAAACATCTCTTAGACGATGGGCAATCGAAATGTAATCAGAGACTAGTCATAGACCGATTAATTAATAAGGAAAAATGGAAGGCATCTCAGAGGCCTCCATATTTCGGAAACTAGCGAACAAATACCTTCCAATTGGCCAAAGCCCAGGTTCTCCCCTCCCTCAGTATGAGGGCGCGCCTGCCCCAGAGCTGGACGTCCCCTTCTCGGAAGCTGAGATCAGGGAAGTGCTGCACAATTTAAACGGAAGGTCTGCCCCAGGCCCCGACGGAGTTACAAACCGGCTCTTAAGAAATTTGGACGACAAAGCAATTCAAGCTTTAGTGAACGAGATAAATGAGGTATGGGAGGAGGGCGTTGTACCAGAGAGTTGGAAGAAGGCCACAGTGGTCTTAATCCCCAAGCCAGGTAAATCACCCAGCTTGGAGAACCTCCGTCCTATCTCCCTTACTTCTTGCATTAGCAAAGTAGCGGAACATGCAGTGCATAACAGGATATCGAGACATATTGAGCGCAATGAACTATTCCCGTACAATATGGTTGGTTTCAGGCCCTTGCTTTCAACGCAGGATGTCATGCTCCTGCTCAAAACACAGATAATCGACTCTCAAAGCAAAGATGTAAAAGGGGTCCTCGCACTGGATCTATCCAAGGCATTCGATACAATTGCACATGACTATATCCTTCACGAGATATCGGCCTTGAACTTAGGAGTTAAATTCTTCTCCTTCGTTGCATCCTTCCTCGAGAGCAGGACGGCGGCGATAAAGTTGAGGCAATCAGTCTCGGAATATTTCACACTCGGAAACAGGGGTACTCCCCAAGGGGCAGTTATCTCACCTCTTCTGTTTAATATAGCAATGCGCAAGTTGTCGGAAAGCCTTGCAGTAATTCCTTACGTAGGTCATGCATTATACGCTGACGATATTACAATCTGGTGTCCTGGAGGATCGGAGGCTACGGTCGAACAAGCTCTACAGGAGGCTCTGGATGTTACAGAGTCTTTCTTGAAAGGTACGGGACTGGCACTCTCGCCTGGAAAGTCGGAACTCCTGCTGTACAGACAGGCTAGACGAGGTGCTAGGGGACTCACCCCACTCGATCAGGTGCCCATTAGCGTTCGTACCAGAGATGGGCACACCATCCCGAGAGTCGACTCTATCAAAATACTACGGCTTTCAATAAACTCAAAGGGATGCAACGCTAAGACTATAGCCCAACTCACCACGAAAACTGAAAACATTATTAGATTAATTATGAGAGTGTCCAACAAGAAAGGTGGCATAGGCGAGGATATACTCCTCAGGGCTCACCATGCTTTCCTCATCAGCCATGTCATTTACATAGTCGCGGCCCTCAATTGGACGAAAACAGAAATGGATAAATTAGACACGCTTATGCGCAAAAGTATCAAAAGGGTGATCGGCGTGCCAATCACGGCTAGCACAGAGAAACTCATGACATTGGGAGTACACAACACAACTTCGGAATTAATAGAAGCACAAAGATCAGCACAAATTATTAGATTATCAAACTCCAAAGCAGGCAGAAAACTTCTGGATGCGGCAAGCCTCCGTCCTAGCTTCAACCAGGGAAATATCACGCAACTTGATATTCAGACAAGGAACTCCTTTATTGTAGACCCTTTTCCAAGAAATGTCCACCCCCAACACAATAAAGGTCGAAGGTTAGCGAGGGCTAGAACTTTCCTAAAGAACATATCCGGAACGGAGACCTTTGTTGACGCGGCGCGACACGCCAGTGCCAACAGGTTCTCCGTAGCCGTAGTCGATGACAGGGGAGAACTCCTCTCGGCAGCTTCGCTGAAAACCTCCTCGGTCGATGTTGCAGAACAGGCTGCTATAGCTCTCGGATTACTGGACTCAAAACGCACTACGGTGTACACGGACTCCCGAGCAGCTGTTAGAGCGTTCGCATCGGGATTGATAGCCAAAGAAGCAGCCAGGATTCTAAACGGCAAACACCCCTCTGACATTGTTCACCACATAGTCTGGTTCCCAGCTCACATGGGACCAGACGTATTACCGGGTCACCTGAACCCCAATGAGATAGCCCACGACCGTGCGCGAGGTTTTGTATGCCGCGACGGGATGGTGTCTCGGGAGAGTTCGGGAGAGCTCGTCCACAGTGATCCACTGGTTACTTTTCATGAAATCACCTCTCATTACAGAGGGAATAGGCAGAGTTTTCCTTTCCCCCATCATAAACTCAACAGGCCACAAGCTAGCACGCTTCGCATGCTCCAGACAGGGTCCTACCCCTCTAGGGGCTTTTTGAACATCCTCCACCCGGACATCGATCCACTCTGCCCAGATTGTGGCACTGAATTTAGCTCATTGAATCACATGCTCTGGCAGTGCCCTGTGTTACAGGATTTTAATACAGAAGAAGACTGGACGAAGGCCATCACAGACCCGAGGCAGGACGTCCAGCTCCTGGCTGTCCAGAGGGCCCGTGAACGAGCGGAGAGGCATGGCCTCTCTGTTCCGACATGGGGCTAGCCAACGGCTAGGTAGGGACCTGCAGGCCCCCGCTTAGCTCCTCAGGACCCCAATAAAGTCGTTTGCTGCTGCTGCTGTTGTCCACACAGTTCTAAGCAAGGATCCGGAACCAGGCCTCTCTTTCTTGTAAACAGAACACAAGAACTCTTGTGAAGATTGATTTTAAATCCATTTTTCTCTGCCCACTGTGACACCTTGTTCAAACCATGCTGTACCTGTCTCTCGCAGACTGTGAGGTTGCAGGATTTGAAACCTATTTGTATATCGTCTACGTAGACGGAATAGAAAATAGCTGGTGGTAAAGATGCACGAAGCGTGTTCATCTTTACGACAAAGAGCGTGCAGCTGAGTACGCCACCCTGGGGTACCCCAGTTTCCTGTATGAATGTACGCGACAGTGCCGGACCAATTTTCACTCGAAATGTACGGTTCCCTAGGTAGCTCTCTATAATATTTAACATATTGCCGCGGATACCTAGCGCGGAAAGATCGCGCAGGATTCCGTACCGCCAGGTTGTGTCGTACGCTTTATCCATATCCAGAAATACAGATAAGAAAGATTGCTTGTGCACGAAGGCATCGCGAATGCTCGCTTCGATGCGCACAAGATGGTCGGCTGTAGATCGCCCTTCCCGAAAACCATATTGAAATGGGTCAAGCATTTTACTGGACTCTAGGAGATGTACGAGACGGCGATTGATCATTTTTTCAAAGAGCTTACAGAAGCAGCTCGTAAGCGCTATAGGTCGGTAGCTAGTAAGCAATGAAGTGTCTCTACCATGCTTTAAAACAGGGATTACAATAGCCTCCTTCCATTTTGATGGAAGATAACCAGCAGCCCAGATATTATTGAAAAGTGTTAGTAGCGTGATTTGTGTGTCGGAGTGTAGGTGCTTAATCATATCGTACATGATTCTGTCGGGGCCCGGTGCAGAGCTCCGACATGCTGATAAGGAAGCTCTAAGTTCAGCAATGGTAAAAGGGCGATTATAAAGATCATTTGGCGTGCATTTCCGATTCAGAGGCTTGAGTTCTTCTATAGCTTTATATTTAACAAAGTTCTCCGAATAGTGAGTGGAGCTGGACACGCGCTCGAAGTGTTCACCCAGACCATCAGCCTGGTCTTGCAGGGTATCGCCTTGTGTGTTTACCAAAGGGAGGGAGTATATTTGTCGCCCTCTTATGCTATTTACCTTGTTCCAGACTTTGGCCTCATCTGTATACGTGTTGATATCCGATAAAAACTTCTGCCAATTCTCTCTTCTGGCCTGTCGGCGCGTTCTCCTGCCTTCCGATTTTGCTTTTTTAAAGTTAATAAGATTTTCCGCAGTGGGAGAGGCGCGTAGCAACCCCCACGCTTTGTTTTGTTTCTTACGAGCGATCCTACAATCGTCGTTCCACCACGGGACACGCCGTTTACATGCCAACCCATTTACTTGTGATATGCATTTATATGCGGCATCTATTATGAAGGCTGTGAAAAACTCCACTGCAGCATCAATTCCTAGCGAAGACATGTCAGCCCACGAGATACTAGTAAGAGATCGAAATTTCTCCCAGTCAGCTGTCTCAATCTTCCACCTAGGAGTGTGTGGTGGATATTCATTTTCTTTAGGTGATCTTAGCAGTATAGGGAAGTGGTCGCTGCCGTAAGGGTTGTCGGTAACTTCCCATTCAAGTTCAGGCAGTACAGACGGGGAGACTATGCTAAGGTCTATGGAAGAATAGGTTCTGTTTGCAAGAGAGTAATATGTGTGTTCCTTTTTATTCACCAGACAAGCACCAGAAGAAAGAAGGAACTGTACGAGGGTCGCCCCACAGGTAGTTATGTGCATTGAAATCGCCAAGAACAACATAGGGTTCTGGCAATTCATCAATAAAGGACTGAAATTCATTCATGTTTGCTTAGTTTATAATGGGGGTGTATATAAAGTGAGCAAATAGTGATAAGTTTGTTTAGCAGAATAACGCGAACCGCCACTGCCTCAAGGGCCGTTCGTAGCTGAAAACGTTGACAGGCTATGCTTTTTTGAATTATAATTGCGACACCGCCCGATGATGCGAGAGCATCATCGAGATCTTTGCGAAAAGTAACGTGCTGTCGAAGAAAATTTGCATGTTTTGGTTTTAAGTGTGTTTCCTGTAAACACAGCAGTTTTGGATTGTGTTTATGGATGAGTTCTTGCACGTCATCAAGGCTCCTTAGAAGACCTCTGACATTCCATTGTATGATTTGCATATCCATATTTAAAGAAAATTGGTGCTGTGTTTACGGAAACGGAAGTGATGTCTTAGGTTACAGAGCTCTTTCGAGGCCCTGTAACGGGGTTCTGCCCTTTCTGGAGCGTTCGAGGGAGCCTCGCCGCTCCTTAGGCGTTTCGTGCGCCTTGAGGACAGGTGTTGTGTCCATTGCCTCTAGCGAGGCGCCGGACACGTGCTCTTGAGAGCGAGAAGTTTTCCGACTGAGTCCTGCCTCTGAAGGCAAGACCCTTGCGCCCACCAGTCCGGAGGTCGATGGGGCACCCTGCGGGATTTGGCTGCGCCGGTTGTTACCAGCGCTGGGAGGGGCCGGGGAGGTTGGGGCAGCCTCGGCTGCGCCCACCTTCGCGGTCGATGGCCCCGTCTGCTGTGTTGGCGTAGCAGCGTCAGCTGCAGCCGCCGGGGGGGCGGATGGCGTCACTGCCGCCTCACTGGGTGTGGGTCGGACAGCCGCCGGAGACCGTTGTGGCGCTGCCCCCTGACGCACCACATCGGCAAAGCTTTTCTTTGGCAGTTATGCTACCCGCCTGCGTGCCTCTTTGAAACTTATGTTTTCCTTAACTTTGATTGTGACTATTTCTTTCTCTTTTTTCCAGGACGGGCACGACAGCGAGTATGCGGCGTGCTCCCCTTCACAGTTTACACAATGGAGAGTGTTCACGCAAGCTTCAGAAGTATGTTCGTGGGCACTGCACTTCGCACAGGTTTGGCGGCCTCGGCAGCTCTGCGAGCTGTGACCGAAGCGCTGGCACTTGAAACATCGGAGGGGATTTGGCACGTACGGCCTTACACGGAGCTTGATGTACCCTGCCTCGATTGACTCGGGCAGGACACTTGAATTGAAGGTGAGTATTAGGTGTTCGGTCGCAATTTCTTTACCATCTCGCCTCATCTTAATTCTTTTGACATTTATAACATTCTGTTCGCTGAAGCCCTCCAAGAGCTCAGCCTCAGTGAGCTCCATCAAATCATCGTCCGAGACAACGCCGCGGGAGGTATTCATCGTGCGGTGCGGGGTTACTACTACTTGGGTCTCCCCAAATGATACTAGCTGAGGCAGTTTTTCAAATTGCTTCTGATCGCGGAGCTCCAAAAGGAGGTCTCCGCTAGCCATCCTCGACACCTTATATCCTGGACCAAAAACTTCCTTAAGAGACTTAGATACAAGGAACGGGGAGATTGTTCGCACTTGTTTAGCTGGTTTTTCTGCGTGGATCACATGAAAACGAGGAAAATTGTGGACTTGGCGTCCGAGAAACTGAAAGACCTCTTCGGTGCGCCCTCGTTTCTGAGGGCGATCAGGGAGTTTAGGAAAAGCGTTTTCCATAAGTACAGTAGGGTTTTCGGCCGCGATACCGACCACCCACCATGGAGCCGAACAGGGGGACGTGACAGGAGTTCCTGCTAGAGAAACCCTGCCAACGCCAGCCGTACATCGCTGCTATAACCAAATACAGCATAACCAAGGCTGGCTAGCTACACAAGGTTAACCCTTGCCGCCGGGAAACTAGGAAGTGAGGAGAAGTGATGAGACGACAGGAAAGATGAAAAAGGCGAGAGAGAAAGACGAAGATTGGAGAGGAGGACAGGAAAAGGCGACTGCCGATTTCCGCCGGGTGGGTCAGTCCGGAGGTGCCGTCTATGTGAAGCAGAGGCCAAAGAGGTGTGTTGCCTCCGCCGGGGGGCCTTAAAGGTCCGAACACCCGGCATCGGCTCAACCCCCAAGATCCCCCTTTCCCCGGACACGGCTAAGCCGCGCACGGCTACACGCGAGAGGGACCAACCCTCGTGTGCTCGGGTACGTGGTGTCGCAACACACCGCGTTCGCTCTTATCTTTCGCTATACTCGTCCGTTCGTTTACGAGTACACCGAGGTTCGCCGCAGGAACGGGTGCCTAAGAGCTGTGCTCTAAAATAAGTAAAATTCTGTGGACGTTCCGGCTCTGATTTTTTGCGACAGCAACCGTCTTTCACAGTCGAGACTGCCGTCTATTCAAGAAGGTAGTCCTTGCAGTGTGTTTGAAAGATGGGCGAGTTGGTCGGGTAAAATGTTTAGTTGTACCGTGAAAAGACGCACGTGTACGTAAACAACAAACACGAGGCGAGCGCTGATATACAACTTATGAATTCAATAGAAAAGAAACAATGTAACGATTGCCATCTAAGAACGAAAGCAAAAGAAGAATAGTACACAACTTTCTTCTTGCATATATATATATATATATATATATATATATATATGCAAAGAAGGACGCCATCGCGGTATGCGCCCACCCTAGTAAAAGGGTCGCAGTTTCACCCGAAAGGTCAAACGTCAAATGCGATAGCAAATGATTAGGCGGCTATAAGAAGTAAGAATAGAAGTTTCATTGGCCGTATAACGCTATAAGCATTCACTTACTAAGTTAACTACCAAGCATGGTTTCACGCGCGTACTCCAGGCTAACATTAACCTGTCTCACTCGAACGCGGGCACTCGCTGTCAAAACTCTGGCGGGAGCAGGATCGTTGCAGAAGAGTTGCTATCTGGGTCAGTTGGTAAGTATTCTTGCGATTTAAACCAGTCAAAAGATCCAGTCACTGTGTGTGCCACGTCTCTCTTTTGGTCTTCGTCTTTGCTTCAAATCTCCAGGAGGAGCGGCAGTAGCAGCGAGAGAATTGACCTCCCCGCTGCTTCAACGCGAACTAAGCGGCGAGAACCCAACGCAGACGGCGCTAACAGTCCTCTGCTCGCCTAGACTGTACTCATTGCAGATCGTTTTCAAGATAGCGCCCGCGCGGCCGTGCTCAGCCGCGCCAACTCAGCCGCCGCCAGAGTAGAATGCCCCTCCTCCACCTCTTCACCGGTGCCTTGCGCGCGACGGAGCGCTTCGTCCCCACCTTCCTCCCTTGCGCGCGCCAGATGGAGCCACCACCGGCTCACCCTCGCACTCTTCCACTCGCATACCCACGGCATGCGGCGCGCGGTCACGATGTTATCTCACTTGGACTTTATCCGGAACATCGAGGCGACGGCGGCGGCGTAAATGCGACTGGAAAGTCCGTGTAATTGCTATCGCAATAAAATAAATGTAAATAGAAAATGTAATAAAATCATATTGGTGGAAGCAACACCGTATGTAAAAAGAAAACAGCATAAAGGCTGTAAACTCAAATAGATTTTGAAAGCGTTTGCTTTCTGTGCTTATGTAGTCTGCATTGTTTGTACACAGTTATTCTAAGTTGTTGATTATTCCTTTACCGTACATGTTATTGTACTATCCCCCTTTACCCAATGCCTCAAATTGACGACTGTAAAGTACTATAAATAAATAAATAAATGACTTAATAGTTTTGCGCGGGCAACCAGGGCAATTAAATACACTGCGTTAAGAAAGACATGCAAGGAATGAATTTCCCTAACCATTCGGCCATTCTTTATATCCTTCGTCTGCGCTATGGAGAGACAGTTAATGGAGGGCCTCCTGCTTCTGTAGCAGAAATGTTTTCTAACGTGGTGTGGCATGAAGGTGCGAAGCAATTCGACCGTTCCCTCGCTTGCGGCGGATGAGCTGCAGTACTGCGACTTGCCGCCAACGAGAAAACTTATCAAAACTATAACGTATTCCAGTTAGTGCGTTCCCGCCTCTTCTGGTGAATCATATTTTTCATTATGCGCACATCATTCAGTCATTAAATAACAGTGCAAATTAGTTGCGTAACAAAATTGTACGGTGCATATAATTTCTTCATTAAATATAAGCTATACTGTAAACTGCGGGACTGAAGCAGCTGAAGCCAGTATGCGTATGTATAAGTGGGAGCCATGGCAGCCTCAAGGCACATCAATTTGTAACATTATGCAGTACCTGCAGCATGTCTTTAAAAAAATACTCGTACGAAATGTGAGGCACAATTTATCATCTTTGTCGCAACAAGAGAGACAGGGGCGGGGGGGGGGGGGGTGGAGGTGCATTGACTTTGCGAACTGTTAGTGGCGTTTAACGAAACTAGCAGAACGCCTGCTCGCGTTACAAAAAAACAGGTACAGAGAAGGCTAATATTTAATGAATAACAGGAGATCGATTAGGAGGGAGAGAAAAATTTAAAAATAGGGGAGGAGGAGGAGGAGAGTGAAGAACAGCACAAGAGTAAATCATGCATCACGCTCACCGCGTCCGATGCGGGGCGCGTAGTCGCTGCGCCGTAGCCCATTGTCTTACACCCCTTTGCGGGTCGACGGTTGAAGGCGAAGCTTAATCGTCCTCCAATTTTTTCCTTTTCCTCCATTATTTCCTCAAGTGGCGGCTCGCCGCGACGCTGGCGGATCCTCGGACGCATATACCCGCCATATGGGTTAGATAAACTGGAAAATAAAACCATTCGAAAGAGCGTCCATAATAAACCCTGCAATAACTCTTAAACTCATAAGCAATATGACTGTCACCCATTACCTGGTCTGGTTTTTCCCTAATTGCACAGCACTGTTCGTACAAAATTGGCAACTGGAAACAAGAGTCGCAAGAAGTTGAGAAATTAAGCGATCTACTAAGGGAGAGAGCCGAGGAAAGAGCCAAACAGGAAGCAGAAGCGAAAATTAACTGATTTAACCGTTGTTTGTGATAATATTTATGGATCCAAATCCTCCTGTAAAAAGGAAGTAGCGAAAACACTGCCGGAAGTGGAGAATGATTCTGTGTGTCTTGAATGACGCTTCTATTGTTATCAGTCGAACCGCCCGATATTTCTCTGCTGTGCTTATGTGGGTGTTTTTCTAACCTTCCGCGGTGGGTGCGGTACATCTAGAACCGCAGTGCCCTGCGCTATACGCGGTTGTACGGGACTGGCGGCCACGCATCGTTGCGCAACGTCCCAAATAGCAATACGAGTTGGTTTTGACACTCAACTTGATAGAGCATTAAACGAGGTACCCAAAAGAAGTCTGATTGTTCCGCAAATAAATTTTTCTCTATCATTCTTCCAGAGATAATTCAAAGAAACGCTACTAGAAATCTTTATTTTACACTTTCGCTTCGTTAACTGTTCTTCGCTGCAGGGTTCTTCCTGCGCTAGTCCGTTTGATCTGGTTCCTTGTTTGCACGTAAAGGAGAGGTGTATCCCACAGGCGTTCCTGTGAGATACACCTTATTTCATTTCTCTTTTGCGGCTCTACGCGTCGTTATGGAAAATGGTGGAAATTATTCACATTGTAACTAGCAAAGGTATGCCCCCATTCTCATTTGCATAGAAAGCTTACCTTAGATTGCATCCCCCCCCCCCGAAATAATATCCTGGGTACGTGCCTGGCAGGACCTTATTTCCTGTCACATGCGCGAGCAAGCGTTTATTAGCGTTTCGCTCGCTCTTAGCTTTCACAACACTGTCGCAGTTTGAGAAAGCCAACATTACTGAGAACCAGCTAGACGCAAGAAGCACGCGCGCAATGCGCCCTTCGTTTTAAACTACCCGCGCCTCTCGGCACCGGCGGACTGGAATTGAGCAACTGGAACCAATACAACCAGAACCAGGGTGCCTCGATGCCAGCGCCGCCGTTCAGGGTGGTGCCATCCTTTGACCACCCCCACGCCGCCTCTTTCTCGCTGCGACGCCATATTGAATCACGGCGGGCGGGCAGAGTGGTCGCAGTTGATCGGTGCTAACAGCTGAGCTTGCGTTGTTTGAGGCACTCGCTGGTGGTTCAACTTGTTTGACAGTGTTCGACTGCATGAGTGACAAGCTTGTCAAGTCCACTGAGCCATCATGACGGGCTGTTGTGTGCCAATGTGCTCCGGGTCAACACGTAAAGGCCTGCGTTGTTTTCGCTTCCCCCGGGACTCGGAGTGATGAAAGAAATGGGAAGCTCAAGTAAAGCGGGATCGGTGGAACGCAATTGACAGCTCATATATCTGCGAGGTGAGTTCCAAAACAGTTAAATCTTATCGATCCGTATTTTGCTATTAACGCAAACTCGTGTGCGCCGCTGCTGCATAGGCAGCGTATAGGTACGCGCATACGTACGGCCGCGAGCGTGTTTTTCGTTTGGAACTTGGCTTTTATACGCGAGCAGTGCCCTGATTATAGAGTCGGACGAGGGTGATTTTTATTCGCGGAATATTTAACACTAGCAAAAAATCGTAACATCGCACACCTGTTTTATACTTTCACAGGAAGCACTGGCGTCTCTTTTGCAAAGTTCGCGTCGCTGTTGTTTAGACAGCAGAGTTACTTTTACGTTGAGCGAAAATAGACGAACCAAAAGTTAAGTGTTCGTTATTTGCTACTGAAGGCACACACTGCTTCGTCTGGAGAGTGCGGCTGTTCTGCTGGTGCCACTCGAAGCCCTGCGGTTTTCTTTGAGATCTCAGTAGATAATTGCGGCTCTCATGTCAAAGTGCATAGAGGATTTTTTTTATTGGTATATAATTGCATCGGTGCTATTCGAAAGCGACGTAGCCGATGCTATGATCGCGGGCATATTTGCACTACGCTGTTCGTAAGCAGACCTTATCGCTGCATGTTCATTCCCGATCGTGGTTACTATATATTCTGTGACGGAGCTAAATACCTAAGTGCGGTGTACTCATGTAAACGAGCAGCTAACGCACATTATGGGTCAAATTTTTCTTGAGCTTTCTGGCTCGGCGTCCGTCGTAGCCTGCGCGTTGTTTGGAAACGTGCGAGGTTCGGTAATACAGCAACATTTTTTATGAACATTTTCTGTTAAGCACCTTAAATAACTGGTTATTTTTTACAAGTATGCTGTATCAGTCCAAACAAACGTGAATAATCACATTTGGTGTTTTATTTATTTTTTTTTAGCTCCACTTTGAAGAGGACCAGTTTGAGAGAAATCGACAGGATGGACGCCGCCTGTTAAAGTCTACAGCTCTGCCCACGCTGTTCGACTTTAGACGTGAGTAATAATTGTAGTGGAGCGCATTATTTCCGTGATTTGCAGTTATTTCAGTGAACATTGAGACATGTCTTTGTTATTGTTACTATTAATTCAGCTCAACCTAAGCGAAAGAAACTCCCTATGAGACGGACTGCCGAATGTGGACCTGCTGGCGAGGAAGGCATCAACTCCTCCTCAACAGTTGCTACAGTCGCTGATCAAGAAGACTCCGCAGAACTGAGTCGAGATAGCACCTCTTCTTTCGAAGAAAATGCAGTCGAGCATGAGAGCAATGAAGATATTTCCTCGCTCTCTGTATGTGAGCTACGAAAGGCTCTGCAAGATGCGAAAAAGAAAAACACTGATTTGCATGAAAACTTGTCGACATCAAAAAAGGAGTTGAAGACTGCTGCCAGGAAAACAAAGCGGTTAGAAAAATATCTCTCAGCGCTGACCAAAAATCTGGATTTCTTGAACGAGGGCCAGAAGGCTGCCTTGAAGAGAAAGAGCCGGAAAGGTAGTACATGGAGTGCAGAAACCATAAAGAAAGCGCTGCAACTCAAATTTTCTTGTGGCTCTGCAGGCTACGGCTTACTTTTAGAACAGGGCAGTCCTCTTCCCTCACGAAGAACACTTTGCAGACGATTGCAGCACCTGTCATTTAAGCCCGGCGTTTTGATTGATGTAGTAAATATGATGAAAGTGAAAGTGGCCGCAATGTCAAACATTGAAAAAGACTGCGTCATATTTCTCGATGAAATGGAGATTCGCAAGGGTGTCGAGTTAGACCGCAGTGGTGACGGCTTCCTTGGCAAGGTGACGCTCCCTGAAACCGACCGAGCAGCAAACCATGTACTCGTCTTTATGGTTGGGGGCCTAAACACCCGCTGGAAGCAGGTGATTGCTTATCCCTACACAGGTGCTTTTGTCAATGGAGAGAAGCTGAGAGACGTTGTCTTCCATTTAATCAACCTTTGTGCAGACATTTCTTTGCGTGTGCTGTGCGTGACATGAGACAAGGGGAGCTCCAACCGTGCGATGTGGCGGAGCTTAAACCTGTCAAGCTCGCGCTACTCTGTCACTAGATGCACTGTTCCCCACCCATGTGACAATTCTATGTCATTGTTTTTTATGCCGGATCCTTCACATGTACTAAAAAATATTAAAGGGCACCTCGTGCGAAAAGATCCCATGAAACTTAGTGAATAAATAGTGGCAAAGTACAATTTACGCAGCAGTGATGTGTCGATTGAGTATATAGAAGCAGTCCTAAAGATGGACTCAGAACAACTGAAGGTGGCACCTAACCTGAGTACCGTGCACATTTCCAACGGCCACTCCACAAAGATGAAGGTAGGGGTAGCTGTTCAGTTATTCCGGGAAGCACCTGCAGCTATAAGGTACTTTGTAGAGCGCTTGAAGCTGCCGCCCGAGGCTGAAACAACAGCCTGGTTTTGTGAAGTAATTTTCAAGTGGTACACAATCGTGACTGCACGGCACCCTGTTGTTGCTCTTAGCTTATCAAATGAAAGCAAATATGAAGAGGCTATTGCAACGCTGAAACTCGATGTTGAAGTCATTGAGAGCTTAGGCATTGGCATCACAAAGGTCTGGAAGCCATGCCAGGCAGGGTTGCTAATGTCCACTGTGGTAGTGCTTCAACTGCATGAATTTCTGCTAAATAAATGTGGCTATGCATTCTTCTTGACAGGAACATTGGCCGAAGATTGCCTGGACAACTTGTTTTCGGTCATCCGGATGATTTCTCCCGTGCCCAGTGGATATGATATCAAAAGTGCGCTCAGAATTGTGTCAGTTAGCCAGTTCCTCAAGGTACCTAAGAACTATGGTTATGAAGCTGACGACAGCAACTACTTAGTGGATTTCTTCTCTGCAGAGATTCAAGCAGTGCAGAATGAATTTCAAGAACCCTCGTACGATGATGAATGCACAGAGGGCGAGCCATTGTCTCTTGTAGAAAATGACATCATTGCTCACTGGGCAGGGTATTTGGTGAAGTCTTTTATATCTACTAACAAACCATGCTCCACCTGTACTGAGACCCTGATTGCTGATGAGGCTTCCGATGAGCATGCTCTTGTGCAGCTCAAGGAGTACAATCAAGGTTCTAGAAATTTTGTGTATCTAAGCCATTCGGTACTGCGCTTTCTTTCCTTCCTGTGAATGTGTCTTTAAGAAATTTTCACAGGAAAATGATATTTGTCATTTGGATCACCCAATGTCAATTGACGAGCCTTATTGAGCAATCAGTTTCTCTGCCACCTAGTGAATGCGCTGACCACCCAAGCGTTATGAGGAAACTGATGTGCCATTTTGTTGTCATGCGACTGCGTATCTACCTCCGCTGGCTGAACGAGCCTGATGATTCAGATGACGGCTATGGCAGCAAGACTGTCGCTGGTGTGAACTTGCCGTAGATTACCTTGCTTTAAATCTTACACCACTCCGTAAATAGCTGCTTTTTAACCACTGACTTGCTGGCTTATTTTGTAGTTTGCATCTTTATCCATGCTTAGTTTTCATGCTTGTTACAAAGTTAACGCCACAGTGCACGTAGCAACTTTTTGCCCCTATGTCTTGCTCGCTTACTTGGAGATTTGCATCTTTTTTCATGCTTTGCTTTTATTCTTTCCTTTTAAGGTTAAACCCCACTGTACATACCCAACTTATCTGTCCCTCTGTCTTGCTTACTTGTATTGTAGTTTGCGTTTTTTCATGGTCGACTGCACTTGACATTAAATAAATAATCTGCACTGTCTTTTTTTGTTTTGTTGCCTTTGCTATCTGTAAGTGGTGAGATTGACAAGCTAGGTTACACATTCTTCAGCACTAATGAAGCTCACCCTTTAGGGAGCAGTTATTTTCAACAGCCTAGCCCATCACCACCCAATTTTGCAGGCAAAATAGCAATTGCATGCACAGGCATCGTCAAAACTGCAGCTTATTACTGAACCTTTTCTGGTCGAGTCTTTTTCACAAAGCATAAATCTTCAAAGTCTGTTACTTTTATTTCGGATTTAAAACTGTTAGAAAAGAATTACTGCAGTTATTTAATGACCTCAAATTCACCCTTTTTTGTGTAGGTGTACAAGCATGGTTCATAAATGAGTACAGAGGGGCATGAATAAAATAAATACAATGAGAAATATGTGCAGAAATGCGCTTCACAAACGGAGGAATCGTAGCAGAACAACCGGTGTGCATGTCCAGAGCGCAAGCGAAGTCTGCATATGAGCGCACGCAAAAACGCTCGGTGGTTGTGCGCCTGTCAGAAAAATGAAACGAGTGGAAAACTTGCAGTAGGGGTTTATCCTACCGCCAATGATGTGCAATCAGTTCTCGTGGGCCTCGTGAAAGAAAACGCAGGCGCAGTGGCAACGTTGGTATACACGACATCGTTTGTATATACCAGGGACAGCCTGTAAACAGATGTAATTGCACCCCTGTGGGCAATAAGCAGGCGAGGAACTCGCAGTTACACTTTGAAAGATTAAAAAGCAGACAGGTTGTCTTTGCGAGCAAAACAAACAGAAACAGCTCGCGCGACAGAAGCGAAACCAACCGCCGCGCGCGAGCGGCATATGAGGCGCGGCTGTTATCAAAGCGCAGGAATTGAAAAACCACGCAGGAAAAGAAAAAAAAACAATTTCTTCCACTCGCACGGAGCGGTAGCACCTGCTGGGCAACGGATCTTTAAAATGATGGCCTGTTTAAAATGATAGCTAACTGACGGCACACTAATTGTTCAACCTCGACCACTCGGGGCCCTAAAATTAATTCGTACAATTACGTCTTCGACCCTCGGATGTTAAAATGGCTATTATGAGTAAAAAGATGCGCAGTACAATATTGATAAAAAGATTGTTCGAATCCAAGCACTCGAAGCACGCCGAGAGCATGAACGGCGCTGTTACGAACGCTAGCGCAGCCGATCCCGTGTGCTTGAATATGGCGGCGCCGTTGAGGTTGTCTCCACCCTGAACGGCGGCGCTGGCATCGAGGCACCCCTTGTAAGGCACTGTAACCAAGACTAACCAGGACTTAAGCCCCTTAAACTTCGTAAAGTAGCGACTCTCTCCTTCTCCGCCTTCACTCCTCCTCGTTTCTCCTCTCTTTCGCGCTCCCTCCTCGACCGTGGCGCCACCTACACTGCTCGAGCGTAGCAACGGCACCAACATGCGCTCCTCGCCACTCCGTAGACTCTTCTCGAGCAAAAATGGCGCTGAAACACGGCGCGAGGGCCCACGTGATGCTATTAGGCCAATAGCGACGCGGCGGCGTCCTCGGCTAGAGCGCCGAGGAGGAGGCGGCATTCTTCAAAGCGTGGCACTACTTTGGGAAGTTTAAGGGGCTTTAACCAGGACTCGACAGCAGCGCTGTTAGTTCATGTGACCGTCACGCAACCCGCCTTTCTGGCGGAGCTGTGAAACTAGGCTTGGTTGTTTGTTACTGCTTGAGACAACAGCGATTTTGCTTCAGCAGGAACCGTCGTTTGAAAGCGTTTCCACTCGTGTCGGTATTTTTGTTGACGGCCGATTTAGTACGCGACTGTATGAAACACACGACAGTACCGAATGGTGAACTTCCTACTCGTAGATGAACAGAATAGCACATGGTGTTTGGTTCGTGTTAAAAATTTAGTATATTTCCAAATCCCCAGAAATTAATGAAACACCAGGTATCTCAGTTTCCCTCATCTATTCGAGAGGACAACTTCTGAGCGGAATTTATTTTCAGATTACCACTTGATATTGAGCTTCCTGTAGGCCTTGCGACGCGCTTCGCAACGGAAACACGTCTTCAGTGCACGCGACATGTTCGAAACAGTAGGTTTCTTCCAATTTTAATCATGGCAAGCTAACTAAGCGCAGCGTCACGAATTCACTGACGATAATGAAAGCTGTTGACCAGTGTTTTTCTGCAAGATAAGGTATCTGTGAGATAAGTCGTTCATAGCAGCATCCTGGTAACGTCTCGTCAAACAATCGTGGCTTGACCCATTTTACATTATGCCCTGTTACGGTTGGCGTGTAACACCCCAAGCAAAAAGGACGCTCGAAAGACCCTGCTCAACTGAAACGGAGGATGGATTCATAATTTGCTATAGTTGTCTCGAGTAGTTACCGGTCTGGCAGGCGCCCCTATGTGATAACAGGCCCCTTTGCGTGTGCGACTCTAGAAGAGACCCTGTCCGCGAACTGTCCGACTCTAGGGGAGAACGCTTTCCGCGAACCAAACAGGACCCGCGGTTTGCCGCGAGAAAAGGCAAGCCCGTGCAAACTCACCTGGGAGCAGGGATCAGCCGCCTATCCCCGACCAGACTCAGTGCATGTCACGTGACGTTGACGTGAGCAAGATCCCGCCTACAATTTTAGTGGGCCTATTTAAGGGGCCCCGCAATGTACTTTTTTCAATTTATTCATTCTCTTCTTCTATAGCCTTCACCATCCATTGAATAAACAGTGCAAGTTTCGCACTAGAAATCGTCTCGTCCTTGCCTGGTCGCAATGGTCTACCGGACGCCTGCAGCCCGCCGACAACGCCACGCTACCCAACAGTAACGCCGGTCGAGGTTCGAGAAGCAGGCGTCGCACAGCCCGCTAGGCATTTAACTTCAGGTACGTTGCACTTATGAACAAGCGATTTATTGGTTGTAAGATATAATCATATTGCACTTGACATTTATGCAAGGAGACTGAGCCTCAGTAAACTGAGTCCCACTTTGTGGATTCATTCCTCCGCTTGGGCGCCTCTGTCGTACTCGATCTCCTCATCCTTCAGCGTAGTGATCGTAGCGGTTAGCTCAGTGTCACTCACGTAGCCACTTGTGACTTCGCTAGAGCGGCTCGTCGCTTCAGAGGCATTGCTAGACATGCCCCTCGGCACAGGCGTGCGGACCGTAGTCACCACCTTCTTCTGCTGCTGTCGAAGGTGCTGTTGTTTTCGCACGGAGTTGGCGACGAAAGCAGCCAACACGAGCGTGAAGGCGAACACGGCGACGAGCAGAATGACGACGCACAGATTACTCGGGTAGTTGTGTCTCAAGTCCTCCGCCGTCGTCGTCGACCAGGAAGGCAGAGCTGCCGCCATGTCCTGCGCTTCTCGCTTCCTCTGGTCCTGGACGTCTCCGGGACGTCCTCTTCCCGCGGTCGCAGGCTCCGATTGCGAGCGCACGAGACACAGTGTGCTCTGGACGTTTGCCGCACTCGTGCTGCGGTGGTACCGCGTTGACCTCGATCTCAAAGGCCCGCGAGGTGGGGTGCGGTCCGCTGCTGTGTAGTACAAGCTGGGGGGAGAGTATCTCCGAGCAGGATCCGTAGCGGTACCCTTCCGAACCATTCTAGAACGCGTCGTTCCTCGTTTATCGTTGTCTTCGGATCGAGCAGACGCGGTATTCAAAGAAGGGTTCCACGTCGAGCAATAATTAGCGCTCAGCGTTGAGCGCGGTATGCCTTATACGCACGACCACAAATTGAAAGGAACACCCGCACAACGGCTTCTCGATTTCTTCTCTTTCTTTCTTTTTGTGCGTGTGCCCCCGCGCACTTGCTTACAAGCTTCTTAGGAAGTCATCGTTGGGTTATCGTTATATTTCGCGGCGTATAACAATTGTTCGATCTGATTTCTCAGCAACATAAATGTCGGGTCAATTTTCGATGTGCGCAAGCGAAATCCCTCTGTAGCTTGATAATTACGCCGTCGTTGTCGTCGTCGTAGTTGCTGTTGCTGCTGTTGATGTGGGCGTTGTTGTTGTTGTTGTTGGCATAGAGTTTCTCACTATCTTCACTATGGCTGTTGGCGCTATTGTTATTGTTGGCGTTGTTGTTTCCTCTGCGCACGCTGCATTTTACAACCGTGGGGGATCGGCCAAGGATACAAAGACGGTTTGCACATTATGAGTAGAAGTAGTTTAGAAGAGAAAGACTCTAATTTTACTGGGAAAAGCAAGTTATTTCACGCTGTTCAGGTGGAACGGCCGTCATACTTGAGTGAATAGAAAAATTATTTTAAGATGTTCACTATAAATTTACGTTTGGGGGGAAGGCAGAGTCAAGAATAATATGCTCTATCGCAGTGCGAAAATTCTGGTGGCTATATCCCAACGTGGACGCTCCTAAGGAAACCAGGATGGAAACATTCATGCTGAACCCAAGCTCGCTTTAAGGGACCCGCGAGAGACCTTCTTTTTACTGAGGAAGGTGACCGGCAGGCAAACTATAAGTGGCCGCTTGTATTTCGATTCCCTGCGCTGTATACATAAAGGGTACACCGCCCAAACCATTGAGTGCTTGCGTGTATTCCTCGCGCATTCCCTGCGTCTTTTTTTTTTCTTCTTATCCGTTCTATTGACCACAGTTAGCTAATGTCATTGCTGAATTAACCAACATCTACTTATTCGTCTTCATCACCTAGCTGACACTCAGCGTGGTACGGCAGACTGTCTATAAACTCGCTGAATTTTCTCTCTTCTCTCCCTCTCGCTCTCCCTGCGGTGTTATGTTCCCTGCGCAGAACAAACTCGATTTCCAACGGTGGACCTGCATGCAAGCATGGGATACGTTATGCCACTGGCCTCCTTTAACGAGAGGCAGACTTACGTGCAGTGCCCAAAGTCTACGCTTTCGAGGACGCTGATGAGCTTGCGGGACTCATTTTATTGCGACGCCGGATTGTTACGTCAACAATCTGCGTGTTAGATGGAAGGAACAAAACTATCCCCACTGATAGGCTGATAACAGTCTTTTCCAAAACTGCCTTCATTGTTAACCATGGCGTCGCCTGATTGTAGAAGACGACTAGACGATTGCAGCCCTGCACATCTTGTAGCCTTGATAGCGCGCCGTTTTACTGCTCAGCTTTCTTGTACAGGAAGGCCAGCTTGAAGGTCTACGAGAGGGGATGCAATAGGAATTCGGATGCAATATGGATTCGGAGTCGACTAGGCATCAGGTCCTGTTTTCCCAAAAAATTTCTTACGCTAGAATTGTTAGTAAGAAAACATTTCAGCCAATCACGATGCTGATCATATCATTAGCGAAGACGGACGACCAATGCCAAGAGCACTTACGAACAAAAAGTTTCATAGTTACGGGCCCTGGATCCTTCAAACAAGCAGCTTTCGTTCGACGCGAGTAAATTTTGATGGCGGCTTGGCTGATAAGATCGATCTCAGTGATGAATTCCTGTTTAAAGTATAGAAGACGTGAATTTGCTGTTTTTTTAAAGAAAGTCGCAGTTTCGCCCGAAAGGCAAAGCATCCTTTGCGATAGCAAATTATTTGACAACTACACGGAGTGAAGGTGGTAGTTCCGTCGGCCGTATAAATTGTAGTAAACATTCGCTTACTAGTAATACGATAAGCATGTTGTCACGCGCGAACAGGAGGAAAACATGAGCGTATTCTCCTCGATGACCGCGGATAGTCGCTGTCACAACGGTGGCGTGATGAAGAGTGGCAGCAGCGCTGAGCGAACGCTTCGTGTTGCCTATCGCTTCAACGAATATCAGCAACCTTAGATTACGTGACCTCCAAAACTATGTGCCCGCGTGAACATAACTCGCACGAAGCCACCAGACATATCGGCTTGCCTCATCTTTGCGCTTAACCGCAAATTACCTCCAAGACAAGGGGTGCGGGGCCGCGCTCAGAAGCACCGTGCACAGGAACGGCCGGGCTGGAAGAGGGTTCCTCCTCCATAAAAATCCCTCCACTCTGCGCGCCCAACAGTGGACAAGGGGGAAGACGGCGCGCATAAGGTCATCATCCTCATCGTTTCACATTCGAGCGCTTTCCGTCGCAGCTAATTGCATACGGCACCTTGGGCGCGATGGGAGCTTATCGCACGTAAACTTCATACGGAACCTCACGGTGACGGCAACGAATGCACTGACGCCAAAGGCATAAATTCGCCTGTAGTGTCCCCGTACTTGATATTGCAATAAAGAAAGGGTAAACACTGCTTTTTGCGAGCCCTATCTTTATATAAGGCACCGTCAAGCACAGCCTTAGTACTAATTGATTGCTTAAGCAAAGTAAAATAAATAAAACTGGTCATATAAAAGGAAGGACAGGCATAGAGTATAGCAGAGAGAATATAGTTAAGGCGTGAACCATTAACGTATATACAAGAGAGCGACTAGGTAAAAGTTTATTCATAGTTCGCTTATGCAGCGACTTCATCTAAGGACTTTGCCACCAGGCCCCGAAACATCGAGACCGTTAGATCAGACGCTACTTTCTGCTTATTGTAGTCCATGCAGACTACATAATAAATGTAATTAAACGCGTGAGAAAGTCCTTCACGCCACGCTGCTAAAACTTGGCTCTTAAAATATCGACAATCTTCAGCAAACGCAAACTACTCCTGGTCCTTGCGTGCATCTACATAACCGAAACAAAAGCTGCGATCCGTTACGCCATCTTCTGTTCTGTTATGAAGCAATTGGTATGCATAGATAGCAAGGTAAATACACCTGGTAACGAAGCTTCCATAGGAGCCGATACGTTCAAAACATGGCGGTCCATCGGTGGTTCATGGGGCTTAGCGCCATCTGTATTTGGTGGGAACACATCCGGCGGAAGAGAAAAATAATGTGACGGCATGGTCCGTTAAAAGCAAAAGTGACGTCATTTTACTTTCGAAGGCGAGAAATTTGTTTTGTTAGCCTGCCTTTGGAGCTATATATTCAAATGCCCCGCCATTCGACTTGTTGGGCGTTTCGAGGAGGAGTAAAACATCTTTATTAATAATATTTTAATGGCGAGAGCAGTGTGGGAGGAATCCTCACTCCAGGGTCCCTAAGGTGATTCCGGCGATGTTTCGAGCCCGTTGTATCACAGCTTGGAGGACCTCGGGAGGTCCGTCGCGGAGGGCATCGTCCCACAGCTCTTTGTTGCGTAAGGGGTAAAGGAGAGTTCGCAAGGGAGGAAAGAGGTTTGCAGTGCACTCAATCGCGACGTGAAATATTGTGGGCGAGCTGCCACAGCAAGGGCAACGATCTGCATAACAGTGTGGGTAGAATTTATTGAGAGAGACAAGATTTCAAAAAGTTGCAGTTTGTAACTGGCGTAATGCCACTGCTTCCTCCTGCGAGAAGGACGGTGGTCCATGGTGCGGCGTGGGTGCGACGAATGCGTGTATAATGACGGAGTATGTCTTTGTAACGGAGCAAGAGATCCCCCCACTCTGAACTAGTCGCCTCACCACGCCTAGTCGCCCGGAGGGAAATTTCTCGGGCAACCGCATGTGCGCGTTCGTTACCCGGCAGCGAGGTATGACCAGGGGTCCAGAGTAAGTGGATGCGGGGAGGTGTGGTTGGTGTATTTTGCGGGATCTGTTTGAGAATTCGGTGCGCCGCTCTTGGGAGGCCATGTCCTGATAGGAACGCCCGGCATGCCTGTTGCGAGTCCGTCAATATATACACTTCCTCAGGAACACGGATGGCGTATCGAATTGCAAGAGCAACACCGAGAATTTCTCCGTAAGCGGCATTTGTTCCGCGCATTGCAGCAGAGTCTCTCAGGGATTCGGGGTCATACAAAACTACCGAGGTATAGCCCTCATGAGTGCGGGATGTGTCCGTGTATAAAGTATGTGTTTCCGGGATGTTTGCAAGCATGCGGCCAATGTATCGTACATGGGCTTTGCGCCGCCCTTTGTCATGCTCGGGGTGCATATTACGTGGCAATGGATGAATACTTGGTGCTTGGCGTATCGCTGACGACAAGATCGTTGGAGGGGTTTCAGACTCAAGGGGTGGGACAGAGTATCCTAGCCGTGTGAGAAGATGGCGGCCAGTAGGAGTGAGTAGGAGGCGCTGGCGATGGCTGACCCAATGTGCCTCTAGCAGCTCGCCTAGTGTGTTATGTGTCCCTAAGTTAAGGAGACGGCGTGTGGAAGTATAATTCGGGAGGCCATGGGCCAGCTTCGTCGCTTTGCGAATCATTGCGTCTATGCGAAGTTGTTGCGCTTGGGTCAACCGCTGAAATGGGAGATGGTATGTAAGGCGGCTGATCACGCATGCCTCCACCAAGCGCAGCAGGTCCTCTTCCCAAAGGCCCGAGCGCCTGTTGGAGACCCTCCGGATCATGGCCAGAATTTGCTCAATCTGTCTGAATAGAAGGGAAACAGTGTAGTTTGACCTAACATCCGCTTGGACTTGTAGGCCGTGGATACGAGCACGATTAACCTGTGGTATCGGTGTGCCATCCACGTGCACAGGGATAGGGGGAGTAGAGGAACTGCTCCGGGGGCGAATGATAATGAGCTCCGACTTTTTCGGAGCACATCTTAAGCCGCATTTTCCGCGTACTCGGAAACTGTATCGACTGCTTGCTGCAGTCGGTCCTGGATGGCTCCATCGGAACCCCGTGTCGACCAGATAGTAATGTCGTCTGCATAAATAGCGTGGGCGACATCAGGGATCTGGTCGAGTAGCCGGGGGAGCCCTGCGAGCGCGATATTGAACAGAGTAGGGGAAAGAACTGAGCCCTGGCGTGTCCCACGTCCTACAAGGCGAATCATACCGGATCGATGCGGTCCCATTCCTACGGTGGCTGTGCGATCTCGAAGAAATAAGCGGATATAGTTGTGCATACGAGTTCCACAGTGTGAATGTGCAACATTGCGAAGGATGAGGTCATGTTCAACATTATCGAATGCCCCTTTTAGTTCTAAGGCGATGAGTGCTCTCGTTTGGGCGGACGACGGAAGTCCTATGACTTCCTCCCGCAATTGTAAAAGCACATCTTTGGCAGACAGATGAGCCCGATATCCGAATTGAGAGTTAGAAAAGAACGATTTTTCTTCGAGAAAGGGCTGCAGGTGCCCCAAGAGTACATGCTCCATGAGCTTACCAATGCAGGATGTTAGGGAGATGGGTCGTAAGTTTTCAACTTTAACATGCTTGCCCGGTCTGGGGATCAGTGTGATGTCGGCGTGTCGCCATGCTTGTGGAAGCATGCCCTTGCGCCAGCAATCATTGAATATATGGGTGAGGTGGTTAATATCCACGTCACTCAGGTTACGAAGGGTGGCGAATCGGATGTGGTCGGCTCCCGGTGCCGTGTTGCGGCGTAGGTCTTGTAGGACCACCCGCACCTCGTCAGATGTGATGTCTGCATCGAGCAATTCGTTAGCCTCGCCTACATAAGGATAGTCAGGGTACTGCGGCGGCGGGCTTGTGGGTATGAAATGCTTCTCTAGCTCTCTGAGGAGTGTCGAGACATCGTCCCTGTACTCGTGCATTAGGATGTGCAGCTGTTGAAATATTTTTCCCTTTGTTGTGGTGGGATCTGTGAGTGAGCGAAGAATCGACCACGTTTTTGCTGTGCTCAATGTGCCTGAAAAGCGATCGCAAAATCCTCGCCAGTTATTCCTCGTAAGAATCTCTGCATACTCCTGAGATTCCCGTGTAATTTGATCTATACGTTTCCTAAGTTTGCGTTTGAGGCGTTGTCGTTTCCATCGTCATGTCAACTCTCTGCGGGCGTTCCAAAGATGAATAAATGCAAGTCTATGTCTGGTGTCTCAGTTGTAGTGCGCAGTGTGCTCGTGGTGGCCTCTAGATCTCGTGCGAGAGAGTCAAGCCAGCCTTCAGCATTCCCTGAATTTCGCACAATCCGTTATACGCACATTTCGCTCAGGCCTGCGCACACCCCGTAATGACAAGGTGGTCGCCACAATGTAGTGGTCACTACAAAGGTGCTCCTCTAAAGGCCCGTGCGCAACGACTGGGCCAGTATTGCACACGAAGGTAAGGTCAGGGCAGGTGGCACGAGATACGCTGTTGCCCATCCGAGTGGGGTGCTCTGGGTCGGTAAGCAGTGTGTATCTCATGTTACAGATGGCATTCCATTAGCGGGTCCCTTTAGCCTGCGATTTAACGCAACCCCATGCAGTATGCAGAGCGTTAAAGTCGCCGGCTGTTAGTGGGTGCTGAAAACAGTGCGTTCGCGAACGGGGGGAACTGTATGCATTGAGTATAAACAGACTCTCGCTGCGTTTACCTTGCGTAATTATTTCCAATATTTGGTGAGGAATGTCAATGTTAGTGGTATGCATGCGACATGTAACATGTTTCGAAACAAAGGCTCCCACAAGAGGAGAGACACCCGAGAGCGTGCTGTAGCCGGATAAAGAAGGGGTGCAACTGACTTCCTGTAAGAGGATGACATCGGGAGGGTTCGTGGATGTGGCGATATACTGCTGTAGGGAACCTCGTTTTCGGCGGAATCCCCTGCAATTCCACTGCCACACCACTAGTTGCTCCGCGTTACGCGGCGCCATCATCATCGCGAGAGAAAGCAGGTGGCCGGGCACAGGGATGCGGGCGCCGGGTGCCCACATTTGAAGGTTGCGGCCGAGAGCCTTGGTCAGAAAGCGCGCTTTCGTTGTTACTGCGGAACTCAGGAACTTGCGTACGTACGAAAGTGCATGCACTCTATACATGAGTTCACTTGCTCCGTAATCCCTATTTGAAGCTCCTCCATTTGGCGTTCTATCCTGTCCAGAGCCGCCTGCATACTAGTGCTCATGTCTGCCACCAGCGCGTCCATTTGTTTTTGCAGGCGCTCACAGTGCGCCTCCATGTCACGACGTAGGCGGGCTATTTCTATTAGAGGATCGGGATTTGATAACGAAATGATAATAGGGGAAGGGGTAGGGAGAGATTTACAGGGCGGAGCGAGCTGTGGGGGACCCTCAGCCCGACCTACCTCGCGAGGAGCCTCCATTGCTGTTTTCTTCTCCGGGGTCCGCTGCACCCCTCAATGGACCAGGGTCACCTTGGCTGGGGCGTTGGTCTGCAGGGCCTTCTTGTAGGGTTGTTCGGAAGATGGGGAAGGAGGGCGCTTCTCTGGGAGGCGCACCGATGCCTCGCGGGATCGGGACCTAGACTTGGAGCGTTTCCGGAACTTGCGACGGGATCTCGAACGGGTCTCCGGCCGGACTTGTCTGGTCTCCTTCGTTGGGGCGCGCGACGTTCGGGTCTCCGCCGTATCTGTGGTAGTGGTCGGGTCGCTGGAGGGTTGGAGTTCACGCTGCTTTTTTTCGAGAGCTTTCCGCACCCAAGCTTTGTTCAGTGTCTGCCTAGCACACCGCGGGCACTTTGTATCCGCTGTAGGGTGGGTCCCGTCACGGGATCTGCAGTGTGGGGTGCACGAATGTGACGGGGTGGAGTTGTCAGTCCCGCACGTCGCGCAAATGACCACGTGCGGCGTAGGACAGTAATCAGTCCAATGACCAAGCTTGTGACATATCTTGCAAACCAGTTGGCGGGGTCGATGGGGGTAGCAGCGGAGTTCGGCACCATAGAAACGCACGTAGCGAGGCACTTTAAGTCGTTCAAATGTTACCAACGCAACGTTGGTTTGACCCATCATTCGTGCTTGAAGTATTTGAGTTCCAGGAGCCAGAAGCTCATCCACTAGCTTGGAAGACGTGGTGTACCGGGCAAAAGACCAGGAACAATTCCCTTGCATGAGTTGTTTGGGGCCGCAAAATATGTTGTGATGGGATAGACCCGCTGACCAAGGTTCAGCTCCCTCACATTGTACAATCCGTCTGTTACGTGTGACTGGGGTGTGCTGATGATTGCCAAGTTCTGCTGAGGTCGCAGTCGGAATATGATGTCCTGACGATCGTCGGTGGTCAAGCCGGCTGCACTGCATAGAGCACTGGCGAGTTCTGGGCGCGTCCACTTATCGAGGCAAAGTCCTACGTGAGGCCGCAGAATTATCTTTCCATCGTGCAAAGGAAGTTGAGGCAGATTCTGATTCCGACTGCGCTTGCGTACGGTAGGCTGGGACGCGTTCGGAATGCCCAAGATGTTCTCGGAGTGGTGCGTCGTAGCGTGCGTTTGACGGATGCGTCGCTTATGTATGACTGTCTTCCAACAGCCACCTGTGTCGTCGTCAGTTTTGTCGTCGGAAACGTTCGGGGTAGCATCTTCCTCCATCCTTTTCGCGGTCGGAGTGTCTACCTCTCGTTGTTGGGAGGGAAAATTGGCGACGATGGGATCGGCGGCCGCTCCCGCGGTATCCACCTCGGGCGTCTTCGTTGTTGTCGAGGAACGCGCGGCGGCGGTCTCCGTCGCCGATTGCGTCTTCTGCTCGTTGGAAAATGACGCTGCGGTAGATAAATGCTCCATCGAAACAGAGCTGTGAATTGGCCGAAGGCCCTTTGCACGCCCGTTTAGAACGTGGGCCTCGGAAGAGCTGGTCGCTTGGCGCTCTTGGTTCATGGTGTAGAAAACACGCCAAGGCAGCTATGGCCCCGGCAGGGGCAGCCGCGTTGGAACTGCTTCAGAGCTGTAAAGGCGCGGGGAGCGGAAAAAAGTCCCGGGAAGAAAAGGCGGTCGGTGGGAAACGGCGAGAAAGCCGCTTCCCATATGACTTTCGGCGAAAGCGGCCCGGGCAAGGGCGGTCAAGGGCGGTCGGTGAAGGTCGCGTAGTCTCGGTGGTTGTGGAGCGCGCCGACGACACGTCCGTTCACTTTGGCAGACTGATTGGAACTCCTGGGCGTTTCGAGACTTCAGCGCGGAAAGCGATGCAGGAAAAAGCCAGCCGTACAGTTGTCGAAATCGCACCCCTGCACAGAACATACTTTCTACCGAAGCCGAGGAAAGCTTTAGGTGTAGCGTGCTGATCCTATCGTCGGATGCCAAGCCCGTCGGCCAGCGTGGTCGCACGCAAACTACACAATTATCTGGCGGTCGTAAGTCGCTACTTTTGACTGAACAGATTAAGAAGCGATGAAGCTACCCGCGTCACCAAATTAAGACAAACTTCGACCAAGAAAAAAGCACAACGTGTGAGGGGGGGGGGCGCATTTCAACAAGTAAATTTTACAAGCGCGCCTTTCTGCTCATTTCAAGACGTGCATTGCATTGCGAGTGACAGTGGCGTCAACGACCCCTGTAACGATGGGCGCTGGAAAGAAATGCATTTATTATTAATAATAAAATTAAATAAGCTTGTATTTTCTTAACTCGTCACGAATATATAGAATTGACCAGGAATTTTATTTTCGTTGAATGAATCTAACTGTATCTCGCTTGAATTAAATAACGCCTTTTTTCTTACCCAATGTTTGTTCCCTCCAAACATAAACGCGCTTCAATCGCTGCTCCCATAACCCCCCTTGCTTATGTCGGTGACAATTTGTACTGAACCGCTTTTCGCCCGAAGCTTCGCGACCTATTTGGATCGACCTTGTAGATATAGTAGAATGCAGTTCAATGCAAGTATGTATGCAGTCGAACGAATTTTCGGTGCTGGGTCTGCCTTTTGCCTTACTTTCTTGTACTGCCACCGGTTAGCTCTCCTTGTCAAGATGAACGCGTCCAGGAACTTCCGATGAAGCAAATAATTAAATTAGAGAACGCAACGAGATAGGGGAATCAGACTGCGCATGCGCAGAACGTTATGGCAGTTTCGCACGGTGCATGTCTGGCTATTACGCTCGCAAAATGGAAAAACCTAACGGCGCCTGCGAAGCGAGAGCCGCTTGATTGGGCTTGATGAAGTATGTTGTCCTCCGCCCTTTCGTACATTTGTTTCCGACAGATGCTTCTATTTGCTTTCGATTTGTGTCATGGTGCTTCGACACCAAAGTATAAGTGGCAATTACCCGCCGTGGTTGCTCAGTGGCTATGGTGTTGGGCTGCTGAGCACGAGGTCGTGGTATCCAATCCCGGCCACGGCGGCCGCATTTCGATGGGGGCGAAATGCGAAAACACCCGTGTACTTAGATTTAGGTGCACGTTAAAGAACCCCAGGTGGTCGAAATTTCCGGAGTCCTCCACTACGGCGTGCCTCATAATCAGAAAGTGGTTTTGGCACGTAAAACCCCATAATTGTTATAAGTGGCAATTTAGTGTTGTTTCAGAGATCCGTCCTCGATTTCACCGCCCTTCATGCTGAACAAGAGCGGCTGTACTTGCTGTACATGGCGTCCGAGATTTGGCAGCGCGAGCGACAAGACACGCGTGCAGCCCGATCTCTGAGGCCATAAAATACAAATGTTTACTTGTTTTACAGATGACGCGACAAACTAAATCATCATGATTTGCAAAAAAGCGAAGGGCTACCGGGCTTACAGTGCACTAGCACTCTATCGGGATACAGCATTGGATTAGATTGACATTTGGTGTGAATTTGGTTGACTTGTACTTTGGGAACTGCTATACCTAGGCGGTCTCAGAGCTGTTTTTGCGTTCCAATCGGTTCTGCTATTCCAAAAGACTGACTCCCGTATTCTTAAGTAATCATGAACTCTAAACTCTTCCTGCGCTCCAACCAATTGAGCACACCACTGTTCCTCGGCCGAAGAAGACGCTAGGCTTCTCGAGAATTCCCGTAGGGTGTCAATGAAGCGCAGTGACAACTTCTGTCGAGGGGCGGTCCTACCATCCACTTTTTCTTCTTTTTTTTCTTTTTCTTTAAAACATATGTAAAGTATTTGGCGAAATAAGAAAAAGAGCGTGGTGATTCAACCTACGGCCCCAATTTTGAAGGGGACACTGATAGCGTCCACCCATCCCTGCAACGAGTCGAACTGGACTCGGTGGCCTGTTGAGTGGATGATTGCTCTAGAATACGGGGGTGAATGCTGTTTTGAAGCGTATTATAGTATAATGAATGCGTCGGTGGTTAAACACTAACTCCGAGTATTTTACGCTATACTAAGCTTACCTATAGTCTACGGTCCCCGTTCCGTCTTCCATGAAATTTCTGCGATGAAGTCGTGAATTTTTATGTTCACACGGTCTTTGTACTTCTCATTTGTACTTCTCGTACAATGGCGCATTATACAGGCGAATTTTCGGTACCACAATGGGAGCATCCATTTCAGTCACGACTGTAAACCTGACGACGGAAGCAATCGAAGCCAAGGCCTTGGAGTCATTTCAGACCACGCCTAAAGTTTCTGCAGATACATGGTGACGATTGCTTCCGCGTCATAGACAAGGTGAACGTGTGACGTTTCCTTGACTGCCTGAATGGTATCGAGCCATCCTAAAAGTTTACTGAGGGAGAAGAAAAAGGCGGTTGCCTGCCTTATTTGGGTGCATTCCGCTTGCTAAATTAGGCTTAATCTTGTCATTAGAAATAATACTACCTTTCGGTGCGTCAGTTATAGGTTTTACCTACAGGGACGTCTTTGGTGCCGTTTGCGGTTACATACAAACAAGCAAACGAATAAGTTTCTGAAAGTTCTTTCTTTTCTTTCTTTCTTATTTTTAATTTTTTATTTTAATTGAATGTGTAATACTTCGAAATATGCAGTAAATGTTTCAGCACATGTAAAGTTCTTGGCGAATCCCATGGTGTCGGTATGAGTCATAGTATGAGGCCATCATCGTAATTATCATCAACAGGTAAAGCGCGCTCCCATCGGCCTCGCCTTCAGCGTGTACCGAAAGTCAACCCACCAGGGTCGCTACCTCGGCTTTGAGTCAGTTCATACGACAGGCCACAAATGTTCAGAGGTTCTTTCGTTAGTTCAACGGTCCCTTCGCACCTGTTCCGAAGCAAGCAGTCTGCGAGAGTAGTTTCAGGTCATTGAGGAGGACCTAACAAGGAATGGGTACGCCAAGCATTTTATTCCGAAGACAACCAAGTTATTGATGAATAATCACCATAAACAGGCGAGGCATGGATGCTTTAGCGTCGAGACAAAAGCGCACTGCTGTCCCCTATATGCGAGGTGTGAGCGAAGCCTTAGCTCGTGTTGTTCCAAAATGTGGCGCACAGATCGTGCATGTGCCAGCAGGCAAGCTTAAAGCTGACTTCGTGAATGTGAAGAATGTTCTCCCTCAGGCGTGTTTTACTGGCGTGGTATACAAGATTCCGTGAGCCAGTTGCGAGTCAGTGTAATTGAATAAAGCGGAAATTTCTGCAGGCGTCTCAGCAGCTCAGGCATGATGTCGCCAAAGGCAACACAGTGACAAATTCCCTCGAAGAGCCTGCCGCGAAGACCCCAGCTTTGGTCCCTGGGTATTACGTCAACCAAAAAACAATATCCAAGTAATGCTTTGCGTTGCCTAGATGACAAGCGGAGTTGATCCTGCCCAAAATTTTTTTGTCTTTCTTTTTTTTACACTATTAAGTGAATAGCATTGTTCGAATTTTCAGCCCGCTTTTCTTTTTGGCAATGCCCGCCGCAGTGACCCAGCGGATATGGTGTTGCGCTGCTAAGTACGAAGTCGCGGGATTGAATCCAGTCCGCCGTGACCGCATTTCGATGAGGGCGAAATTCTAAAATCACCTGTATACCTTGCATTGAATGCATATTAAAGAATCCGAGGTGGTCAAAATTAATCCGGCGTCCCCCACTACGGTGTGCCTCATAATCATATCATGGTCTTCGCGGGTAAAACCTCAAATATTTTTTTTTTTATTTCTCGGCTGTTTTTCAAACAAATAACCGGTACCGGTAACCGGTACCGGAAATACGAGTAGTTCCTATAAAAAAATTAAAAAAACGTGGGCCAATCCTACAGTTCAAAAATGCGAGCCTAACCTTGTTAAAGTGCTCATCAAGTAAAGTAAGTAACATAATTTCACCGTTGCTGGGCTGACTCGAACCCGCGTCACACGCGTTCCTCAAGCGCAGCAGTCCGACACTTGAGCGCACTGTGCCACTAATTCTCAGTGTTCTCGGTTTTCACATGCATCGATGTGCCACACGTCTTGAGGTCAGGCTGTGACTTCGAGGGCGCGCCGCAGTAGGGTCCGCAGCATGTATACAGAGGCAAGCGCGAGAGAGAAGACTCACCGAGCGCCACCAGTGCAATATCGCAGACCGTGCGACCTCGGCGGCCATGCAGAGGACTTCGGATGGACTTCGTGGCGGCGCCGCTAGATGGCGAAACGAAAGAGGAAATCTGCTGCGGAACATATTTCATACATGTGCCTTATCACGTAACTCTATTCCAATCTGTCTTTTTTTATTTGAACCTCCCGACGTCAAACTTACGCAACCTGACGCAACCATCAGGCGGTGCCCAACAGTGTTGTTCGAACAACCTGATGAAACGCTTTCCACGTTTATAGGATGTTACTTATGTTTGCTTTATAAGAAAATAGCATTGCCTACTTTGACAGGTTTTGCTTATCCAGTTGGCTGACAAGAGGCGAGGAGCTCGCAGAAGTGGAGAGGGTCTCAGTGGGGGCGAGCCGGCGTGGTACAAGGTTTCTACCAACTTCACACTTCCGAATTTTCGTCCGAAGGTTTTCCACGAGCGGTGTTGCGAAACTCCCTGTGCAACAGATAACTCTGTTTTAAGTCAAGACGGGCTGACACCATGCAGCCCGATGCTGTCGCTCTCTAGCAAAATAAAAATAAAAACACGACTTCATCATCATCATCATCAGCCTAGTTACGCCCACTGCAGGGCAAAGGCCTCTCCCATACTTCTCCAACTACCCCGGTCATGTACTAATTGTGGCCATGTTGTCCCTGCAAACGTCTTAATGTCATCCACCCACCTAACTTTCTGCCGCCCCCTGCTACGCATCCCTTCCCTTGGAATCCAGTCCGTAACCCTTAGTGACCATCGGTTATCTTCCCTCCTCATTACATGTCCGGCCCATGCCCATTTCTTTTTCTTGATTTCCACTAAGATGTCGTTTACCAGCGTTTGTTGCCTCACACAATTTGCTCTTTTCTTATCCCTTAACGTCACACCCATCATTCTTCTTTCCATAGCTCGTTGCGTCGTCCTCAATTTCAGCAGAACTCTTTTCGTAAGCCTCCAGGTTTCTGCCCCATATGTGAGTACTGGTAACACACAGCTGTTATACACTTTCCTTTTGAGGGATAGTGGCAACCTGCTGTTCATGATTTGAGAATGCCTGCCAAACGCACCCCAGCCCATTCTTATTCTTCTGGTTATTTCAGTCTCATGATCCGGATCCGTGGTCACTGCCTGCCCTAAGTAGATGTATTCCGTCACCACTTCCAGTGCTTCGCTACCTTTCGTAAACTGCTGTTCTCTTCCGAGACTGTTAAACAATACTTTAGTTTTCTGCAGATTAATTTTCAGACCCACCCTTCTGCTTTGCCTCTCCAGGTCAGTGAGCATGCATTGCAATTGGTCTCCTGAGTTACTAAGCAAGGCAATATCATCAGCGAATCGCAAGTTGCTAAGGTATTCTCCATCAACTTTTATCCCCAATTCTTCCCACTCCAGGCCTCTGAATACCTCCTGTAAACATGCTGTGAATAGCATTGGAGATATCGTATCTCCCTGTCTGACGCCTTTCTTTATAGGGATTTTGTTGCTTTCTTTGTGGAGGACTACCGTGGCTGTGGAGCCGCTATACATATCTTCCAGTATCTTTACATATGGCTCATCTACACCCTGATTCCGTAATGCCTCCATGACTGCTGAGGTTTCGACTGAATCAAACGCTTTCTCATAATCAATGAAAGCTATATATAAGGGTTGGTTATATTCTGCACATTTCTCTATCACTTGATTGATGGTGTGAATATGGTCTATTGTTGAGTAGCCTTTACGGAATCCTGCCTGGTCCTTTGGTTGACAGAAGTCTAAGGTGTTCCTGATTCTATTTGCGATTACCTTAGTAAATACTTTGTAGGCAACGGACAGTAAGCTGATCGGTCTATAATTTTTCAAGTCTTTGGCGTCCCCTTTCTTATGGATTAGGATTATGTTAGCGTTCTTCCAAGATTCCGGTACGCTCGAGGTTATGAGGCATTGCGTATACAGGGTGGCCAGTTTCTCTAGAACAATCTGACCACCATCCTTCAACAAATCTGCTGTTACCTGATCCTCCCCAGCTGCCTTCCCCCTTTGCATAGCTCCTAAGGCTTTCTTTACTTCTTCTGGCGTTAGCTGTGGGATTTCGAATTCCTCTAGGCTATTCTCTCTTCCACTATCGTCGTGGGTGCCACTGGTACTGTATAAATCTCTATAGAACTCCTCAGCCACTTGAACTATCTCATCCATATTAGTAACGATATTGCCGGCTTTGTCTCTTAACGCACACATCTGATTCTTGCCTATTCCTAGTTTCTTCTTCACTGTTTTTAGGCTTCCTCCGTTCCTGAGAGCCTGTTCAATTCTATCCATATTATAGTTCCTGATGTCCGCTGTCTTACGCTTGTTGATTAACTTAGAAAGTTCTGCCAGTTCTATTCTAGCTGTAGGGTTCGAGGCTTTCATACATTGGCGTTTCTTGATCACATGTTTCGTCTCCTGCGATAGCTTACTGGTTTCCTGTCTAACGGCGTTACCACCGACTTCTATTGCGCACTCCTTAATGATGCCCATGAGATAGTCGTTCATTGCTTCAACACTAAGGTCCTCTTCCTGAGTTAAAGCCGAATACCTGTTCTGTAGCTTGATCCGGAATTCCTCTAGTTTCCCTCTTACCGCTAACTCATTGATTGGCTTCTTGTGTACCAGTTTCTTCCGTTCCCTCCTCAAGTCTAGGCTAATTCGAGTTCTTACCATCCTATGGTCACTGCAGCGTACCTTGCCGAGCCCGTCTACATCTTGTATGATGCCAGGGTTCGCGCAGAGTATGAAGTCGATTTCATTTCTAGTCTCACCATTCGGGCTCCTCCACGTCCCCTTTCGACTAACCCGCTTGCGGAAAAAGGTGTTCATTATCCGCATATTATTCTGTTCTGCAAACTCTACTAATAATTCTCCTCTGCTATTCCTAGAGCCTATGCCATATTCCCCCACTGACTTGTCTCCAGCCTGCTTCTTGCCTACCCTGGCATTGAAGTCGCCCATCAGTATAGTGTATTTTGTTTTGACTTTACCCTTCGCCGATTACACGTCTTCATAAAAGCTTTCGACTTCCTGGTCATCATGACTGCATGTAGGGGCATAGACTTGTACCACCTTCAATTTGTACCTCTCATTAAGTTTCACAACAAGACCTGCCACCCTCTCGTTAATGCTATAGAATTCCTGTATGTTACCAGCTATTTCCTTATTAATCAGGAATCCGACTCCTAGTTCTCGTCTCTCCGCTAAGCCCCGGTAACACAGTACATGCCCGCTTTTTAGCACTGTATATGCTTCTTTTGTCCTCCTAACCTCACTGAGCCCTATTATATCCCATTTACTACCCTCTAATTCCTCCAATAACACTGCTAGACTCGCCTCACTAGATAGCGTTCTAACGTTAAACGTTGCCAGGTTCAGATTCCAATGGCGGCCTGTATTAAAACTAGATTAAGTCGTGTTTTTGCTTTTTTGGCTCCGGACAAAAACACGACTTAATCTAGTTTTAATACTGAAGAGAAGTGTTTATTTTATTCGAAAAGAAAACAGAAGGGCGGGGTTAGTGGAATGCACAGCAAAAAAAAATACCTTCGAAAAAAAATGGTAAAACCCATTGCGAATCCAGTCGAACATTCTCAAATCCGAATAAAGAGTAATTGCATACAGAAGCAAATATTTTCGAATATGAGCTATTTATATCAATTGATAGCACGCTGATTGGTATGGGGCCCGAACTTTGTCGCAAGTGAGTTTCTCTTTCAACAGCTGATAAGTCAGCCTCAACTGTCCTGGCATGCTGTCAGCCCCACACAACGCCTCAGTGTTGCGTTCCGCTGCTTCAATTAAAGAGCGTATCTTAGTTTGGATGAGAGACACCTGCATATCGGCATCAGCCAACACTTTGTTTTTTAGCTCAAGCTCCTTCAAAGAAGTGGCGGCACGCTTCCGTTCCCGTTCATCCCTCAATGCGCAGGTTCATTTTGTTCTCGTCCTCCTTCCGCCGCACGTTCGCCCCACAGACGCTTTGAAGCATTCGCTTGGTCAGTTGTACAGTCAACGATCAATTTTTCGGACTCCCTAGGGGCCGCGAAAACGTCCGAAAAATCAGCCAGTTTGAAAAAGTGAATGCATGGCTTTAACTCCCCTTAACGGCTAAGATTGCCAAAGGCACATCCCAAAAAAACTCTGGATGCCTGCCGGTAGACTTATCAGGCACATCCGTGCTCGTACTGCGGCAGGAGATGGCGGACGCACGCGTGTATAATTAAGGAATACATACGTGTCCCGTGACAATTGCCCCTCCCCACCCTTCCTAAGCTTCACCGCAATAGTTTCGCGTAAGCTTCAACGCGTAACGTTACTGTGTCGAGGCGAAGCGGACTTTCGGAAACTGCATTATGCAACGCGTTGCGCTTTCCGAGCTTCGAAGTCATTGGCGAGGATTACAGAGGCGGAGGCGGCGCCATTGCTAACAGCGGCGTATTGTTTTAATGAAAAACACGGCGCCGAACAGCAATAAGCTTGGTAGGGAACGTCTAGGGTTGCTACGGTGGTGGCTACGGCTGCCAGGAGATCTGCGTGCGAGATCACTGCTTCAAGGTGGCAAGGTAATAGAAATAGCGGCGGTAGTGGCATTGATTAATACCATTTCAGGTGTGTGGTCACGGCAAAAAGTCAGGAAAATCGGACGGCGAATTCTTCCTGCTCCCCTTTCCCGTGCAGTGCTATTTGGGATGATATCGCTCGGGAGTCAGTAACAGCGCAGCACTTATCGCTTCATTTTTTCCTCGCTCACACACACACACACACACACACACACACACACACACACACACACACACACACACACACACACACACACACACACACACACACACACACACACACACACACACACACACACACACACACACACACACACACACACACACACACACACACACACACACACACACACACACACACACACACACACACCGCGAAGCTGTCCGAATTATCGGGCGTCCGGAAAGTGGGTCGTTGACTGTACACTGGCAACTTTTCCAACCAAGGACATGGCGTCAAAGTAGATTCGTTACGATTCCTCTTTGCTACTCAAGCCAGCATTACCGCGACTTTCGTTCCCTTTCAATAAAATTGCCGCCAATTTTCCCTGATAGAAGCACAAATGCCCTGAATTTTCCCTGAGTATTTCCAGACGATTCAAAATACCTGAGAGTTTCCGGTTTTCTCGTTTGCTAGACACCCCGAGTGAAAATATACAACCCGACGAGGAGGAGGGGGGTGTTGGCGTCTGCAATTGGTCCGCTATACCTTACTTAACTTGCAGTGGCTGGTCGAAAATCGTGGCGGCTTGCAACAGTAGGTTAAGAACGTCGCTAAACTGGATCCTTGGCAAAGAAGAGTTGGCAGAGCGATGTCGTATACTTGCGGGAAGGGTTCGATAACGTTATACTGCCACGTAAAACGCTGCATTATGCGCAAATGTAGCCATGCTCTACTACGGCAGGTTCGATTAGCCAGTGCCTGAGCATTAGGCGGGCAGCCACGTTCTATTCTTTTCGGAACGGCGCAGTCCACGGCTATTCAGAAAAAAACACAGTTTTGTTCGGAATATTAATGCATCTTTAACCCACACACGTTTGACGCAGTGTGTTTTCACAGTTTTGTGAAGTCGCGTGACAGACCGAAAACTTTTGACCAATAGCAGAGGGCTAATGGCAAAAAAGTGTCGAACCAGAAATAGTTATTTTCCCTTTGTTCAGTCTAATCATGCATAATCAATGTGCACATATCATATCAGACGCGGGGCGTTCTCGCGGTTTTCGTGACGTCGGTGACAGACAGGCAAAGTGTGCGTGGCCCAAAAATTATTTACCAATCATGGAGGGCTGATTGCAGAATCTGAATAGAAAAGTTTGGAATAGCTTTACGTGGATAGCTGGTCAGCGAAGCCTCGCAGGAGGAAGTTAAGAGTGAAGAAATTACGAGGGACAGCACGTCTAGCCCGGTGGATGTGGGCATTCCGAAGTGCAATGATATACCGCGGGCTTTGCTTAAATGCAGGGACTGTGTGCGGGACACTGCATGGGGTTGAATAAGTAAAGCGTGTAGAGATAGGGGAAATTAATCACACTTTAGTTTTCACCACGCGACGGCCTTTTTTTCTCGGTTAAAGGCCCCTTCACTAGGTTTGGTCATGTAAATAGACATGCGTAGTGTATGCCATGCCCGCTGATGGTCGTGTTTTCAAACTACTACACCACTACGCGCCAACGAAAACTGCTGAAATTTACACCCAAACGCCGCGCTACCTTGTTCTCGAAGGAGCCGCGTTCCCTTCCGGAGTGTTGAAGTCAGACGCACAAGTGCGCCTGCGTAATTCGCATTGCTGAAGGCTGACTCGCCGCGACCCACGACTTCGAAAATTATTCAAAGTTAAAGCACTTGTTTGATCTGTTGTTCCACTAGGCGATTTAAAGTTTAGGAAATTATTAAACCCTACAGATTGATTGTCAGGGAGCCTTTGTTTTTCTCCGTAAGAGGGGCGTACTTCTGTTTTGTCTGCTTGTTCCGACGTCATGCAATCGCGCATGCAGAAAACTAGGCTATCTCCAAACGTGCGCGCGCTGATGGATCCATTTCAGTACCATGCACAGCGAGGATCCATGCACAGCGAGAAACGAGCCAAACGCAACAGCTCGCGCTCGAGACCGTCACCGGAAGTGCACCGCGCAGCGAAAATACAATAGAAAAAAAAAGGGAGGCTGGGCCCGTGGCGTATACGTGACGCGGTTCTCCGGCTCCGGTGTGGGAGAACCGAGAGAAGGAATTTCGCTTGCGGCGGCTAGATGGGGCAAGTGATAAGAGTGTCTATGTTGGCAGTGAAGATCGTCTCTTGACATAGTGGGTTCGCGACACTTCTAATATTTCTATCCGCTTTTGTTGAACCAATTCGAAGAATGCGGCGGAACCCATTTCACGATCACTGTCGACGATGAGGCGTTGAGCATCGAATCAATATAGCGGCACAGCGTATTGCCACCGTCAAAACGAAGTGTAAGGAAGAAGAGGAGCGCAAGAACAAGGCCAGCCAGATAGTCTGTATCATGCCTGCAGTGCAACCAGTGGGCCAGCCGGATCGCCAGTGCCTAGCACGAGTGTGAGCCGTTCTGGCACCCAGCTGTTCCTGCTCTGCGTCACCTGCCTTCTCGGTTACGAACAGACGCTACCATCTGAACTGTTCAGTACACCCGATTACTGAAGTATGTTTGAGGCATGTACTGCAGCGGGACTTTTCTTTCGCGCTTGGATAAGAACATTCGGCGCCATTTAGCGCCTGCACCGCAAAGCCTGCGCGTAACCTCCGAAATGCATGGCGCCTGAGAAATGCGTTATGCAGCAACTGGACTCCTCTATTGCGCTTCTTTCCGGACACGCAGCGCCATATAGTGGTACTGCCGCGAAGTATGCGTATGGTCTCCGAGACGAGAAGCGTGGCGCGCCAGAGCCTGTGAACGCTGAAAATTGGTCCCTCGCTTGGCGCACACTCAGGGCCACATACTCAGTGAGTCAAGTTGGCGAGAAGTGCAAGCCTAGTGCAGTCATGTCGCAGCTCGCAAAAGCATTGGTTTGAAAGACGTTAGTTGAGAAGCGCCACATATCCAGTGCATTTGTGATGCGCCATGCTAACGCGTCGGCTTGCTGTCCTTGAAGAACCCTTGTAACGTGGATTAGATTCCGTCCAGCATAGGAGATATATAGGGGATCTATTTTGTCCTTGTAGAGTGGAACATTGCTTGTGGCACATGCATACTATAGCTACTCAAGTTGGTGTCAAAGATGTTCCTTGAAGAGCGGCACACACGTACTGGCACATACCCAGTGACTCGAGTTGGCACCAAAGAGGCTCGTTGAAAACCAACAGACAATGAGTGGCACATATACCCAGTGCTCCAAGTAGGTGGCAAAGAGTTTCTTCGAACAGCGGTACCTAATCAGTCCCGCATCTACAGTGACCTATGTCGGCGTCCTATCTCTGTAAGGCTGTAGGTAGCGTTTCGTCAAAGTCCAGTGGTGCTGTTGGGGCATCGTCTGAGTCGGGAAACGCTTCCAAGAGCGTCTGGTTAGGGGGAACTCGGCCTACCGCTGCTCTGTACTACCGCATTAGCGCGTTCATTACCATTTAGAGAGGCGTGTGCAGGTGGCACAATATGCACCATATGCAAAGCTGTGGAGTCTAATGACCTGAGGATACGGTGTGTGTAGGGTGTCACCGTTATTTTTGGCGAAATACTGCAGGCGATCTGCGAATCAGTCGCCACGGGGATAGGTCCATCCGGTGCCGGTATGATCGAGCATGTATGATGACCAGAGCGATAGCAGCTTCCCAGGAATAGTAAGTCGAACAATGTGAAACCAGATCACTGAAACTGTGATCAGTGATCCCTGCAGATGGAAGCACCACTGCTAGCGTGATTTATAACGTCTGTTTTTCAATCCCGACTGATGACTGATGATATTAATAAAAATCATCAACAGCGCATGCGTTGAGCGAGCACTGAAGAAGTTGGAAACAAAAAATTGAAGTTATCGGGTAACAACGATAACTACTACAACAACGCAGCGTACCATCCCATGTTCATACATCTAAGCTAAAAAATGAAGTGAGGAAGAAGTTAGCAACAGAAGCAGCCTAGTGTGAAGAAGTAAGTTAAGAGGACAAATCCTAAATACATGGTTCATTCATTCGCATATCAAGATCAAAGAAATTGAATGTGGAGATGGTGTTATAAAATCCAATGCCACAACAGAGGGCAAACAAAGGAACAAAATGGGACTAGTGAGTGCATTGAGCAAGAAGCACCGAGGTGTATGGAAGTGAAGAAGACAAGACATTTGGATAAGCATCAAAGGAAGCTTCGCTTCTTACCGATTCTCACACATACATGGGATCCGCCGATTTCTTTAGTTTTGGACCTCTTATAACACTCAAAATCATGCAATTGTCAAAGTTGTCCTTTGAAAAATACATTTCACGTCACCACCATCATCTTCGCCTTCGAAAAGAAAGACGAAGAGTAAGAAGAATGGCGACGTCAAAGCAACCTCAGCAGTGCCAGGATTTTCTGGTTCCCATTAGCGTCCTGCACCCGCCTCTGCCAGAGAAACATGCGCGCAGCCGGCCAGCATCGCACAAGCACAGGGCGGCAAAGCCCCGTACGGAGACCCTGACCACGCCAGAAGCGGGAACCGCGTCGGTGACACCTTTCGTGGCTATCTACGTGGTCCTGCTGCTCCTCACCACTTTCCTGCTGTTGCTCCTGCTGACTGTGAAGAGCTCGAAGACGCCGCCGAACGGGTCCAGCTCGTTGCCCTCGCTTGTCCTCGTCGAGCGGTTGGACACTCCCTTCGCCGATTCTGCAGACGCCACGAACTCGACGACCAAGCGGTCGCCGCGGACCCCTATATTCGGTGTCCCGCCTTTAACGACGACTTCCCAATTGTCCCTGCAGTTGTCTGGTGAGAGAGACGGGGACGCTGAAGGCTACGCGGACGACTTTTATGGGGAGACCGTGTAGATGGTTACATGTACCTAAGAGAGAGAGAGAGAGAGGGGGAGGCTACGATGACTTCTTGTTGCAACGGCTTGACCACTATTCATGGTTTTATTGGTGCCATCTTACCTTCTTCTTTTTCTTATTCGAATGGATAGACGCTGTTGTAATGCAGCGGAAATAAGCTTGATATGTCTTTCTCTTCTGAGGCTTGCCTGGCAGATTTGCCTTGTACACGTGTTGCGGCTACGAGTGAATGTGGCCCCGGATTGCAAGAATACATATGACAGTGCTGGTCTCGGGCTCATTATTTACTGCGCCACTGCGTGACGAGGCTAGTAGAGCGCCGATAATTTTATTCGACGTAATCTTTATAACCAAGCCGTCAAGGCGACATCCTCAATGGTTTCCAGGCAGCGAAGGCATGCGACGGCGTGCGGCGGCATGCTTGGTATCGAACGTAAATCAAGACAGAGCCAGTAACGAAACTGCGTCGTCGTCTTAATTTTCTTTTCCTTTTACAGGGCCCCTCACCAGGCCACAAAAAATATTGGTAACACGATGTTAGTTGTTACGTGCCCTCTAAGGAGTGTTCTATCGCAAGAATTTTTCAAATTAATTTATTAACGGCAGGGATATAAATATTTGAAGTGCCGCGAACCCATGATTTCAGGAGGCGAGCGTCACCGCCCACATAGGCACTCTCTCCACTTGCGCCCTGCCGTCTGGCCTCCGCAAGATAAATTCCTTCCCTGCGTTCTCCCTTACCAGAGCTGGAGGATCGCGTGACGAATACGTCACGGGCCCTTCCCTTCTTTCCTTTTTCTTTTTTTTTCTCTCTCTCTATCACATTTTTGCTGACTGGTGCAATTCCGATGACGGTATCGCGTTGCTCTCGTTTCGCGCAGCGGACGATACGGCGCGCTCTGCAGGATGACTACTGAATATAGCGCTATAAGTCAGTGCTACAATCACGGGCACTGAGACAGGCCTGACAGGATGAAAGCATGATCGCGGCACTGGAACACGGTAGAAAATGGCAGTTTGCCTCTCTGCGCGCGCCACCGCCCGACGTGGGAGCAAGTAGAGGAAACGGAAGTACATCTCTTTTGCTAAGGTAGGAAGCAAAAAAAAAATTAATAACACGTAGACATTCTATTAATTTGTATGTTTTAGTATTTCTCTAAACTTTACTACGCCTATTGATGCAAAAGAATAACCAAATAACTGATGATGCCTCGAATAGTTCTAGACGTTACGCATCACGGTGCGCTACGCCACAGCACTACCTTGTACGTTGGCGCCCTTGTGCGATTGACGTCGACTCTGCGGCTGGGAGCGCGGCACCTTCGACGAGTAGGGCAAACGGCGTTTGGTTTGGAATTTGTGCATTTAAGCTCTTTCCGCTGGACGTAGGGTAGTAATACGTAGCAGACACGATCACTGGCATGCATTGTATGCACTGCACTTGTCAGCTCAAAATCGCCAGACTTGGTGAAGGGCCCTTTAAACAAAATTATCAATCATTATAATCTTTCTGCTTCGCCACTCTCCGCCCCACGCCACGACAGTGGTGGCGGGGAGCGGAAGTAGAATACTGGGCTTTTAATCTATATATCGTAAGCTCCAATCCTCGTTCAGTCCACCACATTCTTAAGGCTTGCAGTGGCGCCTGAAGGCGGTAAAACAATGCCGAGAGCCAGTGGCACTATACTAATCCAAGTGCAACCAAATTAAGGAACACCAACTAAGCTTCAACAAACACACTCCCTCGCCAGAACGGGAATTCGCCTTCCTGTTGCAGTATTCGGCCACTACCTCCCTCTTAACTGTTGCAGTGAAACCGTGGTCCTCAGTTCCCAGCGGCTGCGGAGCACCTAGCCCAGGCGGCGGTCAGACCTGCGACGCGGCAGAGGGTGCTAAGGATGCCTGGACCCGGATAGGCCACCGCTGGAAACTGAACCTGGCAACGTTTAACACGCGAACCCTCTCGAGTGAGGCTAGCTTAGCAGGGATGTTTGAGGAATTATCAACCATTTTGACGTGGGCCGCGAATCCAGAAAAGTTTGCAGCGAGGTGCACTGGTTCTGGTCGAGCACTGTCTCGCGCACTGCGTTGGCGATCCTCCTTGCGCCTGCATTGTCCTTCTCTTCATCATTACAATTGCCGCCGCAAAATAAGCATGAGCCATCCTGTCTATGTAGGAGGCGTGCACAGGGGGTTTAAGTAGGGCTTGAGGCGGTCTACGTGAGCGATATCACGCCCACAGCGGTGGACAGTGGCAAGCGGCGTAAGGGGCTCAATAACGTAGTTAAGAGGAGATGTGCACTAGACTACGCGGTGTGGCCCGTCATACTAACGGAGCAGTTTGGAATCAGACCAGGAGAGTGGAGTGGTACGTATAAGCATAAAGTGTTCCGGGAAGGAAAGGAGCGGCGGGAGGGTGGTCTTCGTGGATCTATTTCTGGTACTGCTGGTCGGTGGTAGGGAAACGCCTGGCCAGTTGACCCCATTCTTCGGCATATTGGGCAGCTTCGAAAATGGGCGCATACTCGGAGGCATCAGGGTGATCTGGCAGTAAGGTGTCTATGGCATGACACGGTTGGCGACGGTACGATAGGAAGAATGGAGAAGAACCGGTTACGACGTGCGTAGCAGTCTGTAGGCGTAAGTAGCAAAGGGGTGAACTAGGTCCCACTTTGTCTGATTGGACGCAACATAAATCGCAAGCATGTCGCCCAAAGTCGGATTAAACCGCTCAGTGAAGCCGTTTGCCTGGGTGGTAGGCCGTGCTGGTACGGTGGACAATATGGCATTGAGGAAACATGGCTTCAACCACGTCAGATAGGAATACACGGTCGCGGTCACCCAGGAGTTCGCTTGAAGGTCCATGTCGAAGGATAAGCCTGTTAAGAAGGAAAGATGCGACGTCCCGCACTGTGGCGGTGGGCAGAGCGCCAGTTTCGGCGTATACCGTGTGAGATGGTCGACGGCGGCGATAACCCAACGCTTGCCTGCAGTAGTGAATGGCAGAGGTCCATACAGATCAATGCCGAAACTGTCGAACAGGCGGGCAGGACACGAAAGCGGCCTCATCGTCCATGTCCTGACTGTAAAGAGCCGGTCTTAGGATGACGGCTTTTTCCCATGCCAGTGGGAAATAGATGTGGGACCTGGTATGAGTAACTGTGGTGACAGAATGGTGTAACAATATAACCCGCATATACCGCATGTCATACAGTATGCAATGGTATATAGCATACATATACCTACCTGTGTAAGGAACCTCATGGGAACCCCGACGCCAATGGCGACGGCGACGACGACGGCACAAATTCGCTTGGAGTGTCCATATATTTGTTATCGCAATAAAAAAAGTAAAAGCAAGAAGAAAATATAAAAAGCACTACTACAAACGAACGAATGCCTCTACGGACACGAGTGCAGTAAGCACAGTCCAGTAACTCAAGGACAGTCACCCATTATACAGGAGTGAGAGAGTCCGTAGAAGTATTTTCAAGTACAGATGCATAAGCACAACACGGCCAAGAGATCAGCCGTTTAAAAAAATCTGCCGCCATTACACCCTGTGGAAGTTGATATACAGCGGAGCTGCTGCGGACGTTAGACAAGTACCGCAACCCCAACTGGCGTAAGACGGCGTTTCACAAGCACCAGTACCACAAGAGATGTATGCGTCACGCGCGCAAGTACGCGTGCAAAAGTGCAGCATTGATCCTCATTCTTCTAGGCCACCCGCCAAGCGCAAGTACCTAATTATTCAGGGTGTCTACCAAACTGGAAAAGTGGGAAAACCTGGAATTCTCAGGGATAGTCCGGAAATACTCAGGGAAAACTAAGGTAATTTGTTCTTCTATCAGTGAAACTTAGCTGTAATTTTATTGAAAGGGAACGAAAGTCGCGGTAATGCTGACTCGGGTAACAGAGAGGGATCATAACGAATCGCCTTTGACGCCGTGTCGTCGGCCGGAGTTGCCAGTGTACAGTCAAGCTTTCTGGACGCCCGATAATTCGAACGGCTTCACGGTACCACCGCGTACTCCATAGAGTCGATGTATAAGAACGTCAGAAATTTTGGACGCAAGAACCTTTCGCAGACCGAATTTCCGGGCTATTTGCCATGACCGCAAGTCCGAAACGGCATAAAGCCACCATCGCCTCTGTTTTAATCACCTCGGCGCCTCGAACCCGCGCTCTCGCAGGCAGTTCCGCTGGCAGCCGCAGGCAACACCGCGGCAACGCTAGGCCTAGCTGTTTCGACGTTCGCTGTTAAGCTTCTTACCGTTCGGATCAGTGGCACCGACTCCGCGCTTGTGGTCCTCGCGATTGCCTTCGAAGCTCGGAAAGCACAACGCGTTGCATAAGGCTGGTTTCCAAAAGTCAGCATTGTCTAAATACAGATATGTTACGGAGTGAAGCATACAATAATGTACTGCGGTGAAGCATAACAAGCGTGGGAAGAGTCAATTGTTCCGGTACACAGTACGTACAGGGTCCTGAATATTTCGCTGCGCGTGTTCGAAAAAGGTTTTGCGCTCACCGCTGTACTCTTCTTGCTCAAATTTTGCAGAACGATCTCATTTTGGCGTCCACTTCGTTTAGTATAATATTTGGCACAGTTAATTGCCTGGTTTTTCAGAAAAAATTCCAAATTTGCTTGCGCTTAAGGGGATACGAGCTGCTGCCGCGACGGCGCAAGCATAAACTTGTTTCGCCACCTGCCGTCAGCTGTAGAAAGCAGCATTTCAGGGAGGGCAGTCGCCTGTTCCAGGAGCGGGCAACACGCGGCAGACGTGCTGCTTTCTGCCGCTGACAGCACGCGGCGACACAAATATATCCTTGCGCAGTCGTGGCAGCAGCTGGCATCCCCATAAGCGCAGGCAAATTTGCATTTTTTTTCTAAGCGAATGAGTGTGCGTGCATTTATATTTTTGTGCCTCTACTGAAAGGGTTTAACCGGAAAACATATTCACGACAGCGAGCTGTAATGACGATGACAGAAAGCGCCATGATATATGCAAGAACAACGCAAAGGGTTTCCAAATGTGGCCGCCATGAACACTGCCGAAGAATGATATTCATACCCGACAGTTACAGCTCTAGTGACAGAGTGATGTCTTGACAAATGTCATTTATTATAGCTCGAGAAACGAGGGAATACCTGTTCTGTACTGCAGACTGATGATGCTGAAATAAACCTACACTTTGGTGCTACTGTGACATTTCTTTTATGCCAATACCGACCCCTTATACATTTAAGAAGAGTAAAGGCAATATATTGTGACACGAAAACATTTGCCTTGCAACCTGCAAATAGTACCTTTTCACGTATCTTGGGAAAATTGGCAGTCAAGCTTTTTAAGGACGCCACACTATATTTGAAGCCACGATGATGTGTCTACAGCTGTTGTTGATGCGCAAATATTTACATGCTACGAATAAGCATGAGGAATAGCAATGCTAGTTATAAAATTCAATTTGCAAGCAATCCTTGCCAGTTAATTGGCGTAGTGGCGTAAACTATATCAGTCTGTGATCAACCATTCCTTTTCTGAAACCCATAGACCATGTTCTATATAGTGCGGGTTATTATTAGCTTGTTTATTAGAATTATTAGCTTGTTTGTAACGAACATGAATGACGCCCACATTTTCTCGTTCCGTCTATTTGTAAGCGCGACATTTTTTTTGTTCGGCTTTGCAGTAGAGCAGTTGTGTATGCAGGCGAACCTCTTCTTCTGGAGGAATTCAAAGAACACTGAAAAATACATACACAAACAAACTAAATAGGGATGTAAATACTTTCTTGCAGAGGTAAAAACTAATAAGCGCACCGCAAGTTAAAGAAGGCAAAGAAAAAGGCGAATAAAGTGATCAAGGCAGATCCCGCGCCTTGTGGGAATCGAATGTTATGCGAAGCAGTCTGCGGAGAGCCTACCAAGTTAGCGAAACGACCATGAGAGCACCAAGATGTATGCGGCTGTTTCATGACCTACATGACACGCATGTCATGACATTCATGTCAGGACCCATCATTTATGTTCGTCATGCACTCTTGTTATGCTATGACAATTTCGGAGCATACCAAGTTAACGAAATGTTTTTAGAATAAAAACAGGAACAGCGCAACACAGGACGAGCGAGTAAACAGTACAGAGCGCTGTCCTGTTTACACGCTCGTCCTGTGTTGCGCTGTTCCTGTTTTTATTCTAAAATGAACCAACCAGCCCCACTGAACACACAGTTAACGAAACGACCATGGGAGCACCAAGACGTAGGCGGCTGTTTCATGACCTACATGACACGCATGTCATGACATTCATGTCATGTCCTATCATTTATGTTCGTCATACACTCTTGTCAAACTATGCCAATTCTGGTACAAAGCAAGACGTAGGCGGCAGTTTCATGACCTACATGACACGCATGTCATGACATTCACGTCATGACCTATCATTTATGTTCGTCATACACTCCTCTCATTCTGTGCCAATCTTACCAAGTTAACGAAACGACCATAGATAGATAGATAGATAGATAGATAGATAGATAGATAGATAGATAGATAGATAGATAGATAGATAGATAGATAGATAGATAGATAGATAGATAGATAGATAGATAGATAGATAGATAGATAGATAGATAGATAGATAGATAGATAGATAGATAGATAGATAGATAGATACTGTCAAAGTGGCAAATGTTCGCCGAGAAATGCTTCGCAATTAAATAGGTGTACATATTAGCACAGTCCCCTGAATTAGCATGCGAAAGTAGCAATTATTTCATGTACTGCTAATATTAAACCGAGGCTTACACCTAACTGGCATTGTCTCTATGACGAAAGTTAAGATGCCAAGATATTTAAGCACAGATCACTAATCTGAAGTACGAAGAACATTCCACGGAAGCAAAAGTAATGGCAGCGAAGAAAAAGGAAGGAGATCAGTAATTCACCTAGTACAACTTCACATTTTTCTTTTCATCTTCTAGAGTTTCGCACTGCGTAACATACTTTTGTTCATCTCGCCCCTTTCACCTTTATCATTATAATTTCTTTCTCTCGATACCTGTTCTTTCTCTTCCTCAGTTTCTTCCCTTGCCACGCTCCGAAGTTATCGCGATATTTTTTTTTTCCTCCAACGCTGCACCTATGAGACGTCAACCCCGAATCGAAGTGTGTGCCCCACTGACCATGAATGCATAGCAGCATGCTTTGCTTCCCTGTACTCCGCCATTATCGATGGCATAAGAAGCACACCCGCCACGCTAAGCGGGAGGGCAGCTATAGACGCACGCGATCGGAAAGAGACGAACCATCGCGACTCACGGGAGGTTTACACACAATCGGTTCGCGGTGCTGATGGATTGCGGGCTGACGGCTGCTCCATTGACGGTGCCCTAAACGGCTGTATACGCCCGTTGCGTGGCACGCCGTTGCGCCTTGCTCGTCGGTCGACCGTATACGAATTGAAATGTTGAATGGAAATCCGCTGAGGGGGCCGAGTTTGTGGCTCTTTCTAAGGCCCAATGGCTGCTCGCTTATTTCGCTGGCCTGCTGACGCTTTAGAACTGTGTCAGTCATTTTTAATCTGACCTTGCGCATCGCCAGGTAAACCAATAGTCTGTGTGCGTGCGTGTGTGCGCGTGTGTGCGTGTGCGCGTGCGTGCGTGCGTGTGTGTGTGTGTGTGTGTGTGTGTGTGTGTGTGTGTGTGTGTGTGTGTGTGTGTGTGTGTGTGTGTGCGCGTTTGTGTGTGTGTGTGTGTGTGTGTGTGTGTGTGTGTGTGTGTGTGTGTGTGTGTGTGTGTGTGTGTGTGTGTGCGTGTGCGTGCGTGCGTGTGTGTGTGTCCTCAATATTTTCTTCAAGCTTATTGCAGTAGTGTCTTCTGCTGCTCTCAATATTCCTGTCATGTGATACAACTGCGTTATTTTTCGCTTTCATTTATGCATTTTTAACATGTGCGCTAAAGACAATAAAAACAAATTTATTTACCGAAGCTTTGTTAATTAGCAAATTAAATTATTAGCAAGTGAGGTGTGCCTCCTCAAGTAACCTAATGGATGTGGCGGCATAAATTAAAGAGAATTTCACTAATTTCCTGAAGAGAGTTTGCAATCGCTCTGTAGCTGTTCTTGCGTTTATTTATTTATTTATTTATTTATTTATTTATTTATTTATTTATCTATTTATTCTTTATGGACGCGATAGCTCTAGCGGAAGAAAACAGCCAATCATTCCTCGATTTCCAGGCTTTCACCATAACCTAGTGGTTGCGTAATCACACGCTCGGGAACTATTTCGACTTTCAAACTTACAACAGTAAAGAACCACCAAGTTCTCCATTCAATCAATGGTTTGGTTTAGACCACATGAGGGTACCTTTACAGTTAGGACAGACAAGTTTCACCTTGTTGTTCTGTCCTCCTTTTCACAAACAGCGATTGAAAGATGGTCATGGAGGCACTACATAAGAATCCACATGGCTATACTACTGCCTTTGTAACCCACCATGACTATTTCTCTTTGTTCGTTACTTTGATGTTACTCCACAGTGCTCCGCGGCGACATTTTGTTTTGTCCAATGTAAGATTTTCAACTTGGATGTGAGCTCCTGTAGACGACTGTTCGGATGATGCATTAATGTGTTCATAGTCAAATTCCCTTAGCACGTTTCGAGCTCTGCCGCATTTCGTGCACATTTCAAAATCGTTCTTCCGAACCACACAGGGCGCGTTGACGCCCGATGTGTCCGCCGCCTTCTTTATCCCGTAATCCCCACAAACTTTAAGCTGATGCAAGGGAAAGCAACTTGGATCTCTCCAGATGCACTGTGTGTTGCAATTTTGCCTTAGATAGGGCTACCAGAATGTCAGGAAAGGCAAACACCTCACGTATACAGTTCATCTTTGGCACAAGTAGCTAACATGCATTTATATCCTGCCTATATTGGCATTTGTGCTACTGAATATAGGTACATATTTGTTCTTCCGCTTCCTAGCCGTGGTGCATTTGTCGGGAATCCCTAGCAACTACACACTTTGGCGTGCCCTTTAACTATTGCTGCGACTAATTCGGATTACAGTCACGTGAAGTTATTCACAGTCGCGTGTCTTTCCTATTTAGGCCAATGCAATCGATTTGGCTATGAAAGTATGACACGACCGGTCGACGCTTTGTCGTCGCGAAAAACTGCCCTGCAATGCATTTTAAACCGGTATACTTTCGGTCAGCGTCAGCATATAACTCAGTGCTGTTTGAAATGCTGTTCTTTATTTTCCTATTGTTGTTGCTGTTGTTTTACTTTTTACGTGCTAACTAAGCTTTTTTGTAGAATCCATCGTAGTTACATTCGAGGAGGGAACATAAGTAACGGGTATTTTTACTGCATCGGAAGGTATCTAAAACCGACTGACAGGCACGCGCATACACTCCCAACCGCAGCTATCGTCCACACGAGTTGGCCAAGCGGCTTCTTTGTGACAAATTCCTTGCCAGCTCATTTCATTGCTTCTTTTTGAGCCTTTGTCGCCGTCTGCGTCCGTATTGCGATGGTGAACGTCAAAACGCGGCGTGTGTGCACTTAATTATTTTCCTGTTTTGGTTAACGTTGTGATATCAAGGACCTTATTCTTTTCGAATTCGTACCGCAACGTCCGACAATCAACAAGCATTTTTTTTTTTATGCTTGAATGTCCAAGCAAATGCGTGGTGCAGTTCGCAGACGATTCCCCAATTTGTGGAACTCCGGAAAGTGACTTCTGCACAATGACGACGCGGCCGTTCACACAGCTCTGAGCGTGCTGCACTTACTAACGGAATTGTTATGCCAACGTATACCTTACATCACCGTCTTCACTTCCCGTATCTTGCAGCCTTTGCGACTTCTTACCTCCAATTAGAACAGCTTGCATGGATGTCGGGGACACAAAGAAGAAAACGGCGGTAGCATTGAGGGTAATTTACAACGCACGTGTTTTGAACGAACCGTTTTGAACGATGATTAAAGCCGAGTCACAAATGCATTTCGTCCGAGGTAGTGAACTTTAGCGGTGATCAATGAATTAGAATGCTGCAATAAATATTCGAGCGACATGAAGGAACAATTCTAATTTTCTTTTGGTCCACCTCCTGTGGTTATCGTCGCTACCGTGAATAATCAAATATCGTGCGGAGATTGACAACGACACAAAAATTTTCATTAACAATATACTTATCCCTTCGAAACAATGCATTTCTTTTTCTTTTCTTCAGTGTAGTTTCGCCTGACTATTTAAGACAAAAAGCTACCACTTAAGCAAGTGGGTGCCATTTCTTCTGCTCCGGATCTCCCAGTGCTTCTATGTTGCTTCACCACAAAACCTACGCTAAGTGTGCCGTACGTAACTGAACGCAAGACACGCAAACATAAGAGAGCAGACAGCTGCGCAGATGCGCTATCGCGCGATCTTGCGCGAACGTGTTTGGCGCCCGTTTTCTTACTAAATCGATGGTATTCCGCCGACCTCCCCAACAGCACTTCACTCTGACACAGCCGCGAAGTTTTAATTGAGCTACATCGGCGATATTAGACTGCCGTTGATGCACGCTAAGCGAGAGCTCACGAAAACAAACTTAGCCCCGGCTGACCAGCAAGCAACGGTGCACTGAGAAGGAAAGCGTGTCGCGGGACAGGGGGACAGAAAGCAGGCTCGACCAGGAATTCGCCGGAGACGTCGTATTCGCGCGCGACGTGATCGGCCTGCGGGCATCGACAGAGAGGCAAGCGGGCAAAGCAGCCTGAGGTTATATCGCGTGCTCCTGTCGAGAGAAAGAACGATGCAGGGCAGGAGTGCGGAGAGGGCAATGACTGGATTTCGACAACTACGGAAGTGACGTCGCTTCAGGCCCGCTAACGGTCCCCGGCCCGGTCATCTGCGGTTAAGTCAGTGGGAATTCACCTTCTCCTCCTCGAGACGAGTGAGCTGTGAAGAGGGAGCGGAGTTAGATAGGAGAGGAGAAGGGGAAGGGGCGCTCCCATGGCGAGCTGTTTAATAAGCTTGCGGGCTATGAGGGCGAGGGGGTGGGGTAACGTTGAGACCTGAGATCAGAAAGAAAAAAGAGTGAGCGAGAGGAGAGACAAGCGTGCCTCGGGGCAAGCGCGAGGAGGAAACCTCTATCCGCAGCACAGACACAGTGGTTCGGGCGCCTCTCGCCCTCACCACGTGCCCGCCTCCTCTCAAGGGTCATCACCACCGACCAACGTTCCGAAAACATTCGCATCGCATCGCTCCGGCGGCGGCTGTTGCAGTCTTCCGGACCAACCTGCACAGCGCTCGTGCTCGCGCCCGTTACGGCGGCAGTCGCTTTAGCCGGCGGCGTTAGTTCGAGGTGGGCGCGCGGTGCATCGCACAGTGTTCGCGACAAGAAAGTGTCTCCGCCCCCCCCCCCCCCCCGCGTGCCCCACCTTATCTTCCTTGTCTTTGTGACTGAAGCGCTGTTTGCAGACCGACATAATCAGCATATCGTCGATGGGTCGTAACGCGTCGTCCTCGCTTCCCATGGTTTCTTGCATAAGCTAGCTGGCGACCCGTGGGACTAATCGAGGAGGAGCGTAGAACGCGGTTTGCTCCTCTGGTTCCGGTTCTGAGGTCTTGTTGGCACCTGGCCAGCGACCAGACGGATTGGACACCTCCAACTCGGGATTTGCCTGCTCTACGCTGCATAGTCAGTGTCGTTGCTCTGGCGTGACATGTGTGCGACGATGCGTTGGCTCCTGTGTCGCGTCGTGCGGTTGTTGCCATAGCTTCGACGTTCGCTGTGCTTCGTCGCCCTCTGAATGATACTGAGGCGCCTGGTGGCCATCCGGGGACATCTTGCGACCGGCGCCGGCTTGTGAGTGCCAGCGCCTTTGGTGACGGAGCGTTTTTCTAAGGTAAGGCCCGATATTTGTTCCTATTCTCGCAGTAGAATCTTTGTCATAGGGCGAAGAGGCACAAAGTGATTACCACGAGAAAGAAAAAAAAAGCGCGAATGGCTGTTGCTAACAGTCTCATGGTATAAAACGTACGTGAGCTTCTAAGAATAAGCACTGCTAGTTTCAACGTTATCCGTAATAACGTAACTGACAAACGATGGCACACGAACCAAGCTCGTGGACCTTGGTTCCAAAGCGAAATAACTTGGGGAAGGACAGAAACAGACTCGCTTCAACGTCACTAACTTTGGACGTCACGCAGCTAGAAAATTTACAGAAGTGTTTCTCTCCTACTTTTGGCATTTAATTTATATTCGCCCTTATTTTTGTTTTTCTACGTCAGTTTTCTCGTGGTGCACGGCTTTCAGCTTTTACTCCGTCGTCTGTGCAGCTTCCATCAGGGTTGTTCCTCAGTGAGAAAATGACTTTATGACAAATGTTTTAACTACAACAGTTGAGTTCGAGACAAGCAGTTTATTTTTCTCGCCTCCCTTGTGTGGTGGCAGCTGATACTGGCACGTCTTATTTCACCGAGCAAAAAGTGATCGATTATGGAACGAAACTAGCGCAAACTTCAGATCGAGCTGTTGGCGCCGACGGTGACTGAATGGTCAATCGATTTAATTATTTGGCATTCATGAAATCAGTCATGGTTGTCGCATTTTCTCTTTGATAACTAGAAGGACGTCTTGTCCAGGCTGACGCTGTCTCGCCTATGGTTCCCTTGTTTTCTAACATAATCATAGTAATCTGAAAGAAGAAAAATACGACATACATTGTGTCCACGTGCCTTAGACTTCTTCGCTTTGTTGCCTTAAGTACCAGTTGGGGTAGGCCAAAGCATGTTGCTTGCCGCAGCTTCAGTTCGTTTGGGCTGTTGAAATTGTTTTGAACTTTTCTAGGCTATAGACCAGGTCACATGCGTAAAAATTTCGGATGTAATCGTTAAAGCATCGACAAATAGAGCAGAGGTGTAGGTAGATGTAGGATTAGCCGGCAAGCCATCCCGGACACGGTTTGAAGCGGCGTGCTTCTGGCTGACATTTCTTTTACAGTTGAAATGTGAGCCTGCTTTATATTCCGGGCATACAGCCTTGCAATTTAAGTTATAAGAAGTCGGATAGAAGTTTGACTACGCAAATATCCATGAGAGAGGACTATATACTGTGCGCATGCTTTCATATTTCCAGGATGGTTCATTGCAGCGTAAAAGGCCCGCGTCATCAGAAGTCCACTCCTTTATTTGCTCAAGACGGCAACGGGAAAGTAATAGCACTGCAGACAGCGCATAGAATTTATCACCGCGGCCAAATGCAGAGCCTGTTTGTCCGCACTGCCGTCATCCTCAATGCACGGTTTTGCATTCTGGCACTATGTGAATATTATGCGACGTTGCAATGTTATGTGAAGTTGCGAGCGATGATGTGGCCGTACCGTAGACTAGTGGAGCGTTTGCGGAGTTGCGGGCACATACACTGTACGCACTGTTCCGTCGCTTTCTGCCTCCAGCAGCCCCCATTTTAGAATCAGTCACCGCAATCCTACTTGAGTTGCTTGCTTTCTTTTTTAATCATTCGTTGCATTCAGAGTTATCGGCTGTCGCGATAAGGAAATTCTACGAAACTCTACGGTGTACGTATGTGGCCTGTTTCGCCTAACATCACCAAACACGAGGTTTTAACGAAACGCACGGAAAACCAGAAAAGAAATATGATAATTTGACAGAAGCGTGCGTGCATCAGGATGGCCAGTGGCATTGTGCCAACAAAAATTCTTTTGCATTTTTTATTACCTTTTGTAAACAATGCCATCTGCGTATTTCTTTCTTTTCTGTTCCTGTGAATTTTTTCTGTTGCTATTTCTGTTAAGTTCCTACTGCTACACTCTGTTCTTTGTCGCTGATTTACTTTAGTCTTTGAGACCTGTCGTCAACTTCTGCTTCTATCTATCCCTTCCATAATGGTATAAGCAGGCGTTGTGCCGCTTCTGGTGGCAGTACACAGGTTGCTCCCTCCGTATTTTCCTATCTATCATATATGTGTTTTCATATCGAATAATAATAATAATAACCTCCTTCACGGTATATCGTCATTGTTTCCTATTCTAGATTGCGATCGAAAACTCCTTGGTACGAATGTGCGTGCATTTATGAGTAGAAGCATACTTGCCAACTCTCGCGAATTCTGACTTATTTACGCTTTCGTGAATTCCGCGTCGAGTATTACAAAATATGCCGTTTGCTGAAACGTTTAGCCAGTAGGTCTCCGAACCTTCCGTTGGGTCAAATGACGGTGAAAGAATAAATGTGTGGTAATTTTTTTGGCAACCTCATACAGAAAAGTCCCTGAAGTAGGCGAAATCAGCTTCAGCAAAGTGACTGCGACGTTAAAAAACAAAAGGTTTGCTGCTGCGTACTTGATGTGTCACATTTGTTACTGCTTTTGTGCTGCGTCTGACTGGAAGTCATCGTCAATGAAATCGGTATTTGTCCCGGAAAACGTGTGCGTCCGGGGCACGTTCCAAAACAAAAATGTGTGCCTACGCCCTCCCTCCCCTCCTCCTCCCATACAGCTGTGTCATTTAAGTGTTGTCAGCGGAGTCTTACAAACTTATAAGTTCGCAGGTTGCCAGATATGGCCGAGAGAATAAACAATATCTGTGCGGCAACGGGAACGACAGTCAGGGCATTCGGAATTTCGATTAGCTATGTGGAAAGGTCACGACCACTGAAAAACGATCGCGATGCTTCCGAAAAAGAGAGAGAGCGGGGGAGAGGCTTTCAAGTTGCATCTTTCAGTTGAGTGCGATAGAGCTAGTGCTCGAAATGGCCGACGTCGAGTCAAACCTCGCTGCAGGAAACGGAAATCGCCGCCCAAGAAAAATAGAACCACCGAATGCAGGAGCTGCTTCACTACATCTTCTGAGGGGAAAAAAAAAAGTAGAAGGTGCGAGGTGTCGCATTTATCAAACGCCAGATGCACCCAGCAACAAAAAAGAAAACGAACAAAAAAAAAAAAGAAGAGCCATCCACGGGCAAGTTCTTACACCAAGTCGAAATGGAGTCCTGTGGGCGCTACCTTGAATTGAAAGCACGAATGTGCAGTTTATTCCTGTCATGCCGTCGTCGAAACGCTACGTATTAATCATCATACGTCCGCGTGCGCGCAAGACATTCGGCACGCCTCACGGCGCCGGATGCTCAGAGGTGAAACCAAAAACACGTGAGACCACGGCGCGCGCGCGTTGGACACGGTGTAGCCCTCACAAAGCCAACGGAGTGGTTGAGCAGTAGGGCGAGATGCGCACTCCTCGTAGAAGCCCAGCGCTGCGGCCCACCACGATTAAACTGGCGGGGTGCGCGTCAATAAATAACAGCGGCGAAGTAAAGATGGCAGCCACGCAGTGAACGGGCACAAAAGCCGATCATCCGTCACTCCCCGACTGCCTGCATGCGGGTGGCGGTCTTCGCTAGAGTGAGCAATTAAACCACCCTCTCGACAAATGTGCTCCCATTGGGCATCTTCTTCTTACCTTAGCGCTGAAATCGCTGCGCAAGTGCAACACGCTGGTTGCCCAACACGGCCTCTCAGAAGCGATCCCAGAACGCTGCAGGAAAGACGCCACTCCCCGAGTCCACACGCTGTCCGTCTGGCACGCGAGACGAAAATGTCGGGGAAGACGAAGACAACGATGGATGGTTACAGGCATGCGGAACTACAAGCACTGCGGCATCCACATCTTTCGACGACTTCTGGAGCCGTACAACGATCCATCCTGCATCAATATGTTCGGAAATAATGACCGAGCACGCAGCCTTGAGCCTAACCGCGGGACAACACGCAAGCACGCACAGACTCGAAATCGGGTCATCTTTCGGGTACTCTGCACAGACACGCCGACTGCGTCATGAAGTCGCCAATAACGGTAGACTACGGCCACAGGTGGTGACGTGTGGCGTGTGTGTGTAATCTGTTTGGAGCACGTGCGTTCTCAGACGTTGTTTATCGAATCTAAAGCTTGCAGAAAGCAAGCACTGCAGACCCAACGTTTACGATTATTGTCTCTCTTTCTCTTCAGCTGCGGTCATAAGCTCTAAACTACGTCGTCTGCGTTCGCCGTTTTCAGGAGGGTGACCACCGACGGAAGCCGTAACGGAAAGGAATCGCACGAGCCGCATGAACAGTGGCGTAATCCTACCAATTCAGTTAGCATTCTCTTCAAATCTGTCTGTCACATGGCGCAACCGTTTCAGGCATCCGCCGTATACCCAAATCGTCTTTAATATGGCATTCACAGCGTCTTTGCAGCCAAACACTGCCAGCTGCGTAATTTATCTCAAAGTTAACGGACAATTTCTCGTTATCCAGGTTCGCACTAAATAAACAGTCACTGCGGGTTGTTGAAGCTCTCCCAAAGAGTGGGAGGCCTTCAACGGATGTTTGACCTTCCTCGAGACGGCTGTATAGGTCAATTTCTTCTGCGTCACGCCCTGTAGCGTTATCTCAAAACTGCATTCGGATCTTCCCATTTGCTTGTGCTATAGACTATACAGATTTACGCGGAACTTTATGCCGTATGTTTGTTCAGTTCGCTCCGTCATTTTTGCCCACCGAAGATCGCACCGACGCCAGACGACAGTACTCAACGTGCCGTTTCGTGCACAACAGCAAAGGCAACTGAAGGTCACGCCACCTGCAGGCTGAAGAAATAGTGGACCATCCTTCAACTACCACCAGTGTGGCGAAGGTGGGCCCTGCCGTTTTTCAAGCAGAGTTTTTGTGAGCGGAGCCATAGAGTTTCCATCAAAAATTACCGCAAGAGAGAACTTTGGCGCCAACTATGTTTATAGGGGAGCTGCGAATATTGCGCAGTATATGGATTTGCCTAAGCTTAGTCTTCCCGGTGTACTAAAAAAATCTGACTTTCAAATTGATAATATTGAACGATGTATCGCGGGTTAAAAATTTAAGAAAAGACACTTCCAGTGATTACGCGTGTGTGTAGAACCTGTAGTGGTGCGAGGGCGCGCTTCAGTGCACATGCATCAGCGATTCAAGCAGCCGGCACCTAACAACGTTATGTGTATGGTACTGGAGATTGACTCCAGGGAAAATTGGTGGTGTTTAAGTCGCAGCCCGGTTTGCTTGCGCAAAGCAGTTGTGGCTAAAACCATGGTTTGGTGCCGCAAGGCGGTTGCTTCGATTGCAGGGCCGAATGCATTTCATTTGTCCTGGGACAAACTTACACCGGCGTAAATTTGGGAGAAATGAACAACAGCACCACGCTATTCACACACACACACACACACACACACACACACACACACACACACACACACACACACACACACACACACACACACACACACACACACACACACACACACACACACACACACACACACACACACACACACACACACACACACACACACACACGCACGCACACACACACACACGCACGTACGCACACACACACACACACACGCACGCACGCACACACGCACGCGCACACACACACGCGCACACACACACGCACGCACACACACACGCACACACACACACACACGAGTCTTTCTTGTAAACAGGGCAATTTTTGTAAATGGTGATAGAAAGAAAAATTCGAGCTTACGTCGCCTAGGATAAGTATGCGAATATGCGAATAGTATTATTTAAAGAGGAAAATGAATTTAACGCACACTAAGTGAGGGTTGGTTGTTCGACGTATATACTTCACATACTTTGTATTGTTTATTAGCAATCTACCTTTTCGTGAGTGCGCGATTGGCGATAACATGTTCTTTTTTTAATGTTCGCATGAGTATTGTGAATAGCAGAACACGCCCAGTGGCCCATAACCAGTGACCAAAGTTGGCATCAAGAGGGTTCATTGTAGAGCCAACCATAACCGGTGACCCATGTTGGTTTGGGGTTGGATGATTAGATATATATCTAGATAGCCGGAATAGAAGACTGCTCTGAGATTGCCAATAATGCTTTTCGCCTTAAGGAATTATGCGCTTTCTGGAGCTTATCTTATGCACGAACGATAATCGTCATCAATCTTTGCTTCACTTCTTTTATTTAACGCTGTTCGCTCGCTAGTTTCCTGTCGGGAACGCTCTGTCACACGCTGATACACGCACGCTGTTCGTGACCTGAATGTACCGCGAGCATAGTCATAAGGAAAGGAAAGACACGCAAGATAGATTACGCTTATTGTTCTGGGAATCGGTGGTGTCCAAAACCGCGTCCCGGTGGTGCCGCCTTCTGGATTTAAAAACGCGGATCTTAAAGCCTGCGCTTTTGCTGGGTGCATGCGGTGGAAGCGACTTCGGGATCGCCGAAAACACTTAATAGACGTCGGGTTTTGGACACCACTTATAGATAAGCCAGATATAATGCAGATCGCACGCGATGACTATAAGCGGCCACTCACGCCGATCCAGTTCATGAACTGTAGTACGCGTGGTTGTGGCGTATATCTGACTTTGGTGTTGCGCCGCTAAGCCCGAGGCTGCGGTATTCAATCCCGGCCGCGGCGGGCGCATTTCGAAGGGGGCAAAATGCAAAAATCACCGTGCACCATTCACTGGGGTCACGCTAAAGAACCCCAAGTGATTAAAATCAACCCTGAGTCCCCTCACTACGGCGTGCGTTATATGCGTATCGTGGTTCTGGCACCTAAAACCCCAGAATTTAGTCTTAATTTTGAAGAACTACACAAGGGGGAGAATCGCCATTCGCGCCTGCGACCTTTGTGACTACCGTCTGGTTATTTTGACTCTGAAAATGACTTGTATAGCCCAACCGGTTCAAGGTCGTCTGGAGCGAGAGGTGAATTGGACGTCGCACTGAAGAACGTGCAGGACAGATGCTGGATGGCTTCCTCGCATCTACAGCGGTCGCACGTCGTACCGTCGTTCATAGCAGCACAGCTACAAAATGGTAAATGTCGTGGGCCCCGCATCAGTAACGATTTTTTTCATTACGTGGTCATTTCACCGGCGTGCTCGAATGGTGTACACTTATACGCCGTGCCCGTTCCTTCTTTTGACTGTACCTCAAGGTGTCGGATAGAGAACTATTCGCCTATGTGGACAGAAACTATTCGCCTATGTGGACAGAAACTGTCCACATAAAAATCAGTTAGCGAAATATTTTCTGTCGGATATTCGTTGGCGGATCTAGAACGCGTAAAACATTTTTTTTTTTCGAGAGAGAGAGAACACAATCAGCAGAGCTTATCTTCCTTGTATGCATCTAAACATATCGCCGATATACACAGTCGAGCAGAACTACCTCGGGTCCTTGATAGATGACGATAAACTCGTGCACAACTGCAACACGACCTCTTTTACACCGCACTCCAGCAGAGTCTCTCGCGGTAAGTACACCGTGTAGACTCCGTGTGAACAACGTTTTTACGCACGTATCAAATTTCAATTACCTTCTTTTCTTCTTTTTTTTTATCAGCAACGGGGAACGTGAGCATATTCCGACAGTTAAAAAACTGAACTGCGCTTTGCAGAATCCCCCAATTTGGAGGAAATGATGCGGCCTACAGATGAACGCTATAGCTGCACTAAATTTAGCCAGTGCCTGCATGATGTAGACATGACACATTGCTCTTCTTTCTTGGGGTCGTTTGGTGCATTAAACACTGGAAGTTCAATACTTTTCATCGTTTTTTTTTCTGTTTCTGTTTACAACCTCCGAAATTTTAAAATCGAACGATGCTATACGACGAAAAGAGCCGGTGTCTGGGAGTATCAGATGCCGTATATCAAAGTGCAACTTTCGGAACGAAGCCATTCGATGCGGTTATTAGCGGGAGATCTTATCGTCTTAATCATCGATCAAAGCGAACCCCCCGACAAGCGGGGCATTAGCCGCGTTCTGCGCACAAAGCGCGCGAAACGAGCGAAAATAAATGGAGTGCTGTCTCGCGCTTGCCCACGCGCAGTGGCCCCGTCACGTTGAAATCAATTTTCCCGACGGAATACGGCGGGCCTCCCCAGCGCGAGTCACGATATGTTGTCTTCTCAGCCTGTCCAGTGCCCACGATCGCATCACTTCCTGGCCGTCACCGTCAAAAGCGAGCCGCGGGCCATCAAAACGTGCACCTTTGACGGACGAGCCTGCTTATATGCACGAGAGCAACGCCTACTTGCACAAAAACACTCGCCGACTGTGTTGAAGTTGAGCTGAGTTGAATGCCGTGCAAAAGTGACTGAGCAGATCGTTGTACTCCGTATACCAACCGAGTTCCTGCAGCGTAGAGAAGGCTATGGGGCTCGTATCGGCCAATCGGTGATGGGTGAAGCCGGCTGCGCGTAACCAGAAAACTGGGAGGATAGCTCGCGCCCATTGGCCCATTGTACGCTGCTAATCATTTAGTCAAGCTGCCGTTGTTCCGACTACGCGCGGACAGCGCCCATCAGAGTCCAACGAACGCGCCCTTCTTGAAGTCCTCTAATTGGCTAACGCAAGCCACAGACCTCGCTGCATTGCACGAAGTATGTGATGTGAAATGCATACGTAGCTGGCTGCAAGAGGCAACTTACAATGAGACTTGAAAAACAAATGCGAGTATTGCCGAAAATAACTCACTCAGGAAAAAATGTCACGAATTAAAGATCAAACACATTCAGCATGATCTCTGGTGAATTTGAAACGTTATAATGAATATAAATGAGCACTAAAGGCTCGGAAGCGTGTTTAGTTTGGCGTAGGAAACACTAAACTTTCAAAATTTTTGCAGAATACCATGTCACTGCTTGAAAACATTATTAGTTGCTGAACTTTCCACGTTATTTAAGTTACGTCTAACTTCAAGGCCGACAAACTCCCCTATAGTTTCTGCTACTCAGATCACACAGGCACAAATACACTTACACATACCCCATATATATATAACATACCTTTTAATAATAATAATTTCGGCCTGACGTTGTTTTGTAAGAGTGATTGGAATGACCCTCTAATATCACACTGAACGAGCCTGTCTTTCTGCTTATAGCGATACAACTGGCGTCAAGTTAAGCGCTGTTTAAAGAGGCCTCAATAGTCTTTGAGCTGGAGTGGCGACCTCACGTGGTGCGAGCTCATCAGTTCGACACCTGGTGGTGCCGATGAACTTTAATGAAGGAAGCGTGCGAAACCACTTCTAAGGCCAAGGAGTAAAATTTTCCGCAATACTTAATGCTCAGGGGTAAAGATGCTTCACGCGTACCCACATGTCAGGTTCCAATCTACGCGTCACATATAATTGTTAGTTCGAAGCTGATATCGAGTGGCTGCAATTACCGCTGCTTTGCGAAAACTAAGGGTATATTTCGCACACAACGTCGTAATATTCACGGACTACAACGTGGCCTCAGCGCAAATACTCAGTGCTACAACGTGGTCTGCTTCGTGAGAAGTTAACTTTAGCCAATACCTGCCACTGCTTAAATGCCTCAGGAAGCAGGTGATTAAGTGTGCAGTTTCAGCGGATCCGATCACGCCTCCCAATTGAAGGCATTGAGAAAGCTGACGCTCTTGAGCGCTGTGTAGTGTGGCCCAAAATTGAGAGCGCCGAATAATCTGCAGCGAACTATAAGGACGTAATTCGCAACTATTTTCAGGCGCTCCACGGATAATAAATCCCCTTCCCTCTCTCGTACCTGACAGGTTTACCAAAAGAAGGAACGTACGCGCACTATACAGAAAATAGGCGTAGCACGGGAAGTGGCGAACCAAAATAAGATTTTGCAGCACGCACGCACTGTGAAAATCGATGTGATGCGAATTGTTTGGGTTGCTCGAGCTGTCCGTGCAATGGGAGAAACAGCGTGCGCGACGCGAGCGTGTGTGTGACGACATTGACAAGACGACCGCATGAATACGCTTGTATGGCGGCAGCGACGGTGACATGAAGATGACGGCGATTGTATGACGATGGCGAAGGCTTGGCGGAGAAGGGGGTAATAGCTTCGGCTACAACAACGAGGCGACTGATTTATCGCGCTCCTACGAAGGAAAGCTACAACCTGTTCTGTTACAACCACGGCCAATCCTGGGAACTAGGTAAACGGGGCCGATCCCAAAGGCGGTGAACTGTCGGAAAGTGGCAAGAAGGCCGCGTCTAACGTGGCCGTGGGTGAATATGAGCACAGCTGGGTTAGATTGGAGTGTCAAAAAGATGACGATGACAATTTATTGGCATCCCCTTCGAAACAGGGCGGTGACAAAAAGTCACCTAGCCTTCTTGAGTTAACCAGGTATGCTATACATGCTTATCATTCAAGCATTTTTGTATATAGCTATTAACCTTATTGCCTCTTCCTCGAAATTTCAATATCTACCTTGTACCGCTACACATGGCTCTAACGAATCGGGTCGTATCAGTGTCTTCCCTGCTTGTTTTTTTTTCCACCAATACTCTAGACGTATCTTACTTATCGCGACTGCTGACCGGTTGTTGCTTCCGTCCGAGTTAAATCCAAGCGCCTCTGGAAGGTGTGCGTTACTTACGAATCTTACTGGGTGAATACATTCGCATTCCGTTAGGATGTGCTGAGGCGTCTCCGGATTTTTTCTGCAGCACACACACGCCTCATCTTGTTGCGAATACTTGCACCGATGTGCTTTTGTGCTTAGGCAACCAGCTCAAAGCTCAAATAGCAAAGCGTTGACCTTTGTGTTAGCCTATACAGATTTTCTCTGCTAATTTCTTTCTTCCCATTCTTGTAAATCCCCACGGTCTTCTTTTTTTTTTCATTGTTTGCATCCGATTAACTGACTCTATTTCTCTCGCATTTACAAGAAGAGGCTTTTGCGGTGGCACCTGTTGTTGACGCTTTATGAAGATTTTGTGGCGCCTGTTAGATGCATTCTTATCATATCTGTCAACACCATGTTTTCATGGCGGACGAAGACGTCAGAGAGGCGACCCATGTAGTCTCCAACTCTAGGATCGGGTTCTGGCTCCGTATATAATGCGTGAACCGTCTCGCCGTCGTGCCGTCATCGTGCCGTCATCTCTGCCGTCGCGGGGCCAGCTACACCTCTCTCGCGTGACACTTGTGACTCTCCTTTGGCATCACGCACAATTTTCGCGCGACTTCCGTGTTCCGTACTCTTTCGCGAGCTCCTGTAAACACGCGCCGCAGTGTGCGTTTTGTATCGACGGGCTAAGTTCCTCGGTGGCGCAATCTTGGAAGGTGTCATAATGCGCCCGCGCGCTGGGAGCAAGGTCGCTACAGCGCGGCCTTTGCACAACGCTCGCGCGCCCCATTGATCCCGGCTCCCTTCGACGCTTTAGATGAATCCTTCGAGAAAAGGGTCCCGAATGGCGTGTAACGGCAGGCGGCCGCGAACGGCGAGCAGCGGCGCGGCTTCGTCCCGGCTGCGGCGGCGCGCGATAAGCGGCAGCAGCTCGGCGAGCCCGCAGGGCATCCTTCGAGTCGCGGTCACTGCGGCCGTTTCCGGGAATCACACAAGACGCCGCCGCCGCAGTTGCCGGATGATCGAGTTCTCGAAATGGCGCGTGCACCTCTGTTCCCGCTCCCACTGCGGCCAGCGACGTGCACTGCAACGCCGCGGTCGAAAACGGCTCTGCTTGGCTTGAGTTGCGGACAGATCCGCCTGGAAATTGGGTCAGGAGAGGAGCGCGCCCTGGCCTCCGCCAATGCGGTGTTTATTGTTGGCTGTAGGGCCGTATAAAAGGAAACGATAGTCAAGGTCGTACGCGAGGCAGCCTTCTGTATAGCGTTTGACACGAAAAGAAAAAGGGTGGCCAGAAACCATTCATCTCTAGTCTTTCAAAGACAAGTGATACAACGTACGGCATTGATGTACTACAGCTCCGATATTCGATCATTTTAACTGATCGTCCGAGAAGTATACTAACGTGCAACGCAAGCAACGTGACCGTGCCATTCCTCTATTCCTCTTCTTAGTTTTCAAGTGCGCTGTTCTGTGTTTCTTCATTCTCGTCAACACGAAAATGTAATCGGATCTCTATTCGGACACAGGGGACGAATTCGCAATTCGTGTTCGTAAGTGATATTTGTTAGTGGCCAGTTGCCTTCGCTAATAATATGTTCGGCATCTATAATGGTGGGACTGCTGTGCTCTTACGAAGAGTTCTAGCCCAAAAAGATTGTTTTTCGTGTGTGTGTGTGTGTGTGTGTGTGTGTGTGTGTGTGTGTGTGTGTGTGTGTGTGTGTGTGTGTGTGTGTGTGTGTGTGTGTGTGTGTGTGTGTGTGTGTGTGTGTGTGTGTGTGTGTGTGTGTGTGTGTGTGTGTGTGTGTGTGTGTGTGTGTGTGTGTGTGTGTGTGTGTGTGTGTGTGTGTGTGTGTGTGTGTGTGTGTGTGTGTGTGTGTGTGTGTGTGTGTGTGTGTGTGTGTGTGTGTGTGTGTGTGTGTGTGTGTGTGTGTGTGTGTGTGTGTGTGTGTGTGTGTGTGTGTGTGTGTGTGTGTGTGTGTGTGTGTGTGTGTGTGTGTGTGTGTGTGTGTGTGTGTGTGTGTGTGTGTGTGTGTGTGTGTGTGTGTGTGTGTGTGTGTGTGTGTGTGTGTGTGTGTGTGTGTGTGTGTGTGTGTGTGTGTGTGTGTGTGTGTGTGTGTGTGTGTGTGTGTGTGTGTGTGTGTGTGTGTGTGTGTGATTACGGACTGAGATTCTTGGCTCAGATAAGGAATAGGAAATGTATTCTTCCAGCAGAAAACACTGTCGCTTGCCTTGTGGCAACGAATTGGGGGCCCGTTCACCACTTTTGCATGAACAACACAACTCTACTTTGAACAGCATATGGGCCGCAATTTAGGTGCTCTTAAGACAATATAAATTTCATCCCAATTCTAGCCATGAGTTGCTTCGTGATATAGCGCGAACCTAAGTTGTAAGGGTCCTACAAGAATTTGGCTAATGTTCTCGTGTTTATCTCATTATTTTTTTTCAATCTTTATTTTCATTCTGTCAATGATACAGAAAGAAGGACTGTGACAAAAAGCCGTTTTTCAGAACACCTTGACTAGGCCACAGCCCCATGGAAAAATTTCGGAGCGTTAACAGCACTACCGTAAAATAAATCAAAAATTGAAACTTAACAGACAGCGTAGTACTATAGGGCACATACTAAGTAAAGGAAATGCTAAGGTAATACAGAAGGCAGTTTTTACAGTCGTCAAAAATTCAATACAAAACAGTTCTTGGAAAAATGAATATCTGAAATGCTATCAAATTACAAATGTCTAGAATAAATACACTGAGTGTACAGGAAAAAACAATATAGAAATCAATTTGTTACAAATAGTTACATGCAACCACATGAAACAATTCGATACGGTTATGGATTTGATAAACGAGACAAAGTTTGTAGTATAACCAGTGTTAAGTAGTAGAAATATCATAGCTATACATCACTGTGTATAACTTGCGAATATCCTGATATGAACAATCAAATAAGTCAAAATTGTTAAGGTCATAGTGATTGAGGAGGGACGGAAGAGTGTAAGACAAGCGCTCTTTTCCGGAGTTTAATCGTACTGTGTCTACTTCCCACTTTTCTCCATGACGCGCGGGATAATTTAAATGCCTAATTCTTAAATTTTCCAGAACACGCAAATTCGTTATGTTCTTACAAGTTTCTAATTTGAATTTTCTGCTTAACGTATAATTGTATGCCTGGTGTATTTTAACTATTCCTGAAGTGCAGAATAAAACATTAGTAGATACTGCAAAAGGTGCATTGAAAATATGCCTAATACATTTTTTCTGAACCAAGCATATTTGATTTAGATTTGTGACCGTCGTTGTACCCCAGACTAGTTGGCAATAATTTAAACGAGAGCTAAAGAACGAATGATAGAGTAGAAGCTTGATTCCTTTTGGAAGTAAGTATCGAAGCCGACCCTCAAAACTTTTGACTCATGTCCAAGCAGAAAATTGAATTTTTACCGCTCAAGTAATTAAAAATAATGGCAGGTCTACGGTTATACAGGTTGTCAGCGCGATAGGGCGAACAAGCACAATAGTACAAAACGAGCAAAACATCCATAATCAGGATATATATCGAAGACAAAGTGAAGCAGTCGGAGTTAACAGGATATATCACAAGATCATCAAATTACCAGGGGCAAACTTCAAGGAAAGTATTTTGCGCTTGTTCCAACTTTTCCCAAGTAGCGGCAGCTTCTGGCAAGTCATTCCATTCATCAATATTTCGCAGAAAGTATAGGAGACCTTATGAACGTTAGTTCCGGCAAAGTGCGGGGCTAAGCTTGCAGCTCTGTTGATGACGGGTTCTTGTTAGAGTTGGGGTTACAAATTGTGAAGGTGAACTACCCATAGTTCGCCATGAAACGGTGCGTGCAGAAAAGTTAAGCTGGCTATTTTTCTTGTAAACTGCAGTGGATGAATGTTGCTGTCGTACACTAAAACAGATGGGGGCGTATTTTCGATTGCATTTGTTGAAAATCAAGCGCACTGCCCGCCTTTGGATTCTTTTAAGGCACGAAATGTTTGCCTGCGTACGTGGATCCCACATAATTTATACATATTCCTCGATTCGATGGAATTTATGTAACATAAGGCGAACGCGTCACGCCGCTGTGTGATCTCCTCATTTTGTCGTAGTACAGGTGAAGTTTTGCTAAAGCACCACGAATGACATAATCTATGTGACCTGTCCAGTTCAACTGCGTATTTATAATTAGGCCTGGGTACTTTTGCAGCTCGCGACTCGTGCAACCGATTAGTCGCTTAATCGGACGTTTCGCTTTCCCTCGGGTCACTTTTTCGGCTATACGAACGCTCTATAGATTATTGCAGACGGCTTACTTAGCAGCCAGAAGCAACCAACACCTCGGCCCTGTAGCGTGGCGAATTCAAGGGCTCTCTGTAACCTGGGCATTCTCGAATAAGCTGCCACGGGTCGTTGCAAACTCGCCCGCCGGTATATACCGAGAGAGATCGGGCTACATGGCTCTCAATTAGCCCATGTCGTGACGTGCGGTAGCCCGCAACAATAGGAAGGCGAGCAGCGGGGGGGAGTAGTAGCACAATGGTCTGCGCGCGCCGTATGAAAAGAAAGACGAGGGCAGACAGGAACAGACGGGGGACGCCTCATCTCGCTCGCGCGCCTTCCGTGATAAGCATCACGCGTCATGACTCCGCGCGTAGTTCTGCGTACGCTGCCGTCGAGCGTCACGCGTACAGGCGCTGCCCCCGTGCATATACGCCCGGTCTGCACTGCATCATTCGAGACGGAGCGCGAGGCATGCACAGTTCAGCGTATAGTGCGTATATTGGCGCGAAGGGGCACGCGTAATAGTTTTGCCCTGGCTCTCGGCGGTGACTCGAAACTGCGAGCGCGCACGATAGCCGCGATAAGGAGGCTCGCGCCGCTGTGTAGTTCTGCTGTACCGCGATCTATCAGGCTGCGTCACGATAGCATTCACTGGACAGATGCCAACACCATAGGTGATGAGTGCGGTTCGTGCGCTGGTTAACAGACGGAAGGCGGAGGTGATTTACGGCGACAACCACCGATGGTAATCGGCGAACGTGTGAGAATTGTAACGGTGGCGCGGTAGAAAATGATGCACGGTTACTCCCAAATATTGTGTCTTGCGTGAATTGGCTTCTGCACGAATTTTCGCATTGTTGAGTTAATCTGCCGATTTAACATCGCACATTTCTATTTTTTCATTGCGTTTCTTTTTCTGTTCAAATTTTAGGATAAGGGCCTGCTGTCAACGTTCACGATGTAGATTTTCTTTTTAACGAGAAGCTTCTTCGTGGATATATTTTTTTCAGAGATTTCGAATACGAATGAAACGTTCATTGAAAATTTATATTTGCGTTACAGTCGTCTTGGCCTCGCGAAATAAGTGTTCGGCACTCCGTAGATGCACGAACAAACGAATGAAACTCCATATCTGGCATAGTCAGCGAAAATCGAGATTTTTAAATGCATTCCAGCTTTTCTTTTTTATTTTCTCCCAGAGCGACGTACTTCCGTAAGCTCAGCAGCTGTCGTTTGGATAAATAATTTCATCCAGTCTCCAGCCAATCCGACCGCTGATGTAGACGCCCGCCGACGAACAATATAACCGCGCCGGTGATTGCGCCAAAGCGAGACCACCCAAAGTTTGTTCGTTTGTATATTTTCGCTCCTTGTTTGGTTTTTCTTGTTGCTCGCACCCGAGTAGAGAGACACATCCCGGGAATATATCATATGCACCGCATTGTGCGGGATCGCACGCCGTGGACGGCGGTGCCTCGGGGCGCGCATTTCTCGTTCGAGCTGTACTGGCTGTATGGTATATATATACCGCGGTGCCACACCACGCGGAGCATCGCGTGCGCGTTTCATGCGCCCGCTTATAGACGTATCAAAAAGGCGCTGCATGTTATATATATATATATATATATATATATATATATATATATATATATATATATATATATATATATATTTATACACAGCGCTCTTACAAAGACGCGCGACGGTTCCGAGTCGCACGTCGGGGGCGTCCCGGTGTGCGACCACAAGATTGACGGGCAGGGGACGCCGCGCTTACAGTCAACTGCGCGTTTGGGTAAAGGGAAGGGGGAGCGGCGCGGCTGGCAGTGTCGCGGGGCGGGGGTGTGTGCGTAGATCAAGCTGGCAATCGAAACGTCAAGCGACGTGCCACTTCGATCTTTGCGCAAGGCGTAGGCCCGGCGAGTGGCAGGCACCCCGACGTCCTCCCTAGAGAAGCGACCTTCGCCGGAGGTGCACACACTTCCGACACGCTCGCATACGCCGCGACCCCGGAAGTGTGCAGTGTCCCGCCCATGACGCAATCAAAAGACAAGAGGAGTGCATGGAGTGCGCGGCACTCAATTCCCCCCCGCGGACCTTCTTGCCGTTGCCATCCCTGTATACGTACGCAGATTCGCTTCGCGCATTGGTTATCCTTGCGAGGAGAGCAGCGACTTCAACCACTCCTATGTAAGGGCAAGCAAGCGCGGACGGGCTGTCGTAATTGTCGAAGCACGGACTGCGCGTGTCACTCTTCTGAGAAGGTCCTACGGCGAGACGTGACCTCGTTTAAAGGGCAAACGAAGTCGCCAGTTCGTTGTGACCCGATTAGCAGGCGACAGAAACGACGAATGTCCTGTGAGAGCCGTTACGAGAACGCTGTTTGCCGGATGGCTCTGCGCGTCCCACGTTGAGTGCCTGTCGGGACGACGCGGGTACACAGACTTGGATCCCAACAACGGCACCGCGAATAAGAACAGCCAAATCTTCCCTCAGCGAGACCCCCAACGCTGGGCTCCTTCGCCCAGCGAAGCCACGCCAGCTGTGGTCGCTGGGCGTTCCGCGATCGTGCACACCATTCAGGGCGCGCGGGCCCTGACGCGTGTCACCGTCACAAGTTCTTCCACAACCTGAGTGGCAATAGTTTTATTCGAAAGTAACGGACTGAACCACTGAAGCATGCAAATCATTTTAAAAGAAAGCATCTGTTTTAAGTTCCTTCGTTTTAGATTTAGTTTCGTCCATACGTTGTCCCAAATAACCATAACAATAATATCACTGATGTTTAGAGTTACGTACCTTGTGTAAAAAGTTGAAAATTGTAAAGCATCACGTCGATTCAACGAAACCCACACAAGGGTGTCATCGCAACAGCTATACTACTTTTGGGGTGCAATTTCAGGGTTAGATTCAGTTCGGCCTTTGACGCTTTCTTATGCAAAGCATTTATAGGATCACTCCCGGGGTTTTCTTTGAACGTCGGGCGTTCGGTCGGGTAGCCTCAATCACAGCAGTGATTAAAAGGCTAAGTGCTCGATGGCGGGATCTTGACCAGGGTACCCCATGCAGCGCAGTAGCCCAATGCTCTGGCCGCGAGGCCAGAGACGCACGTGCACAACAATAGAACAACACAACGGGCAAATCGCGCTAACTCGCGTGAGCAGCACCTGTTAGCGCCATAAACGGGTGGTAGAGGTGCGCCTCAAACACATATGCCAGCTGACTCTTCTTGTTCATTAGGAACATTGGAGCCCTCATTCCTGCATCCCCAGATAAGCGGAACCGGAAAGACCGAAAACAAATGGGCCCTCTTCCCCTTGTACGCACACCGGGCACAGTTCCTGCATACTCCGTGTGCGGTAGCGCAGGTATGCGCGGGTACCCCTTTTGGATAACCTGTTGCTGAATCGCCCAAGCCGCTTGCTACACACACGCGGTACCGAAGAAAGAGAATAAATCGCCGACGCTCGACGAAGGCCGCGGTGCGCTATGCGCCCGCGTGCGGCTCGCGAGTGCCGCTGCTACCTCCCAGCCGCCGCTTCGTAAACCGCCAACCATCGCCGCGGCTGCGAAGCCGTACGCAGGAGAGGCGCGGTGGAAGATAGCGCACGAAAAAAGGGAGCAAGGAGCCAGGCACGCAACGCGCAGTCGTCCGGCACGTGAGATAGTTCCGGAGGCGAAGGCAGCAAACGGGTTCTTTTTCCTCGACCGCCTGCCTCCTCGGGGGCAGCAACGGCAGTACGCGGAACAAGCGCCGCCGCATAACGCACCTCGGAAACGCGATGCGCGCCTCAGCTGCGAGCCCCGTTGATGCGCCGCCGCAGACAACAACACGCGCTCTCCCCATGACGACGACCACGATCGACTGCCTTAGCCCGTGTGCGATCTGCAGAAGCTTCCACGGTGCGCTGACGGCGCTGGTGTTTCCCGCGGTGGCGAGTGCGTTACCACCGCACCACACCCCGCTGCCTCAACCCGGCCGGAGAAAGAAGCGCGCGCATATCTGTTACGGGAGCGGCGTGGTGGTCCCGCGAGGCGGGCCGCCGGCACACGCGCACCACGGAGGCTGCGTTCCGTGGGCCAGCCGGGAGACCAGTCGTCCGGTCCGCGGGGCTGCGGCTGTCCGCCGTATGCAAAGCAATTCAAATTAGCTGTCCGTACGTAAAGGATGGGGGCTTCGCACGTGCTGCCAAGCGGGGATATCCGGGCGCGGCTTTTGTTTTCGTGCTCCCTCTTTGTTCCGTCCCCGTCGTGCTCGTGCATCGCCGCCGCGAGGCGGACAGGTCGCACTCCGCACGTGCGCGCGTCGCGCGGCGACGTCCCGCGCGTTTCGATCCGCGCACTGAGGAGACAACCGGGTTGCTTTTTCGTAGCCCTTCTTTGTCAGCCGTTCCTCGTGTACCTGCGCACCTATATATATATATATATATATATATATATATATATATATATATATATATATATATATATATATATATATATATATATATGTCCGCCCTGTCACTCTTTCTTTAGAACCGGAGCGAAGCGCAAGGCTGTTTTCTGAAGAACTGTGTCTCCGGCGTCACGCCCGTTTGTGGCTGAACGGAAGAAGAAGCGTGGAAGAGTCGCGGCCACGTCGTTGCACGAAACGTGCCGTTGTGTCCGCTGAGGAGAAGTCCTGCAGCTCGTCAAGAGAGTACACGATGCTTAGCTCTTGTAGAGTGATGGGCCAGACGGACGCTGTTTTAATATGGGCTGACGTGGTCCCCTGCTCGGCACGCTATACTGAGGTTAAGTCAACTGAAGCACACAGGTGCACGTACACACGCATGCATGCAAACACACAGAGAGAAGAGTGTAAACGGATATTTCCCTGCTGCACATTAACAGTGTCAACGTTTCCAAGTGGTGTTGAAGCCGCTCGTCTGTAACGGCGGGTATGAAAACTCTACTATTCACTAACGATGCCACCCGTACGGCACCGTTTAAGGATGGCTGGAGCGATTCTTCCTGATACGACACCGAGAAATGGTGCCGTCAACTTGAAGTTGCCTTTATGACAAGTACGCTGTGCTTCTACGTAGTACACGACAGATCATTCTCATTACGATGGTCGCACCCACCGAGCAGCTTGATTGCAAACCGCGCGCGTTGTGCGGGCCATACAGCTTTTTATTATTTATTTATTTTTAATCGAGCTATCGGTCTTCATCTGCGCGACGGCCGCTCTGTCTTCCAAGCTGCCGGTTGTGTTCGCTGCAATATCGTCCGGCACCGCACGCTCAGCTAGACCACAAACCGCGTTCGGGCATTTTCCTGCCATGGTCCACGACGCATGAGAGACGCTGGGAGTTGTGACTGGTCACGAAGCATCAGGCCGACGACGTACGCGCACGTCCAATGGCGTCTGTCGAAGTTACGCCATGCCACACTTGTGGTAAGAACTTCAAGCTAACATCTGCGCCTCACCAGAGGCCACACCCAGAGGCCTTTGGTGGGAAGTATACCATATAGTTTCCTACAAAAATTGCTAGCGGTAACTCTGGCGCTGCGATCAGTCAGTTATATACCACGGTAATGATGGTTAGCACATGGATTTGTCTAACCATCGTGCTTGTGGCTTCAAACATTCTCGTGGCGTTATTCGTTATATCTTATCTTTCTGAATGTCTAATCTCTCATAGGTTTTTACACATCAAAGAAATTAGTTTCTGCAGACACAGACGTAATATTTGCCAATTGTGGCATTTAATAGCGTAATGGCTTGTTAAATATGATCAATTCGTGAAGTCACAAAGTCGTTTGAAGCCAGAATGGGGAAGTTTTGGCAGATCCACGAACTAATCATCATTCCCATGCCGACGGAACGGCCATACTCGAAGCTCCCACACGCCAGAGTTGCCACTAAAATAATCATGGTGAGAAATTGGGAATTAAGGACCGCATCAGACGACGAGAGCACCACGCCAGAGCGTACTCCGGTTCGATGCAGAGCGTCCGATCCTTCAGTTTCTCGCAAATAGAACATGGGGCCGTATAACGTAAAACTATTCCAGTTTTTGACCTATCGTTTTTGACCAATCGCGGTGGGCTCATTGCAGAATTGGAATAGAAAAGTTTGGAATAGTTTTACGTTATAGCGCCCATGGTGGCGGTCATAGCTTCCCGTCGGGTTTTAAACCGGCCCTCGTGCCTACGCATTTCCCGAAGCGTCTATATGGAGGGACCGGCATGCATGGCTCATGTTGCGGTGTGGCAAACGCTGCGTGTGATCTACCTGTTCCTCTGCTTAACCTCTCACGATGTCTCATTGCGAGCCGGCGCAGTAACGCACACCCCCCAGCGTACCGGCATTCCGAAGCGATCACGCTCCGTCTTGAGCTGACTGTACATGCAAACAACAATGAGAGCATGTTCCTCTTCGCTCCGGCTGCACGCAGTGGATGCTTGCATCCTTTAACTCTGAAGACTCGTCCGGCAGCCGCAGCAGAAGCAGCAGCAGAAGCAGCATCCACACAGAGGCCACGGAGGCGGCGGCGATAGGCGATCAGGCGCAGCCGAGCGTGGCTCGATTCGGAGGTCACGCGTTACGTTGTGCGGCCACGCTCCCCAGCGCGTGGAGATATTCTTCGATAGGGGCGGCGTCTTCGAGGCGGCCAGAAGCTGCTCTGCTTTGAGCGCACCCATCCTTCGCGCCTGCGCATTCCTCGCCGTTGTTCACGCCGCACGCTCCCTTTGTCCCACCTCGCTTGCTCCAGGCCATCATCTTCGCTGGCTGCGCGCTATAAGGTCGGGGTTAAAAGGGGGACAACCTCCGCTCGCCTCCCCTTGCCCCCAAGCGGCACCCTAATTGACCGGTCATGACGAGGCGGCACGGCGTTACAGAATGGCCGTCGTCACGCACTGTGCGCGACCCTTCGACATGAATGGTGGTGAACTTTTAGCGCGCCGTTGGTTTTGTCGCTTATTGAACGCAGTACGAACCGCTAAAACCCCCGCCGTCAGACGTTCTCGTTCCCGTAAAATCGTTTTCCTTTTGCCGTGTCGTTTATATATATTGTTTTGTTTTATTAGCCAGGGATTTAGTTTAGGACAACAGACTCTTTAGAAGTACTTTCGTAAAAGACATTTGAATGGTGGAATGCGCCTGCCTGCCTCGAGCCTTTCCTATATGCATGAAATCGGAAAATAAAACCAATCTTCTGCGTAGAAGGCTTTGCAAGGACGTTCTTCTTCAGCAGTTCCACAGGAACACGGCTTCTCTAAGCACACTGACTACAATTGCAGTTTCAACGCATGGCCATGAAGGTTAAGCCTTAGCCATTTCATTGAGCAATGAATTGGGTCAGTAAAAGTTTGCTTATATGGCTTTATCTTTTTCCTGCATAATTGCTTGCTCATAACCGAAAGTTTCTTGTTGATGCCTATGATAAACATTTATTGGCTTCCAGTCTCCCGTCCGGGGCTACTGGGTTCCAGTGTGGTGGTAAGGGGTGGCGGAGGAAGGAAAAAGGGGAGTGGGGCTCGTCCGACGTTCATGGCGTCGTCTGTTGATTTAGATCGGTCCGCCTTGTGCATGCATAGCTTGATGAGCATCTGTTTTCAACTTATGTCAGACAAGTCAAACTGAGGGTCACATTCCTCTAGCCAGCGACGCAGCGTTGAAAGAAAGGAAAGAAGAAAAACAAGACGGTCATGACTGGTGACCATGACAACGACGAAGAGAAAAAGTAAGCCCCCGCCCCTCCCCCCTCCCCCCCCCCCGCCCTTGAGCTTGTCTAGGAAAAGTTTGGAGGCCAAACTCGCGTTGTATGTATGGCCTGAACGCTACATTCGCAATCACGCCGAAGGCTCTGCGAAACCTTATTTCGTCAGAGGCATGGTCTCCAAGACGAGCCAGAACAGCAGTCAATGTCTACTGTGCACTCTTTCAACGACATGACATAAACATTGGCCCAGTGGCACGGAGTGTCATGTACCTACCTAACGCATACCGACCTATAAGCGCCACTTACAGCCTTAGAACATGCAGATTTGCACTGGTTGGGCTGGTTCTTGAACTAAATGACAGCTTAGATTCCAGTTCCTGAGACAGACGTGGTAATAGTTCTGTTTATCTCAGTCTGTCTATCAGTGATGGCTTAATGTTGTAGATTACGATTCATAGAATATAACGTCAAATTCAATTAGCAGTAATTTCATGGTTCCTCCTCTTTTTCGTTAGCGCCTATTTCTACCTAGGGGCTCTCAATGGAGTGCTAGTCAGAATGCTGAGGATCGCAGTGTCATAGGTCGAACCGCTTTTTGGCCGTTGTGCGGCTTATATTCTAAGGTGCCGCCAGTAATGTTCGCCACCTTAATGTCTTCAAATTTGCACCTTCCCTGCGAGTTTAGTCCGCCCGCTGCCCTACAATCAGGCGAACGAAAAAAAAACACACAAATAAACGAAAAAACGTGATCACCCGACTTACAGCACTAGTGTGCGAACGCTTTTAGCCAAAGTTTCACGAAGTGTCCCTCAGTTTCCGCGCAATCCGCATTCAAGATGCCGTTGCTCTCGGCGGCAACATCGGTCACGCTCCATACAAAATGGCGAGCACAAAGTAGCCACACGCGGAACATTACGCGTTGCAGTCACGCATTCAAAACGCGCAACACAGGCGTCCCGTTTCTGCAGGAAGTGTCATTTAGCGCGCCACGGGGGGGGAGGGGGGGGCTACAGTTTGCACGACGCGCCGTCGAATCCGCCTCAAACTCGCGGGCAGAGAACAGCCCACATAGCGGGAAAAGCGAAGAAGCGGGCCCTTCCACCGCGTACCAGTCGTGCGCGCTTTTTTCGTCTGAGCGTCGTTCACGGCCATACACGTATCTACGCTCACGTTTCACCTAGCGGCTCGCCGTTAAAAAATAAGCGCTGTAGCGAGCCTTTCATTGTATCCGATCAGACCGACTACCTGTAAGCGCCCCCCCTTTCCAGCTTCCTTCTTTCAAGCTTCTTCCTTCCTCCCGACGAAGTTGCAGCCAGACCTTGAACTTGAACGCGTTGTCTTTCCTCGACGGACCGACCGGTTCGCGGAAGCAGGACGGGGGCTCACGGCCGTATCGCGAATGGTACATACAGACGGCTTCGAAAACCGAGCCGGACATTCGTGTAACCTCGCGTCGAGGAATGCATGCGCGCTTTATTATGCCGCGGTTCTCTCCCTCTTCGTGACGGAGTCTGCGTGAGCATACAAATATACCAGTGCGCGGGCTTGCCGCCGTGCATAAAGCCGCGCACGTAGGTACAAAAGGCAAATGGGGGGAGCCCCGAGAGGAGGACCTGTGCAACTTGCGGCGCGCATTTTTCCTGCCGACGAGTTATATGCTGCAGTCATCAGCTGGTCAGGAACGTTCTCTGTTACAGGAAGCATGGTGTGTATATATATATATATATATATATATATATATATATATATATATATATATATATATATATATATATATATATATATATATATATATGCTACAACTGCTTCATTTTGGGCAATCTGGACGCGAAGTAAGGAGTCGGCATACGGTCTCACCCACTCTCCGACTCCCCTTCCGCCTCCTCCCGCCTTTTCTTTTTCTATGTTTCGGTTAATATGTCAGTTTGAGTTGCCTGTGTGCTTAGGCGTGCAAAAAATATCTGTCTGACACTGTCCAACATCAAGAAGAGGAAGACAGACTGGTTACCATGGCGCCTATTAATGCAAGTTATCATCATTGGCTGCGCCAAACATTGGGGGTCTTCAAAAAGCTAGTTACTCTCGCGATAGTCTTCACCAAGCGAATGGATGTGTCTAGCATTTAACCAAGCCAAAATGGAATAGAGTGGCTGGGGCAGCTCCAACCTGCGGTACCGATTTGTACAGTCAATACCGATGTGATAATCGGCACCAAAGTGACTGATTTTGCCGGTATTTTGTTTCTAGAAGGACGCAGAGTCTGGCTCTGCCGTCGGGGACTCACACAGCCCATGATTTCCGCTGGCCTAAGCATCAGTCCTACATGGCGGCCACAAGCACAAGTGCTAATGCCCGCGTCCCCTGTGAGCGACGCTCGACGTATACCGCAACCTTCTGACGATCTGCCTGTGTGCCTCGTATCCTTCCTTTCGCCAACAATAGCCGAATCCCGAACCTTTTCTGCGAAAGCAAACCCCGCAGACAATGGTCGTGGGATCGGGAAACCGACAGAGACCAACGAGGCGGATGCAGTCTTGACCCGCAGGAAACAATGGAACCCTTTCTGTAGTAGTACACGGCCGCTGTGTTGGCAACGCGTGCGAAGAGCGTCTTCCGGCCACTCCAAGCAACGCCGCCGGCCTCCGACGGGCTCGTCTCTTCCGCTGCTCCGCCCTCGTGCAAACAGTCCCACTCTTCGTGCCGGTAGCTGCTGGGCCTGTCGTCCCCTCATCGGCGCGCGAAGCGACCTCACCTTTCCCTGCACAGCCGGCGCACTGCACACAAACACGACCACTATAGTCGCCGTTGAAGCGAGGCGTCACTTAATTGACAATTACGGGCTCCCGCCGACCGTGAATCGTGACGCTCGCGCTGCGTGGCCAACCAGAGGAGAACCATGCCTGTCTCCGAGACCTCGCGGTAGCCCGCTGTGGACCTACTCCATAGCGGCGCGGCCGTTGAAGTGTGTGTGTGTGTGTGTTCACGGCAAACGGCCACGCACGCGTACACAATGTGTTCTTGCACTTCGAGGGGGGCACAAACAGCATCCCGCCGTCTTCTCTACTTCTGGGCCTCCGCGGCGGGGCGAGCTCAGAGCCGCCCTTTCGTGGTCTCTTTCTTGAAGATGGCCAAGCCCGCGATTGCTTTGTTTTTCGTCCCAGCGTGTCACTCGCTTTCGGCGTGTCCGCGGGCGTGTTGTACAGCTGACCGTGTCGCCCGAGAGCTTTTAAGGAGCTGTTTGCACTGCCGAGCTCTCTCTATTATACGAATCTCCCTGCGTTGTAAAGCGTTTGGCTTGCGAATGATTTGTCATTGTAACCATTACCGACAAGAAATCTAAAGAAGAAAATATCGTGGAATTGTGGCTAAGGTTTTGCAGACACCTGTCCCAGCTGTTATGAAAATATTGTTTATGCTTATTTTAATTTTCCTTCGAAGCAAAACAAAACAAAAAAACAGTGTCGTTGAGTTACAAATCGAGCGAGAAAACTTTCCGATAACGAACGTGTGGGCTGGGACGTTGTAGTAATGCAGAAGATAAGAGTTGTGATGGGTTGGCATGACGCGCAATTGATGTGAAGAGTCAGGTTTGAAAGAGTCCTTCTTATTAGTGGGTTTATTACAGCGGAGCTGTTATACGTCAGATTCTGGCGATTTGTGTGCGCAGGCAAAGAGGATAGTGGCCACCCCACAGCTAAAGGAGCTAAAACATAAGGCAAAAGCGTGTCGCCGGGTATGCGCTAGCTGCGTTTAATCGCGAGAAGTGTGAAAACGTATTATGATAGAAAAAAAAAATATCGTGATGAGAAAGTAAAACCGCTGTAGACACTGTTTACTATAGATTGCGGTTAGACGTCGTGGACCCTATAGGCAAACCACGCAACATCCCTGCATTCTTTCTTGATTTCCTCCTCCTCCTTATCTCAGTTCCCTTCCACCCGTAAAATGGATAGACCGCGTGCGGTGACGACGGCGCAAGAACAGCGAGCCTACGAAGAACACCGTCGTGAACAGAAGCGGGAACTTGCGCGGCAAAGGCAGGCGGCACGTAATGCGGACGAAGATCGTGCCGCAAACGGCAAGCGTATGCACCTTTGGTTGCATCACCCCTGCCGACTCCACTCCCATCGTAATTGTGGGTGATTTCAACCTGGTCGTGCCTCGGCCAGACGGAAAGTGGTTCGTGGCGTTTCTCTTGGCAAGGCTCCGCATTCATTGTTATACAAACATCAGTGTGCCCACGACGTTTCATCGGTCGTGTATAGACCTCAAATTGGCCAAGAACCTTTCCAGTGTCGCCACAGAGCCACTGGCCGTATATATCACAGCGATCATAAAGCGATAGTCACCTTGGTGACCAAATAATAAATCTAAAAAGCAAACGAAAAGAAACGTTAAAAATAACAAAAAAGCATTGAGTATGCAATTTAATAAAACAACAACAAAAATTGCTAGAAAACGAAGTTGATTGTGGTATGCGTCTTGTATATTCAATAAACATATTTATTATCAAGATATTTATCACCATACAGCTCCGCTGATCATCCGCCTTCATCGAGTGATATGGCTCTGAATTTTTTTATATTTCCCTTAAGCAAATTTATATTTTCCCCATAAGTGAATCGAAGTAGCCGTATTCGTATACATCTGCTTCGAACCACTCCATTTCACCCTGCCTGCGTACCATTTGCCAACGCCAAACGCTTTTCAGCGTTGCTCTTTACATTGTCCCTTCAAGTATACACATTGCTCAAACTGCGTCTATGGTGGAAAGACTCGACCGTCTTCTACGCAGCGTGAGATAGCTGGTTACATGATCTTGGCTTGTAGCGCGAAGTGAACACAGACACAGAAAGGAGCAGACAGGACGAGCGCTAACTCTCAGCTAGTCGTGTCTCGTCCTGTCCGCTCCTTTCTGTGTCCGTGTTCACTTCGCGCTACAAGCCAAGATCATGTTACCGTACCAACTCGCTCAACTGTCTATCCTTTTGCATTATAGATCGCTGGTTGCCAAGTTTGCGACCGATCAAAGACTACGCGGGCAGCGCGGCTGCGCCCTTCGCGCGCACGGTGTCGCCGCCCACGGACGGCTGCGCATCGGTGCGAGCGGAAAGTGCGGCGACGGCCTCGCACGTCCCACGAACAGCAGCAGCAGCCGCGCGGTGCCATTCGGCGTGGGCCGGCGCTTAAAGCGGGTTAGTCTCGCGCCAGCAGAGCGCGACCGCTGGCTCCCCACCGACGTGGTCGGCTGGACGCGATGGCATTTCGCTTAGCGGCCTGTACAACGCCAAGGACCGCGGCGCTTCGGGCAGCGTACGCTGTCAACGAACTGCAGCACGCACTCGGCAATAGCGTGCACGTGCAACCGCACCTTTCACAGTGAGGCTGTCGTGGTGTGACTTGATGTGTAAGCACGCGAAAGCGTTGATATACGCATGTTTTCGAGGTGTCCCGAGAGAATTCGAACGTTTGCCGTGTTTATATTTGGATAGGAAGGAGGGAACTTGTTAGAGGTGATGTGCGGGAAACTATTTAAAGTAAGTGAGCTGATTAGGGGCTAAAGGAGATGAAGCTGCACCGAGTGCTGAACGCGGTCGTTTTGTACTTGTTAGCTGTATGGAACGCTTACAGAACTTGCCCTGCTTTCCCGGGAGGATTGGCAGTAACGTTATATTTGGAGATAATAGGGCACGTGTGGTAAATGCTGTGCACGCTAAGGGTGAAGTGACTGCATTTATTATAGGAGCTTTCTGCACAATCACGGAATCATCACTCTTTACTTCTTTAGTCGTGTAATACGAAACGCATGCATAGTTCTTTCGCTTGTATCAAATAACCGCTGGCAGCTAATAAAGGTTCGTACCAAGACTACACGAATGTCCGCAGTTATTAAACGACGACCGCTGAAATTCTATGTAGAAGTGGTACTTGGAAGATGGAGGCTACACTGGAAATTTGTGACTAACAAAAATGGGCGCCCAAGTCCCGTGCTAACCGTTCGATCTGGGGCCTTCATTCATTCAGTATCGTAAAAGACCGGGCAGGCATTACACTGGGCAAACAACAATGAGCATAGCAGGTGTAACAAGGCTCCTTGGGATGCACAACAAAATCAGCAATTGCACTTTGTCAAAAGGGCATAGATACAGCAGAAATAACATAACGTAGTTTATGTATACAGTTTGTGGGAGTGACTTGAGACTTTTTATGCATTATTGGCGTCCGACGTCAACCGGGAGCTGAATGCATTGACGTATGGCGAGAACGGTGATTCGGAAGTATAGAGATTCGACTACGAGCAGGTGATTCATCTGAGCATGGGATTCACCTGAGGGGATCCAAGTAACGTAGCTTGCAACGAGTGATTATGGTATAGCTCGTGAAAAGAGGACGGAACGACTGAAGTCTGCCGTGTCTTCATGGGCACCTGACAAAAGCCGGGACAGTACTTGTTCTCCTGCATCCCCTGTGCACGAGGCTAAAGACCCAGCGCTTTGTATGCGTGCTCCTTTCTTTTTTGGTATACGGTTTTATTTGCGCTGCTTTTTTTGATCGCAAATACCTAACTCGCCGGGAAATTTCAGAAGCAGCCGTGGTAAACCAGTGAATGATGTTGGGCTGCAGAGCTCAAGGTAACATGTTCGATCACGTCCACAGCGGCCTCGTTTCAATGGGGACGAAATGCAAGAAGATGAACGTGTACTTAGATTTAGGTGTACGTCGGTGAACCTCAGCTGGTCAAAAGTAAATTCAAAGTCCCAAGCATCCTTATCATTTCATGATAAAGAATTCAACTGCACCTATGACTGTTAGAAACGTGCCCTCAATGTTTCTTTTTACTCGCGCGACATGCGCAATGTGTTCGCACACATTTTACAAGTTTAGTTGTGAGTTAGCGCCAGCATATACGTTCTCTTGCTTACTGCTTCGTAGTCGCAACGCTCTGGTTTCCCAGTCAAGTTTCTCTTTAACCGCAGTCGGGCATCTGTCTCTTACATTAGCCGCGAAAAATCGCTACCACGCTTTCACGTCGGGCAGTGGCGTGCCTGTCGATGGACACTGCACATCGTATGCATGCGACACAATGTATGTAGCAAGTATGAAATCTTCCTCCCAGCACCGGTTTCCATCAAAAACCTACTTAGACCTCCCTTCTACCACTACACCCCATTTCCCTCCTCTCTCTCTCTCTCTCTCGGCAGTCCGTGGTCGTACGTGCGCCCAGACATAGCGTTTCGAGTCTGTGTGAAATGGCCGCGCGCTGTGCGTGCGGGAAACACCAGGTTCGCACGTTCTCGCTCGCACACGCGAAGCACAATGCGGAAGAAAGGGGCGGCACGCTCCGCGCGCTCGCGCGCGCACCTAAGCATCAGCGTCGGCGGAACGGTACACGCCGCCGCATTGGCGAGGTGGACTTCGGGGAAAGAAAACTAAGAAATCCGCAGACACGGCACCAAAGGGCACCACGTCCGTGGGAGCTCACAGTTTGTCTTTATTCCTTTCTTTCTTTCTTTTCCGCCTGCGCTCGCACAGCAGATTTACCCTCAAGCGCACAGGCTTTAAAGCTGGCACGCTTGGTTGTGCCCAGTGACGCGTACGTGCGCACGAGTTGTTTTAAAAAAATGCACGCCCCGTTTCGCGCTTCTCTATACTGTTTTAGCAACGAGACGTATAGAAAGGAGACAAACGACAACTTCTCGCGGCGCGTTTACACGTGGTCTGCCCACTCGATGGCTGCGGGCATGGGAGGAGGCACGACACCCGCCGCGGTCGAGTCTGTAACGCGAGGCGTTGCGCCGCTGCTGAACGCGAGGTCGCGAGTTCGAGTCCCGACGGCTACATGCGGTCGACATTAATGGGGACATAATGCAGACACGCTTGTGTTCCGTGCTTTGGGCGCACGTTAAGGAATCCAGGGGGGGGGGGGGGGGGTGCAGAGACAACTCGGAAATACTTGCAAAAGCATACATGCCTCGTTCAGCGAGGTATGTATGCTCGGCGAGCTGGCATGCAGTGCAGACATGCAGTGGGGCATGCACCGTGCAGAAGAAGGGAAAGAATATTGTTATGAGAAAAAGAAAGGTTACTGTGTTGTTGGGCACTCATGTGAGCAAAAGACGTGGGACAAAAGACGTACGCCCCTCGCCTGTGAGATGAGGATGAAAAAAGGGTGAAAAAAGGGAATTGTGAGCATTAAAAAAGGGAATTGGAGCAAATTAAAAATGTAGCCGTGAAATGGAACGTTCTACTAAACGATGCAACATGCAACACGTGCGCGGGGATAAGGTTTGCTCGTGGCACAGGCGTTAGACTCGTCACTTGAAGAAACAAAAAAAATATTAAGGAAAATAGAACTTGGCAAGAGAGAGAGAGAGAAGAAAGGCAGGCAGGTTAACCAGAGGAGAGTTTCCGGTTTGCCACCCGGCACACTGGCGTGCGAGATATAAGGGTCGCTGGCAAATTTCAATATAAAGTCAGGAAGCTACTATTGTGCGTCTTTTGAAATCTAGCGCAGTTATATCGGGTGCTGTGTGACTTCCGGAGACAAAGGTCCCGAGAGTCTAGAAGTCTCCTCTCTTTGCAAAGCACTGCAGCACCGTAAGAGTCAAATGAGGGCGCGTCTCGTACCGAGCGTGATCACAGGTCGGCATAATAAGGGGGACATATCATATTGACCGCAAATAAAGACGAGGACAGCGGAAGAGAACGCAAAATCAACAGGGATGGTTGTTGCGAATTGTTAAGGTTGTTACAATTCGTACAACAACGGCGGTGTTACGACATGTATACGAATTCAGCAAACTTACCTTAAGATTCACGAATCGCTGGCGCCTGAAATGTGCGCGCTTTGATCGCTGTCGCATTGCGTGGGTTTCCGCAGTGGGTCCTCACTCATACTCACTCACACATTTTTTTTTTCGGTATACGCAGTCACTCGCTTCACATTTATGTCCACTCCCACTCATCGGGAGACTCACGCACTGTCCTCACACTGACTCACACTCAACGGCACCTACTCGCGTTCATACTCGAGTCTGGTCACAGAAACACTCACTCCCGTTTCCACTCTCATGCACTAACTCCGGTTAATTTTTTCTCTCGCTCTCTTTTTTTTTTTATTCGTTCGGTTTGCGACGGGGCATAACGTCAGAATGAAATCAAATGCAAGCACGCATATTCCCGCTTCATGTAGGTACTGCAAACTCACGGCCGCTTACACTCAGTCACGTTCATATTCACGTCCACTCGGCGGAGGCGGACGGTGTCCTGCGAGCGCGCCTGTCCTGAAATATCGGGTATCCTCTGCATGGTGTAACCGTGCGGGGGAGCATTTCTAAATAACTGGCTCTGCCGACCATAGTAGACCGACGAGCCATCTACTTTTATAAAGGTTTATCGTCATCCCGTGAATAAACACTTGTCTACGCGTTTATGTGGCCTCCTGCTTGCCTAACACACTGAACAAGCTCGTGTAGTTCGGGGGGTTGAACACGCGTGTTGAGAAAGCGGCAGTAATAGGCAAGCACCACGCACGTACTATATCGACGTCAAAAGTTTACGGGCGCGCGATCGATTAAAGAAAATCGATTCTGTGGTTTCACATGCCAAAACCATGACCTCAGGCACACCGTATGGGAGACTACGGATGACTATTTCACGAGCCGTGGTTCTGTGACGGGCGCGGTGCACGAGTGTTTTTCGCATTGCCGCCCCGATCAAGATGCGGCCACCGCGGCTGGGATCGAACCCGTGACCTCGTGTTCAGCAGCCTGCAACGCCATATATTCACTCAGCTTTGGCAGCGGGTAGAAACCTGAATCTCCGCGGAGAGTGGGCACATAGCCTGGCGAAGATATTCGCAGGCAGTATGTGTACCTGGGACTAACATAGTATTCCGCTGATTTAGAACCGAGCACGTCCGAACGGAGGGAAATCGTGCTTTTTCGAGGAAGTAGATTCCCATGAACTTTTGACACCGACTCACGTACCGTTCTGAAAACACAGAGCGCTGCATTCTCAAAATACAGCACGCTGGTAGCAAAAAGAAAAAAAAAGAAAAAAAGATGGCGAGGTAAACAAAACAAGCACGAGTATATATTTCTTCTGGAAAGTATACGCATTTCAAACATGCCTTAATCGTAATTCAAGAGGCGCTTCAGTTTTTCTACCGTGTACTTTCGGGACACCGCTTGGAAGATTAATGTATACGAATTCAGGAAACTTACCTTAACATTCACGAATCGCTGGCGTCTCGTTACTGCACGCTTTGATCGCTATCGCACTGCGTGGGTTTCCACAACGACCAATCAGGCGTTTAATTATTCGTAGCATAAGTTTCGCTAATATGATTTTGGGGTTGTGTTTTTTTTTCTTTTTTTTACGATTCATTTCCGTTTTGCGTTCTTCTTTTCTTACCTCCGAACGCACCGAGTGGGCAACCATGGAGATAACGAAGGCGTAGTACCATCTGCGACAATGGAAAATGGAAGCAATAATAATAATAATAATAATAATAATAATAATAATAATAATAATAATAATAATAATAATAATAATAATAATAATAATAATAATAATAAACGATGTGAAATAGATCGTGCATTGTTACAAAGCACGGCTCTCGGTTCGTTTTCTCGGTGCAAAACCGAGATTTATACATTGACAAAAAAGAAAGAGTCTGTTAAGGATTATATACCGCGCATTCAAAGCAGAGTTAGTCAATGTAACCTGTAGAAAGTACAGTCGACCTATATTCGGTGTTGCGTGCGTAATCATAGATGTGTAAGGGGAATGGTTGCTTTTATATTTCAAGGCGCTTTCAAGGAAGTCTGGAATCAGTACAACACACAGTCAGGCAATGCAGCAAAAATAAAACCAAGCTACCTTTCCTTTTTTTAAAATAGATTAGGCCCTTCCTGCACTGCTAATGATAATAGTAGCTCTGAATCGCCGCAGTGTCACATAAAAGTCAACCAATGTATCGGAAGGCCCGCATCGATCAACAAATCGGCCTCAACACTCCCCGAGGAGCAGCATCACCGGACACTCAAAACAGCGCTATTCGGCAGAGCGCAACAAAACACTGCCGATAGCCGGCACTGCGACCGCAATACACGTATGCACGACCGTCTGCCACGACGGACCATCACGATGCGTGCAAACATGACATGCATATCGAAGCAGCGACTAATTTCGAGCGTCGATAATGCACTCGGGGCTGCTGCGTCAATGCTTCTGCGAAAAGAGGGAACGCGCGCGGGGGGGTGGAGAGGGACATAAGCTGGAAGATATAGGCGCAGTAAGCAGCTTTCCGCAGCCGTGCAAACAGTGCGCGCTGGTGGTGGGCGACCCACGAAATAGCGGTGGTCCTCTTCCGCGCACATCTGCCGGCGCTTGTAAACACACATGCGGGAAAACACAACACGCAAGACACGCAGGCTGCCTCTTTTACCACTACAGGGAGGCGGCCTGTCAGCCAGCGCGGCTGGAGGCCCTAGCGACCATTACGGATGGGCTGGTCAGTCCACGGCGCGCGCGGACCCTCCAAACGCACGCACACAGAAACACACGAGGGGAAAATCGCCTCTGCAGCCGCGGTCGCGAAACAAAGCGACTGTATAGCGGGGCTGTCCAGCGGGGAGGGGACGGCGAGCGGCGTGCCCCGTGCTACTGCACCGTCCGTGCCGTCTCGAGCGCACGCAAAAGCTGCACGCACACACACAACGGTGCGTGCGTGGTGTCGCGCTTGTGTGCATGCGTGTGGGCAGGCATGCACACTCCGCCCAGAACTGCAGGGCCGACTACACCGGCGAGGACGACGCAGGGGTGTGCCGCGACGTTCCGGGGTCAGACGCTGGCATGCGGCCCTCTTTTGAACGCACGGCTCGCGCGCGTATACGCAGTGACTCGAGAGTCCGCAGCTCGCACGGAAGCTTGTTGCGTGGATCGTAAGGTCAGACGGCGGGGCTTTCCTTTCCCGACGAGCGTCATTTGCCCGGTGTTTGTAACCGCTCGTTCTGCCTGTCATGTATTCGCGTCCGCGCGCGCGCGCGTGTGCGAGTCTGCGCGTCTGTGGATGTGCGAGTGCCCCTCCGCGAATGTTTGCGAGTGCGTACGAAGTGCACCACTGTGGACTGCACACGACGCGCGGTGTATACTTTGTCGCGCCGGTGCTCGAAGTGTCTCGCTTCGAGTGCATGCTCCGCGATCTACGTAATTTGTACAGCGGTGGGACGATAAAATAAGGGGCTGAGGGCGGAAGGGGCACTGGCTGCATACGACTCGCGCCCGCTTTCTGAAGTTGCATGATACCAACGGTCTTCCCCAGCCCGCTACCCCTCCCTCACTTCACGTTTTCAAAGCATATCGAACGTCCTGGTGTCACCGTCTACAGTATTCTCTGCTTCGGATTCATCAGCCCGGGGAGCTGTCTCATATAAATAGCCGAAAGCTGGCCGCCGATGGTGTGGCGTTTCGGAGCCCTCGAACACCCTGCAATTTATTTGTTTTTCTTCTTTTTTTTTCTTTGGGGCGGAGGGGGGCAACCACAAGCAATATGATTAAACCGCATGTCGCTCCTAAGTCGAGTGGCAAGCCGGCCAGGAGACCTGTTTATGCTGTATTTCGCATATTCCGAGGGCTCAGACGCCACCGTCGAGCCACTGCATATGCCATTGGAGAAATGATGCCAATACGCACGGACCTTTTAATGACATGTGTTAGTACTAAACAAAGAAGGGCCATTATTCAATATTAATGTGTTTTCGCTGAAATTTCTACGTGTACGTAACGCGCCATTGCCGCCTCCTATCCTTTCTAGCATATCTATATATAGCCTCCTTCGTGGGATGGTATAACTCTACACTATAGTATTCGGTTCCCAAACGAAATACGTGCACAAATAATCACTCCGCGAAAAGCATTTGCAACTACCAGTAACACTTGAGAGCTTATGTGAAAGTCCACGATGTTGTAACCGTGGGTGTGATCTTGCCACTGGCGTTTGGTATAGTTGGATACATTCTCCTGATAGTTTTGAGTACCGTCTTTTTAGCTACAGTCTACAGCAAACGTTGGGAAACAGTATAATACTATAGGTTCAGGGACATGAAATCGCAATATTTTTTCGCCCGTAGTAATATTACGTCATTAACCGACCATTTTCGCCAATATTGTCATTACTCTCATGGTAGGCAGTGCTTAATTCTCACGAACCACTCAAGCTTGTGTGAATTCTTTTCTCTTTATTTTCGAACATAGGGCAAGGTGCGGGGACAACTGCTATTCCACTTTTTATGCACACGTTACAGAGGAAAACGCGGGGGACATTTTAATGTGTAATATTTTACCTTTGTGAAACAAAGGGCAGTATTAAAAATGATTTATAATATCTTAATTGGTTTTAAATTTATAATTTTCATTTTCTGAAACAAAGAGCAAAAACTTAGCAATGCACACGCAATCTTAACGTCTCTTCTGCCCCCATTTGAAGCAAGACAGGAAGGAATGTCGGTCAAATGCTTCGTGTCATGCTGCAGGCCCTAACAGCTGTACTGTCAGCTGCGCTGTCTCGTCTCCTGCCCATACTATTCAGCTGTAGTTACATGCCAGACATATGGACAGGCTGACGTTGCTCCAGGTTCCATTCACCGCTCCGCATCGTTGACTAAGGCAGCATGCGCATCTGGCACTATCACGATTGGCTTTGTCATCAGCTGCGTTCATTCCGTAACTCTCTTCGAGGGGGGCGAAGGTCATCGACAATATTTAAATCAAAGTCTTATCACCTTTGGCGGAGAGAAGCTTTGGGAGTCCTTTCTTTGGTGCGCTCTTCACAAAGACCTCATATATCTATAGCCTCTCTACAGAGAGGCTAATAGGTCCTTCTTACCCAGTCTATATTTAATTTTCCCTTTTCTCGATTTGCCTCGCAACGCGAAAAGCGGTTCACGCTAGTTCAGTTTTACTTCGGTGCCCGAGCACAGCGAGCCAAACAACGGCACCTTCGTGAATCTTGCGCCAGTGTCCCGCAATCGCAGCAGCAAAATGCTACAAGCTCGTTATGCACGCACCGTGCGCCGTATATGAAACGAATGGCAACGGGCAAGGGCCGCCATGTTCAACTCATGAAAAAAATCCCAAAGCCCAATGCTGACATCATGAACTAATCGTTCAGCAGGTGCATTCAAACCAAATGGGCCTCGTCTTTCTCCATCGTTTCATTTCTGATTTGGGAGTACAACGGAGAGAGGATAACTTAATTTTGGGAAAGGCAGAGAGGCAGCCCTGATCTAGTGCGCTCTAAAAGATTAATTAGATTCTGGGATTTAAAAAAAATTATGAAAGATGATGAGGACACGAAAAAGGGATGCATAAATGGAAAAACAACGTAGCGCAATGGTCTTTTCTAGGCCGCCAGCCCAGTTCACGTGATGTTTTGCGAATAGTCTAGAACGACACTCGTTCTGCGGTATAGTGGGGTATGGTCTGTTACTGTGGCTTCTTCTGTGGCCATAGTCTGCGGCTTGTCTGTGGTATTTGTTTTTTCGTGTCCTTGTTTTATTCGCGCTGTTCAACCACACTTCTAAACATTTTTTGCTGTCCTGCGGTTATACAATGCGGCCGAAATCGCACCTCCTGGCAATGCTTGCCCTTCGATGCCCGCCGGCGCAGAAGCCACACATACGAAAAGAACAGATTGCCTTCGATTACATCTCAACAGGAAATCATCTGATGGCAACAAAAACTCGATATAAATGCAACATAATTCCCATAACGGTTTTTGTAAGGGCAGCGTCTTCTGCTTCGGCATGTGCTCAGGGCAGTCGCAAAACGCATGTTGCAGCAGAGTCTCGGGTAACTCGGCAGTATTCACCGTTCGGGCTGTCCGCACGACCGATGAGACGTGTGTAGCGTCGAGTAACGCGATTTCCAGGTGAATTCATGGAAGAGAGAGGGAGCGAAAAACAAGGAAAGGCAGGACAGAGAGCTTAACTAGACGGATGTCCGGTTGGCTATCCTACACGGGAAAGGCGGGTGAAGCATTAACAGAGTGAATGACAAGCCAGAATGGCAGCGCCTTCACGCGGGCAGTAGTAGGCAGCGTCCCTATAAGTGTCTACGTGAGCCATAACGACTCTGAAACATTCAGACAGTGGCAGTTGCGTCCATTGCTATGTATAACCACAGTATAGCGCCAAAGGAACGAAGCTCAAATAAATGACCGGGTGTTAAACAACGACATCGTCGGGAACGAACGGCGCCTCCGTTTGCTCGAGGGCGTTGTCCGGTACGGAGGAACGTGCCTGGCCGTTAACGAATGCACGCGTGCGCTTGTCTTGCGCGTCGCGTCGCGTCGCCCCGCGCGCGTAGCCGCACAACCGCCTTCGAGGTGCCTCCTCGCCTCCCCCCCCCCCCCCCCCCCGTGGTGGCGACGATGACCTGCGCATGTGCCCGTCGTCGCGAGAACGGGTTATGCCCGATGATGACGCAGCACTCGGCAGAACATTCCTCGAAACGATGTTTCGCGTCCCACTGGGGCGCCCTGGGCTCATCTCCTCCGGGTGTGCGCAGCGGGGTGGGGTCGACGAACCTTCGCCCGCCGCAAGAGGCATGGCGGTACATACCGTGAAATATAAGGCGGAGAGAGAGACCAGGATGGCGTCGTTGTTAAGCAATTAAGGATTGGTAGCCCCCCCCCCCCCCCCCCGCCACTCACCCACCGGAGGCGGGGCCACTTTGCGTTCAGTGTCGCGACCGTGCACCTCCATGCGGCATGTGCGACCTGTTGCATATATAACAGCGTGGAGAGACATCTGCGTGTCGATGGCTGGTTACGGCGCGCTGTTTTTGGCGCTACTCACTCGCAACGCGTACTGACAAAACCGTTAAGGTTTGCTAAGCAGGCTTGGCCGTGGTCGTTTATGGCTCAGTGTTTACAATACCTACCTTAACAAACATCGTCAGTAAAGGAAAACAAAAAAAAAACTTTCTAAACGGTACCTGCCGTCAGTACACAGCAAATGCATAGAACACATGGAGACATGGATTACGTAAACTGTAAAAATGCAGAGATCTTTGATGTCATCAAACATGGAACGTACGTGACCGAGACTCGCACACATGAATGTTGTTGCCTCTTTAAATTACATTAGCGCTAAATTTGAGTTAGGTTTCACGTTTCTGTTTTGATAAGTGATCCCGTTTTGTCACGGTTGCATTTATGCCGTGAGCCGAGGAACTTTCTACTCTCCTACAAGGGCATCTATATATACACTCAGAAAAGACGACGGACATCTTAGTCACACATAAAAGCAGAGGAGCAAATACTAATGCCCTCTCCCACATACCACGCCTAGGTGCAGCATTCAACCGCGCTTTCAATTCCCCTAAGTGCTTTAGCATTGGCCGTCATCATTCCCAACTGCCACATCTGCGGTAGTTTGCATCTAAAGTAGACCAGGGGATGTATTCCTTATGGGTCCACTTAGTGGACAAGTCTATTTCATCTGCTACTGAAGTGCTGATTGGCTGTGGCGCCTGGCTGCTGCAGACGCGCAGACCAGTTCAGCCAATCACAACTTTAACAGGTGACGAAATAAACATATTCACTATAGGTGGACTCTTACAGAATACTTCGCCGGGAATAGCTCTCCAGACATAGAGTTGCTAAAATAACTACTAATTCGCGAAATCTATCGTTTGTGCCTTCCAGCCAGCCTAACACTGTCACGCAGACTAAGTCTAGAGATGCAGTACGAAACTATCGATGCTTCGGCGCCTGCGAAATACGCACCTCCCGTCTACGCACATCCTGTCTTTGACCATGGCCTACATTCCGCAGTCGGCACGTTTACAAATAAATGCTCACCTTTTCTATATGCATGGTAGGTCCTCGCTGGCGACAACATGCATGGAAGCAGATGTCACTCGAAGTAATATTGTCATTTTGCTTCGCGCTGATTATGCTTTCTGCTGTTCTGACTGATGTCCCTCCCTCCTAATGTAAAGCCCCTCTAGGACCTTTTAAGGGTCTAATAAAATATAATGATGATGATGATGACGACGACAACTACGACGACGACGACGACGACAATTATGATGATGATGATTATGATGATGATGATGATGATGCGCGTACTGTGTCTGCGAGCGACAACTGGAAATTTCGAGCAACGTTTCAGGATCTCTGTCATAATACTTGATCTCTTTCAGGAAATACAAGGCAGGCAAAACAAACGCACGTCACTGTTGAGCAACTTCGCAATGTCAATGTGCGTATAGCCTTATTATGCACTGACGAGTCCCGTATCGCATGATTGACTCGGGGACAATTCCATCTGCGCGGTTCAACGGATATGGCAACGGCGATCGCATATCGATGGGCGTGGAATGCAAAAAAAAAGAGAAAGCGCTAGTGTATTCATCATGTATATGTTTGTTTTCACGTTAAAGAACTGCCAAAATTATTTCCAGATCCATCAACAACCACGTGTCTCGCATCTAATGGATTTGTTGTCACGACATGCTAAACATCATCGATCATCAAGGGACTGCCCACGAAGAATCGTCGCAGGAAATGCTCACATCTGGCACGCTTTGATCCGCTCAATCTATTACGCAAGCCAACACACGACAGCTCTTCCTTGGGCCGAGGCGTTATTTGGCAGGCAAAATATACCCTGCCAGGTATTTCTTCCCTAGCGCAACGAATCGAACAACCTTTCTATTAGGGCGCGAGATTTTCTCAAGCAAAGGCGCCGCATTCGGACAGTGAACCGTCTGACAGTAAAAGGCCGCCGCGACGTTTCGGCCCAGCTTCTGCTGCTATGGAGCTCGACGCGATTGAGATTGATGGACTCCGCGTCTCTGAAATAGCTCAGAATCAGATCTGATACCTTCACGCTGACCGACTCGCATGCACACTCCATAGTGTCTCCGCTGAACAAGCACCTATTCGTATCATTACAAACGCAATCAACGCACCGAGGGCAGATTTAAGCGTCAGTCAAAATCTCTGCTTGCGCAATCAGCGACCGGAAGCGTTGGGTGATAACAGCCAGCGCGGTGCTTATTTCACGAGCATTCCCCTCGCGCATGTATCTACAGACGACTCGAGGAAAGCGTTTACGGTAGCGAGGGGCGAAATCACGGAGAAAATCGCGGAGCCCCTGCAATTAGAGTTTCGCGAGAGGAACCGTGCCAGCGGGGACGCACGAGCGGGAAGCAAATGGCGGGAAAACGCCACAAGAGTGCACGGTGGCAGCACGTGGCCCTTTGGATTGCCTATGTGGTACAGCGGTCCTTCAGGGATCGTGGCGTGCACATGCCTGAAGGACCCCAACCGTGTCATGGACCCCGCACGTACACTATATATACCGTGTGTCCCAGCTAACGTTATTGAGCTGATCAATGAAAAAAACAAAGAGATAAAGACCCGATGCAAGATACTGTAATAAAACCTACGGAGTTCGATCATCAGCGTCCTGAGAACCCAACACCATAGGTCTTTAAATATTACATTACACGTGTTCTTCCAATATTTTTTTTTTCCTTGAGCAGCTTGGCTGCGATTAGCCGGGACACCCTATATATAGTGCGTTCTTTGGCTTCCGGCCGAACGTCCTGCAAACTGTAGACTGCAAAACAGGTTACACCTTAAAAGCGAATCGGTCTATAAGTCACATCCTTACGAAGGTGTGCCTTATACACCAATACACCTTCATTAGGTTTTTAAGGGGGCTAGTTATTTTACGGCGTATAGCAGCGTATAGTATAATCCATTAAGCCAATTTGAAATTTAGCTAGAGGGGCTCTTGTTCGAATCGCTTGACAGTTGGTACAAATATCTGCATTCGACTAGTTGCTCTCTAGAGCACTCCCACGTCGCACTTTACAAACGGCTGCTCGAAACCAAGAGATCGCGGCAGATTCGCTTCAGGGTGTTGCGTTACGGCTCAAGTCGCTTTCGAAAGCGTCCTTGCTGTCGTCGATCGCGGGACCACTCAGCGACGTTCGATATGCGTTCCGGTGTTCCGATACGCGTTCCGACATTTCACTGCTCCGGCCACCGGCTGAACGTTCGGTTTGGCCAGGCTTTCTTCTTTTACTTCTTTTACTTTCTTCTTTTGGCCAGGTTCTTCTTTTACGTACGAAAGTGTAGTTACGTCACTCCCATCTTCGTGTGCTACAGTTTCCGCCGCTTCCCGGCAACTGCAGCTTATGTAACCGAAATTGTTACCGGGAAACGCTTGCGGCGAACGTGATCCCTGAAGGCGAGCTTTCTGGTTCTTTCTTTTTTTCTTTCCTCCGCACGGCCGGCGCAGCCGCGGATGGTCGGAGGCGAACGCCATCTGGTGGTGTTGCAAGGAACTCAGCGGCGTACGCGGCACGCATATCCCGCCGTGATTGGTTGAGTTTTTGCCCACGGACACAACAAATACATTGGGGGGTAGAGGTACACAGCTTCACTGTAAAAGCGCCGGCCGCCGTGCGGCCCGAGTAGCGCGTTTCAGTCGCTCAGCACTATGCATGGGCAAGGTACCCTGCAGAACGCGCTGCAGACACAGCGTTTAACTAACATGACACGCGAGCATTAAGCGCACGTTATATATACGAAACCTATAAGCATAAACGGTTGTCGTTAAAATTTTTCACTTGAGTGAGAAAATGTTGTTCCCTGCATTGGACATGCGCCGCTCAGCGGTTGAACATTATAGCATCCTATGTTGGTTGCGTTAAGGTGCCCTAAATCCACTCTCTCTGCCACGTTAAGAAGAAGCTTTAGCTCGGACCGAACTCCGATGCCGCCTATTCAAACACATGTAAAACGCAGAAATGCTTTCCTTTGTTAACCCTTGGCCGATTTTAATGAAATGTGTCGCATTTTAGGTAGAAAGGTAAATTATGGCGTTTGTTGGGAGCCAAATTTTGATTTAGGGTCTGATTACATTAAAACGATTTCTTTAAATGTTGTATGTTTTAAAAAATGGGAAGTTCGAAGTTTACAAATTTGTCCCTCTGTATCAAAAATAGAAATCGCAGTTCTGTAAATTGCATCTGTTAGAGAATCTAAAGCGGACACATTGGATGTATTGGACACATTGGATGTACAGTTTACGTGAATTTTTTACAATGTTTACAGCGATATTGTAAACGTCATCCTCAATAGGAAATATTTATTGCAGAGTAGTGTATACTACATCAACTTTGTATGCTTTAGGTGTGCTATTAGATGAAATTTATAGAATTGTACTATCGTTATTATTGCTGAGTTGGAGTTGTAAAGTTCATAGTTTCGTTTTCTGATAATTTGCGATTTCTGGCAAATTTTGTATCAACATCGACCGCCTAAATTGAAAATCCGCTTCCAATGGTCACTAGATATTAGCCTTTTCTTTGAGATACAACAAACTTCATCAAATTCAGTGCAGTGGCTGCCGAGAAAAACGCTCAATAGGGCACCGAAGCCCTTCCGCACTGGCGTATTGCCTCACGCGACGGGCCAGTGCTTCTTTGATTGACGCGTATCTGGGTGGTGACCCTTCCGGACTTGTGATATCGCTTCGCGAACGTAGAACAAACCAGGCCTAACGAGGCAGGTTGGCAGAGAAACATCAGCACAGGTGGTATGGCATTGTCTTGGCATCACACACGTTCATATGCTGGGACACAAATGTTTGCAGTGGAAGCAGCGTCAGGATATAACGAATCATAAAGTTGGTATAAGAGCAACAACGGTGATTTCTTAGAGAACGACATGGGTAAAAGGAAATACTTTACGCGACCTTTACTTCACTGCGTTGCCACGGAACCGAATACTCATGCTTCGAAAGCTAAGAGCCGAAACGCATTGCATTCTGCGTACGTGGAATCAGACACTCCGAGGCTCGGCAACGTTAATCCTTCGTCCAATTTTCTAAGCCGCGCTGTTTCCGCATTGCAGCGCGCGTGGTGGCGCGTAAGCAACGAATGTACTCACGCGGTACGCTAAGCGCACCACAACCATGGGGTTTTCTTTTTTCGTTCCCAAGAGCCTTACCATACAGCAGCATGGGCTTAGGATTGCATCGAGAAAGTTATCAAATTCCTCGCCTACAGGGGGGCAGCTCAGGAAGTACTACGAAAAAGTCAGTCTTGTAATCCTTCCTTGCGATATCTACTGCCTCTCCTCTCCCTGCCTTCCTCCTTCCCCTCACCTCTACCGCTAAGCAACCCTTGGCGTCGTACACAACCTTATTAATAGTTCTCCTGCAAATATCCTCAAAAGAGAACACGAAAACCTGCAGAAAAGCAGTCCCTCGAATTTTTTACCGGAATGAAATGACCCAGGAAGGCCGAGGAGGGTCAACCACGAATGATCGCGCAGACTGCTCTACTAGTTGCAGTGCTTTTCACCGGCACCGTGCTCTGTTCGTTACATCTGCTATTTCTGCATGGCCTGTGGTTACTGGAGCCGCACTTCCTGTAAAATGTTGCAGACTCTCCTTGCAGTTGACATTTGTGCGCTGGTCATACCAACACAACGCGAATCAATTTAGGAAAAAAAGCATTCGGTTACGACTCCTGCAAGCGGTGATACAACGCGCTGTGGAGCCTCGTCGCGCACTTAATGTTGGTACATAAGCCGCTTGAAGTTCCTTCTTTCGTGACACGCCATTTCCTGACACATGAAGTACCGGCGATCAAGGTCAGAGCTTGAAGTCAGATGGGTGGAGGGGGGAGCGCGGCCCCTCCTCAATTCTTAAAGGAAGGGCTCGCCACGACACCACTCCCCCGCCCCCCAACCGCATCAACAGATCAACTTTAGCACCGCGGCACCGATTGGACCAGCGCTGGCGGTGCTTTGTGCGGGGCATTTCTAACTCCAATTTTTCGATGAGGCGGTTGATGTGGCGTGAACATAAACAGGAAGGCAGGTATTGTACTACAGTATGTATTTCCCCGAGGCACTACACATGACGGTCACCACCTTTGTACGACTAAGATTCTTAAGCATAAAATATAGTGTTGTAGTGCCTGAGAGAGAGAGAGAGAGAGAGAGAGAGAGAGAGAGAGAGAGAGAGAAGAGAAAGACAGGGAGGTTAACCAGGCTGAGCAGGCTACCCTGTGATGGTGAAAGGCGAAAGTGGATTGAAAGATGAGAAGGAAGAGAAAAGTAGACACTTTGCACCAGTACACACACAATCAAGCGTTCATCGTTGAGTAAATCACAGGCGGTCATATAGACTGGTGCATTTCAAGAAACGCAGCAGTGCGTTTGTGGCCTTGTAGGTAGTAGACGCGAGAGGCCAAGGACCCAAGATCTTCTCTGTAGAGGCACTGTCACCTAAGTGCCCCAAAGCTGCCCGAAGGGTGCCCCTCTCATCTTCGTATGTGGGGCAGTCACGCAGGAGATGTTCGGTTGTTTCCTCGACACCACATGTGCTGCGATTGGCACTGTCCACCATTCCAATTAGGAGTCAGGAGGCATTTGTGGAAGAATTAAACTTCTACTGGCAGGCGGCACAATAATGTTTCTTCCCGCAGAGGTTAAAACCGGGTGAAAGTTGTAATCCCATATGTGGGTCCATGGCATATAGGCGCCGGTTGGTGAATTACGGTGTATTCAATTTTCTTAGAGTTATGATATGGGAAAGACCGCTGAGGTACCGTGTACCATCCGTTCTCCACAACGGTATCGAGGCGCTTTCACATTCTCCATGTGCCTCACGGGCAGCTTTGTGGGCACTTTCATTGCCAGTAATGTTGCAGTGACCGGGTAGCAACTGAAATACAATGTCGTGGTCTCGGTTCCACCGCTGAATGGTAGCGTAATCGTATCTCTGCTACCAATTGTTCCTGTGGGCAGCGGCGCGGAGCTGATAAGAATGATTGCAGGGCTGTCTTTGAGTCACAGCCTGAGGTTGTCAATGAAGCAAGGTAACTAATGTTCTGTGTCGCAGCTTATTTGGTTTGAGCGCACATAATTTTAACCTTTTACCTCCCGAGTTATCTTTTAAAAAACGTTTCCAAAGTGCCAATATCTTTTCGAAATGCTCGATTTAATCGGCACATTAAACAAATAGCCAATTTCTAGAGAAAGTTGGCTTCACTGCGCTGCTTGAAGTTGTATTTTTCAGCGCCAATACACTAAACAAGATGTGAACGTCCGAAGCAAGTTCTGTGGCCTGTGAGAGTTGTGACGAAACCAACTTCCACATAGATTCACATTTATTCATGTAGGAAGGCCAAAGTACGGCACACATCAAACTGAGCATCAAACCCAATATCCGCCGCGGACCAGCCTCCGTGTGATCGCCGGCCAATGAAGGGCCTCCCTCCACTGAAGGGAGACATTAAGCCCTGATCAAGGTCTTGTACAAGGCCAGCGTGTCAACACCAGATTACGCGAAGACTTTTCTTGCAGCTATATCGTCACAAAAAAAAAAAAAAAAGAAAATCAAATATAGAGCCATATGCCGAAAACGAAATACTTCTTGATTCTACGGTTCTCCCTGGCCTTCCCCGTGTACACGTGAAATATTAGGGCAGAAACTGCAGAATCAGCCTGAGCGAGAACGAGCGTTCCGCAAAATGTTTTTTAAGAAACGCGTGCGCAGATTAGCTGTTCAGTATAATAATTTTCATCTTTCTGTCGCGGGGTTCGATTCTACAGTGAAACTGTTAAGGTGAATCCCTCAATGGTTTACTGTGCGTTGGTGAAGGCCGGCGTGGCAAGGACGTGGTCGATATCAAATGGAAATGCAACGCTAGGCTTGCTGGAGCCGCGAGTTTGAGCTTTGAAACGTAACTACATATGATCATAAAATAAAGGTCAGTGTATACCTATATTTCACTCGAATAGACAAGACGTATATGTGTGCAGTTACTTTAAGCCACGGCCCCGTAATTGCTGTTTCTCGCGTTGGAGAAACAGCAATTACCGACTCTTCGTTGGAGACCAGCTAGTAGTTTATTCGGCTGCTCCGGCAAAGGCTGTCACCGCTGTATGCATATATATATATATATATATATATATATATATATATATATATATATATATATATATATATATATATATATATATATATATATATATATATAAAGCGCGGCAATCTGCGTCGGTTCGAAGCAGAAATTGCCTGCGGGAGAGCCGTCATTGAAAGCAGCCAGCCACGAAACGCAGGTGCAATTGCATGTTCCGTTCCAGCCAGCAGCGAAAGCGCGAGCCCTGGCAAACAGGACCGTATATACAGCGCTTCCGACCAAGACTGTGAAAACTCTCTTCTGTGCAGTTTCCCCTGTCTGTGATTCATCAGTGGCTCAGATTGTCATTACACATGTCAAGGATTATTTTTTTACAGCGTAGCTGTACACCTCTACCGTCCTAGGGAATTTTCGTGTCGTTGTCGTAAGCAAAAAAAAAAAAAAAAAAACCCTCCCCATACGTGGGCCGATCCCGGAGATAGTGCAAATACCGGGCTGAACCGCGGCGGAGGTGTATTTCGTCATTAAGGGGCCCACATCCACAGAGTGGAATGGCGCTGTGATCTTTTATTGTCTTCTTTAGCTCCGCGGTTAGAGTCTCAATGCCGCTGAACCAGTCGTTGGCGCAGAACCAAGACTCCAGAATGTGCTGATGGTTCTTTTACGTGGTGACGACCGTGCGAGAAGACGAGGACAGCGCGAAGGCGCTGTCGAAGACGGGACGCATGCGCAATTGACTCTTTCACACCATGGTTGCGTATTGATTACGACGAACATTTCCAGGATATCGCACATACCCACAGCAGGGGACCGGACAAGAAGCGTGGCCCCGTGCTTATGATGATTATGATTTCAATACTATGGCAGATTGCCCTTGGCCAACGGGCAATCTGCCATGTGAAGCGGCCAGTGCATTTAGAATGAATAAGAAGAAATGAAGGAAATACAAATCAAGATAGACGTTGCCACATTGCGTAACGTGGGTGCTCGATGGAACACGCGCGGGTGCGCCAGTTTACGCCGCAAACAGGCAGGAGTGAAATGGGCAAATTTGTAGAATTGAATTGTCGCTCCACAAAAGCTTCGCTCCACATGGATTCTAAAATGGGGCGTTGGATCTGCGTAATTGTCGTTCTGGCCGTTCACCTTTCTCGCTTTTTTCTTTCCCTCTTTCCTTTCTTTCACTTTGGCTGCACGCGACTATACCCTGTGTTTGGTTGCAAACTCCTAAGTATATTAAATGTTTCAATTCACTAATAATTGTCCTTAGTACATTTAGCAATTTACCGTGGTGCACAAGACAATGTTTCTAATCTATATTAAATAAATAAATGAATAAATAAATAAATAAGTAAATATCTTTTTGGATTTGGCATCTTCTCTTCAGACCCATTTGATACCGAGCTATGATATACGTCTTATGGTAATGTGCATAATGTGGGAATGGGCGTAAAAATACGCCACAGTCCCGTGTTTCACATATTCACATAGAAGCGGCGCTCACACGTCAATGTAATGGAAACTTGTTGTCTTTAAGACCCCTGACAGAATATCTTGAGAAGTGTACGCATATTACCGGCTTCTCCTTGACACACACACACACACACACACACACACACACACACACACACACACACACACACACACACACACACAAACACACACACACACACACACACACACACACACACACACACACACACACACACACACACACACACACACACTTTCTCTCTCTGTCTTCATCCCTATATCCCCTCCTCGAGTGCAGGTAGCAAACTGAACGTGCGTTTGGTTAACCTCCCTGCCTTTCCTCCCTTCGGATTCTTTCTCTCTCTCTCTTTCACACGCACACACACGCACACATGCGCGAGCGTAATAAAGCAACCAAAAAGCGGAATAAACGCGCACAGGGCAAGGTAGGCAGGACACAACAAAATAAAAGCCGGAATGGCAAATAAAAAAAAAAAAGAAGAAAGGGCAACGCTATAAACACCCACGAAGTAGAAAGCCAGCTGGAGTCAGGTCACAGGAAAACACATTAGGTCAGGTCATAAAAATGCCGCATCAATCATACGGTCCGGCTAGACAACGGCTCATATGCTTACTTACGAGACGCGAACAATAATGCTGCTTGAAATAATAATTACAGAAGGACGGTTTGGGAGTTCAAGAAATATCTTTTGGACCGTTAACGCTGTCTTAATTTTTGTTGTCTTTTTTATTTTTGTTTTCGAGTAGCGATGGCGGTTCAATACTGTGCCTTTCGGGGACAATGGAAAAAAGATTATGGGGTTTTACGTGCCAAAACCAATTTCTGATTATGAGGCACGCCGTAGTGCAGGGCTCCGGAAATTTCGACCACCTGGGGTTCTTTAACGTGCACCTAAATCTAAGCACACGGGCGTTTTCGCCCCCACCGAAATGTGGCCGCCGTGGCCGGGATTCGATCCCGCGACCTCGTGCTCAGCAGCACAACACCATAGCCACTGAGCAACCACGGCGGGTTGCGACAACGGAAGAATGGCGGTATATGCGCTCTGTGTAGTTACCATGGGATCAGGCACGTGGTTTTCCTTTAACACGAGCCCGTTTGGGTATACACGCGGATTTGCAGCCACATATGCCGCTTTCCTTATTTCGCAGCTCTCTCTCTCTCTCTCTCTCTCTCTCTTTTTTTTTTTTTCTGTTGCTAACGCTACATAGAGTATACGACTGCGGTGTTGCTTCAGTGAATGCCACTGATCGCGCTGCTTGATAGCCGGTTGTGCGGAATGTCACCGCTTGCGCAAAAGGGGTCAGCAGCCCGTGACAAAGCCTATATCGCATACAAAGCGCATTTCCGCCATGAGCGGATGGGTCCTAAAGTTAGAACATCCTTGTTGTGCCTCGTTAAACGCAGGCATTCGACGTTTACTTTTACTTTTTTGTGCGCACAGTTCTCATATAATATTCTCGTGCAGGAACTAATTTACTTCAAGAGAGAAAGAAGATGGAGAGAGGTAGAAAGAAAATACGTTCTTAAAGTATCGCCGTCCTCACACCCTCCCCCTCAAACCAGTAAATAAGAAAGGCGAAGGGCGTGCCATGCTCCAAAGCTGAACCCAGTTGGGGTACATTGTTTTGTGTCGCATCACTAGAGTGGAAGGAAGCCGCGAGAGCCAGAGGGAAGACCACCAATAGAAATGTTTAGTTTTGTCCCGTATAAACACTTTTCCGGTATCTGCATGAAACGGGCATGAAACATTTCATTTCATTCTGAAGTTATGCCGCGTGGCAACCACTGCAAATAAGAGAGAGAGAGAGAGAGAAAATGCATTACCATTTGCGGAATAGCGGCTTACAGCGGAGAGATGTACGGGAGTAACAATGCTGGTGCGACATTTCGTGACACATGGTTTTATCAGAGAGCAAAGCAGGCGAATGCTACTAGCAGAGACGTGCGTATTATGCTTAACTGATGGTTTTAAGCGTTGGCATGCACATTGTCGTTGACGTGCACTCATTTCACAATTTTCGTTTTACACGAACACGCGCGCGGCACGAAATATTCAAGAAGACTCAACTCTAGTTGGCATCTACCTAATGCGAGGCACAGACAGAGAGACAAAGAACTTTACTAATGGTCCTGAGGAACAGCGTTAGGGTACCTCCCTTTTCAGAGAGTCCCCGTAGCCGTCGCGGGCCGCACCCACGTCGGGGTAGGAAGATTGTGGTCCTCCGCCCTGTCGCAGGCCCTCTGGACAGCCCGTATATATATAGTTGCTCTGAGAGGTCGCCGCTTTTAAGGGCTGCCTCCCAGTCGGTTAGAGTGGTTAGCGATGAGCTGCGTAACGCAGGGCATTGCCAGAGCATATGGGATAAGGAGCAGTACGCCTCCCTACAGTCTGGACAGTGGGGTTCTACATTAGGCGCAAAATGACTGAATCAGCCCCTGGAGGGGAACGACCCCGTTTGTAGCATGCGAAATACCGACGATTGTGGTCTATTAAGTTTAGGGTGTGGTAGCGGAAAGGCCCGTCGAGCGAGTTGGTAATGTGCCAAGATTTCATGGAAGGTGAGAAGTGAATCCCTGTACAGTCCTAAGTCGCCGCCCGTGAGTCCACCTGAACTGCCGCGGTGTGTAAGACCTCGCGCACAGTCATGGGCCAACTCATTAGCGTTAACAACCTCAGAGTGCACATTGATTCCCATATGGGCCGGGAACCATTTGATGCTGTGAAAACCAGCAGCCCCCTCGCTGCCGAGGACGGCCGCCGCCTCTTTTGAGATCGAGCCGGTGGCGAAAGCTCGGGCTGCAGACCTGGAGCCTGTAAATATCTTTGGACGTAGAGGGTCCTTCAGCGCTATAGCTATAGCAACCTGCTCGGCTACTGTTGCAGAAACCTTCCGCACGGATGCTGAGTTAATGAGAGTGCCGTTGGGGTCAACCGAAACTACGGTTGTGTGTGTGAGGGGGGGGGGGGGGGGGCAAGAAAGAGATTGGGGTGCAATATGTGTGAGAGACAGTTATCGCTACACCCTTCCTCCGACACTGCGGTTGAGGTTCTCACTATATTGTATGAGACAGTTTACTGTAGTTGGGTTATCATCTACTGGTGCCAACATGTACCCACTATGAGCGATTGGTCGAAAAGTCGGATTAAATTAAGGACATCTAGTTTTCACTACAAAACAACAGAAGAAAACAACACAATATAATATAACGCTTTCCTCTTCGTCTTTTTTTTTTTTTTTTTTGCTACGATTCTCAGTTACATTTGGGACTGTTGTAAAGCAATGACGGGGGCTAGTTGGTGGACGTGCGTAATTATATTGCGCTTAGTGCTACACTACCGAAAGTGAAGGACAGGACGCGGACAAACGTAGCGCTACTTATGTCCGCGTCCTGTCCACTATCGTTAGTTTAACACTAAGGGCAATATATTCATGGGACCGTTGTGGTTCCGCGTTCTTCTCTTTACCTCGCGCGACGTTGACGCTCGAGTTGTAACGCGCCCATGCAACCCACGCCGCGTGGTGATTGAAATATATGAATAAGCCAATCTCCCGCGGGGTGAGTAGCCAGTCACGAAGAGAGAGTGACTTGTTTCCCTAGATGCGTTACTATATAAGCGAAAAAAAAAAAGAATGCGGGAGAGGGGGTAGGTATTCCAAACGTCCCTGCTAATTGCAATGACAAAGAGGCTTCGTTCCTTTCGTTTCCTGTTTCAGTTTTCATTACTACAATGGCCGCAAACTTCCGAACTGATTCCCTTGCAAACAGCTACAATGAAGGACTCTTCGAATTTAAACTAGGGCGGAACAAAAAAGAAGGAACAAAATTAAACGTCATCGTTCCCGCTAAATTCAGTCACGCACTCACAAGAAGAGCCAAGGTTGTTGAAACACGCCAGTGCGGACAGAAAAAGAGGAAAAAGAAGTGCTAGGGCTGTGAAGTATGATGCTCGAGAAAGACAAAAAAGAAAAAAAGAAATAAACGAAGTTAATGTTTGCCACCGGCGGTGAAGAAGCCATGCGACCTTCACCGGGGGCACAGCCACGGATTATCCTACGCGTTCCTTGGGAGCACTGCTCGCTTCCTCGCAACAGCAGTAATTCCTGCCCACATTCCGAGCTCCTATAAAAAAAAAAGTAAAAAGTAAATCGAGCGATACAAAAAATAACAAATGTCGCGACACAAATCGCGTATACGCAGTGCACGTGACCTTCGCTCCTATATAGCGGGGATTCCACGCACCTCCGGCAGACGGACGCCAGCCGCGGTATGCGAGTCCCGCACGCCAGCCGATCGCCCCCGGGCGGGTTCGCCGGAGGAAATGGAAGACTCGTTGAGTTGGGCGGGGAAGCCGCCGCGGATGCAGCCACTGCAATAGCGGTACACGAGACGGTGAGCTGCAACCACCCGCAAGCAAGCGGCCGGTAAGAAACGAGTGTCGAAGAGGAGGAGGAGAGGAGCCTCCGCGCCCTTTCCCTTCTGCCTACCATGCTGCAGCGCTCTCGTCCACCACGGAGCGGAGCTGGCGCTAATGCCGCGTTCAGACTACGTGCGCTATACGTACGGATCGTTCGCACGGACCGTAAGCGTAAACGCAAAAAGCGCAACTAGTTTGTTCGCACTACTATTGCATTGAGCGAAAAGCACGCAACAATCGCAACCAGCCTGGGCGTAAATGTTGGAGTACCCGCTACTTTTACGACAGGCATAGATACGACTGTTACGACGCCGCCAATGCACGAAGCAGTTTCGGTTTGCATCTTCCGGTCACGGAGCTTCCGGCCTCCCCAGATTCCGCATTTTCATCCGGTGCCCGCCATCCCAGCAATTCGACATAGCACCGTTGTTCTTTGCGTGTCTATGCGGTTTGACAGTCTTATTGGGCTGTGTGTGCTTGTGGCTGGTGATGATACTAGCGTCAGAAGCCTCTGCGTGAGCGCCATCCCAGCCATCCGGCGTTGCAACGCTGTTCCTTGCTGCTGCCGCCGACGCCATCCGCGTTTTCCCGGGTTCGCGCCGAACGCCCGCGGTGTCCCTGAGTGCAGTGCGGTTTTCCGGTCTGATTGTGTTGTGTACACTGCATGTGCCTAGTTATGATGCTATGTGCGGGAGATTCTTCGCTGTGCAGCGATGAATTACAATTAAAGAAGTGCGACAGAGGCCGATACTCTATGACCAGCGCCTGAAAACTTTGGGCTTGAAGAGCCTCGACCTGCACTAATAGCCGCTTGCTGATCGGCGCCATGTTGAAAAATGCGAAACGCGGCTGTCCCAGAACGGTGATTGGCCAGTCGTAAAAAACATACCTTATCGATAGGCTCAATGTGAACATAGGCGGTTGCTAGCTGCGTAAACAGTCGTTCCAGCAGTTGCGCAAATTGCAATATATACGCCACTTATAGCGGATGCGACTGTAGTCTGAACGCGCCATAACGGTGGTGGTGTCGTTCACCTGACCCTCGGGCTGGCCAGGTTCGAGCACCTCTCTCCGCTCGCTCACTCGCTCGCTCTCTCAGGGTGACTAGGTACGCGTGCCCTCCCCCTTTCTCTTTCTCGTCCTCTGTTTCGCCCTCACCCTTACCGCAGTGACGCCGCTCGTCGTGCTCGCTCATGACCGGCAACGAAGCGATGCTCAGCCAAGGGCCTTGCGTGCGACGCGCGGCTCTCTGGAATGAAACGGGCAACGCCAGATCGAGGCGCGAACGGCGATGGGGCTTCTTCACGGAAGACGCCGTCTCGTTGACTCCCTCCCCACTCTCGCCCCCCCCCCCCCGGCCACTGAGCGGTGTGTTATTATGTAACTACACGGGGGCGCGCCCAGAGTGCACTGCGCACTGAAAGTATGCGGTGGAGGCGGGGTGCTCGAATATGCTTCAGATTCTTGGCACGACAAGCGGCAGGCATCCACGTTGCCGGGGAATATATTTTGCACCACTCGGACGATGCAGTTTGACTACGAAAAAAAAAAAAAAAAAAACAGGAGGGGAAGAGCAGTATGGTGGAGAGCCAGTAAATGGCCACAATGCATGACGCTGATTGGCTGCGCACTTTTTCTTTTTTTAATGTTCTCGGTTGAGTACTAATAGACCTTTAGCGTATAACTAGGCGGATCTTGCATTCCCTGGGACAGTGAAGCTGCATTTTCATTACAAAACATCGAGGTTGCGTTTAAGGAGGCTTAGGGTTCTCCCTAACTACAGCTGGGACGTTTGACCAGGTAAAGCCGGCAACAATTCCAAATGCAACAAGATTCAGCTATTTTGGTTTATCGGCTTCTGTCAAACATTTCTCTTCGCGAAAAAAAAAAAAATTGGTCGTAATCATTGCGACGAGAGCACACTATACGCATACTCAAAGAAATGAAAGGTCTTCATTTTCCCATCATGTATACGTGCAGCCAAAACGCTGACAAACAAGCTTTCTAGGCAAGCACAGAGAGCAAGCGCATTCACCACCTTCCTCCAGAGAACGATATCCAGTATAATATGTGCACTTTGCGCAATCCTGGGTTGCGCAGCTTACGCGTACACCCTTGCGCCTGTTCCACGCAAGAGTAACCATGCCCCCTGTTCACCATTGCATTTTTCAAACGCTATTGACAGAATGATTTACATATATATATATATATATATATATTTAAGAATCGTTGCGCTGATCAAGCGACGGTAAACAGACGACGCATACGCCGCAGCAAAGGGATGGTAAATTTGGTATCAGCAATGGTTCATTCTCGACACTATAGCAAACTTTGCCTCAGGAAAACAAGGGCTTTCGTGCTGGCCATCTGTATTAGACAGTCCTACAACCGGTGATCACCTGTAGAATGCAGCGTCATTCTCACCGCTGTCCAATTGAAAGATAATTTTATAGATACACCAGCCAATTACGTTCCCTCTTTTTAGTGACGCCATGGCGGAGGCGACCTTCCTTGAAAATCGGCGTCTCTCGCACGCTATGTTACGGACCGCGCGGAAGCACAGATGGCAGGTGCAGGGCTGTACCGTGGGTGGTGATTACGCTGAACTATAACGTTGTCGCCGAGTATATATACGTTTCACAGGTACTCAGTGTAAACACTGCAGGCAACAAATTGTGTAACTTTCGGCGTGACCGCGTAACCTCGACACCGAATTTCCATTTCCAACCATCGGTTTTAGTGCCTCAAAAAGAGAAACGAGTGCCGTAATTTAGCCTGAACAAAATGAATACTTCACCTTCTTTTCCTTTGTTTTATTGCGAGCATACCTTCCAGAAGCGGATCTCGCGCGTCCTGTAGCTTGGGACGCTGATAGCGTGCCAGAAGAATTCGGCCTACATTGCGCCCCCCCCCCTTGTAGAGTGGGGAGTCATGCAGCGCTTCTACCGGGCCGTCGCACGCACTTACTGCGAGTAAAGCTGAAAACAAGAAGAAGCGGAGAGGATGCCGATAAGGAGACGTGGTCGGGAGCGAAGAGGAGGTCACCGGGCAGCGCTCATTCCGAGCCTCGGGATGAGCTGTGAGGCTTCGATCTGTATGACGCCGCTTCAGGTCGGTTCTTTCGCTGCGGTACACTTATAAGTATTTCGCTCGTATAAGGAAAATCAACAGCTTTGTTTTTGATAGTCTGTATAGCTATAGGTGATAGTAGGGCTATCTTTCGCGGGTCAGGGCCATTTATTTATGTGAGAAATTTCTTACGACGGTCCCCCGCCCCTGCAAGTCTACTTTCAGGGCCTAGGGATTCCATCCTATAGAGGCGGTAGGTGTGTCGAAGACGCTTCCACCATTGAACTGTGACCTTCTCTGCTATGCGAAGGAAAGATAAGCGCACATAAATACAAGCTTGTTCCTGCGCATCCTTGTGAGAGCGCGCGTGACTGTGCCTGCAGAAAGCAGATTCTACAGTCGATAGCTTTATGTGGGTTCTACGTGGAGTTAAATGTAGAAAATAACCACGGGGCTACCTGCGCAGATGGCGAGAGTTGTGCACCTAAATGACTGCTGCGCTTTCGGCCCTTTATGAGTTATGAGTTTCAAGACTTCAGCTTCGGTTCGTGGGAACTGACATCTTGGTCACTAATAGGAACACCTTCTCGCTCTTTTGCTCGCCGAAGTAAGCTCCAAGGCGCTCCCCGGAAACACCGAACATGTCTGGCACGCCATATTTAGGAAGTAAACTGACATGACACTTTCGACGTCTTATATTTCTTTTTTTTTTTGCAATAAACGAATGTTCTGCTCCTCGAAATCCCAGAAAAAGATATGCTGGCAAGCCTCAGACTGCCCTAGATAACTTACTGCAATAGTAATCAGTTTTGGTCTCGTTTCCCATTAGGTGTGTGTGATAATGACGTCATGGAACAGAAGGCGGTCGCGTGAGAGCAGGACACCGCGACGTTTTGGAGTGCTCGCACCGGCTCGCTGGGTGGTCTGTTGTACTGCTACATCAAGCCACGCACGGAAAACCTATGACAGAAACACTCGCCACTTAAAAAAAGAGAAAAAAAAAACACGCATGAGTGAAAACCGTCGTTGTAAGAAATCAGCTGCAACGCATGTTATGACCACGCTTAAAAGGAAGCGGTTAACCCACAGAGCTTCGCTTGAGCGACCGCTAGCTGTTTGTGCGAGGTTTACGAATTGCAAAGGTGAACACTCGTCCACGAACGAACAATGAAAATGGAAGAACCTATCCGAATACTCGCGCACGAGCGACGCACGAGATGCTACAGTCCAACACCGGCTGACACTGAACATCTAGCGCGGCTCTGTCTGGCTCTCTCAACAGCGCAGTTCACGCAGATACGAAAGCTGCCGCCCACCTCCAGATCATTCACATTCCAGCAGAGTGTATACGCGACCCATGAAAAACCACGATCCGCGCATTCGGTTACTAGATGCACTTACCATGTCTGAGAACAAGGCCTCAGTGTGTCTATCGAAAAGTGCGCGTTGTTTTGCTTTAAGCGCAAGAAAATGTCACTGTACCCCATCTAAATAAACGGTCAAGCTGTGTCCTATGTTAAGACGCATCGCTTTCATGGGTGTCATCATTGACCGCAACCTCTCGTTGGAGCCCTCACTGAGTCTATCTGAAGAAGTTAATTGTTATTGCTCAGGTCTTCGAATTTCTATGCGGGAAAATCTGGAATACACCAATCCATTCTATGCTACATCTGCACAAGGTACTGATCCTCGGACTCCTACGTTACAGTCTACCAGTATGGTCAAATACGTGCAAGACGAACATTCGCGCTCTGGAGAGCATACAAGGTCAAGCCCAATGCATGTGTTTAGGGCTGCCTCAGTGCACCTAAACAACACCAACAATTGCCATGGCGTGAGACCATATGATCCAGACACACGTAGCTGTCGGCTCTGTCAGAGCACACATTCGCCATCTGTCAAGGATCCCGGACGATCACTTAGCTTCGCCACCAGCCGAGAGACCTAAAGCGACCTTTTCAAGAATGATTCCGGCTGTCGCTGCGTTGCATGCTCATTTTCATCGCGGCTCTCGGATTAACAATCAGCTCTATCCAATGCCTCCCTGGGAATTCACCAGCATCACAACTAATAAGCCCACGAAGTTACGACGCAGCGATACAACAGGTACTATTGACGGACACAACATCGTCGATGCATCATGCGTTAACACCTGCAAAGTCTATACGGATGCTGCCATTCTCCCAGACGGCGGAAGGACATCATTCCTGAGTACTACGCATAATTTCATCAGCGGCCACCAGCGCTATTTATCTACGGAAGCCAGCGCTCTAGTAATGGAACTTCAAGCCATCCACGACGCTGTGCAAGATGCGACATCTAAGCTGCCTACCATCAAGCAACTAGATATCTTCACTGATTCTTTAGCGGCTATTCAGGAACTCAAGAAGGTTGATAAGGCGATGGAAATCTGCGAGAGAATACACACTATGAATAGTAAGACAGCTACTTGCGTCAAGGTACACTGGATTCAAGGCTATTCAGCGAACCCTCACAACATTGCTGCTGACCAGCAGGCACACTGCCCTCCTATCCTGATCCTCCACCTATTCCCCTCCCACCCCAACCCCGTAACTCGCTGCGAGCCCGTAAAAATGTTCTCCGGCAGGACACACGCGCTCTTATCCCACCGTGTGTCTGCTCCCTCCCCCTTCACCTTACTAGGGCGGAGGAAGTTGTGCTTAGGAGGGTTCGGGCCGGGGTGGCCCTTACACCGGCTGTTGTCTCAAGGTGGAACTGGTCGCATTTACCACTGGGTGCTACGTGTCCATACTGCTCCGTTCCTGTGGTGGAATCAGATGCATACCACCTAATATGGGCATGTACGGGTTTACAATCGGAACGCTCGCGTCTCATACTGCAAGCCGGCCTCCGCTACAGTGTGACAACCAGCTATGACCGCTGGATACATGACAACAGATTCCACAAAACACTGCTTCAATTCATACACAACACAGGCCTCACAGCACACATATAATACATATATACGCTCCACGAATTAAACCTTAAGAGCAAGCCTTCATCGCAATAAAAAAAAAAGAATGATTAGCGCTCATCAAGTGTACATACCGTAATCTTATACACCGGCGGTGAAGCTTTCACTTCCCCTGTGGTGCCTGCGACAGCCTCAAGTGAATTTTACTATTCCCGGAATTAGAAAGAAGGCCAATTATTCATCGCCGGCTATGAAGCAACTGACGCTCCTATTACTGCACCAGACATATCATGACTGCATACACATATATACCAATGGTTTGACCTCCATTGCCAGCTCAACTGCGGCATTCGTCGTTCCAGCTAAGCAGGTTACAGTTAGATTCAAATTGTCACACATGTCTACATCTCCGTCGGCAGAATTTGCAGCTCTCCATGCCTCTATGACTTACGTGACCAAAGAGCCGGCACAGAAATGGTTCATATATTGTGACTCGAAGGCAGCTCTTCACAGTATAAAGTCTGCCTTAGATCACAGAACTTACGAGCAGATGATATCTGACATCAGGGAAGTACACCACCATGCTCTGGAAACAGGGCACAGCATAATCTTTCAGTGGATTCCTGCTCACTGTGGCATCGTCGGCAAGGACTTTGCTGTCAGGACTGCCCGGTCTACCCATGAAGACTCCCAGACGCGTCCAATACCTTTGGCGGGGACGGACACTGCCAGGGAATTTCGCCTGCTTGCACGCAAAAAGTCACAAGCTTTCTGGAATTCAAGTGTATTCACTTGCCGATTGCATAAGCGGGACCCCTTCCACGGGCTACAACTGCCATCTAGCCTTTCCCGTGGCGAAACAGTCTTGCTGGGTCGCTTGTGGTTGGGAGTGGCGTTCATGAACGCTTACTTTTATCGTATGGGAATGGCCGAGAGCCCACTGTGCGACTCGTATAGCTGCTTAGGAACCATCGAGCACCTATTTGTACCTCTACTGGCTACGACATAAAGCGCCTCTCTTTCAGGACAACGTTAAACCGACTAGACTCGAGGCCGTTCTCTGAGTCAAAGGTACTCGGACCGTGGCTACACCCGTCACTGGCGCAAAAAGCGATTGGTGCACTACTTGAAGTGCATCGGTTTAAGAAACCACTTACAGTGCCCCTGTGCATCACCCCACGCACACTCAGTACTCACTCTCTCCCTCTTCTCTTCTTTATATTTCCCATTTCCCTTACTCTAAGTGTAGAGTAGCAAACCGGGCGCTCGTCTAGTTCACCTCCCTGTCTTTCCTCTCCTTGCTCTCTCTCTGTCGCCTTGCTCACCTCGGGGAGACAGACCTCGTGACGCAACTCTAAAGTGCCAGGACTGCACTCCAGCCTCAACGACACTTGATGACAATTGCCAAGAGAGGAGGAATATTTGTCGTAATAAATTCGTTTGAATAACACGCTCACGCAGTGTCGATATTGCGCGCGAGAGTGCGATTTCAAGCACTGTTTGCTGCCGTTTGCTGGTCACCACCAAACGGCAGGCAGGAAACGAACGACGAAACAAGAAAGGTAATGTAAGCGGCCACAGAAAGAAGGAAGTGCTGCTCCTCGCACATAGCTGTAAAAGAAGAAGAAAGAAAGAAAGAAAGGGAAGGGGGGGGGGCGCGAGTTATATACGACGAACGGAGCAAACGAGAAACTGGCGGCCGGCAGAAGATGACATCCCGCGGACCCCTGCGAGATGAAGACGTTCCGAGATGGAACCGCTGCGGGGTGTACGAACGCGCCCGGCCCCCTTCCACGCAGGAACGAACATTAGCGGTGAACCTGGGCGCACCGCGGATTTTTCCGTCGAATAAGTCATGGCCTTGCGTAACCTGGCTCTCTTGGCCGAACGCATTGCGAAACGCCGAGAGAGATGTATGTCGCGGTGCGCCTGTTTTAGCCGAGCGTCGCAGAGTAACGGCAGCTCCCCGAGCAGTGGAGCACCAATCTGACGGAACGGTGCTTGGCAGTTCGGGCACCCGCACACACTGGGACACGCAGCGTAATAGAGTGGCGCGCTCCTTCTGTCTCGAGGGTTGAGCTAATTGGAAGCGAGCTCGGAGATGACACCGCCCCGGCAGATGAGCAATTACGGACGACAATTTCTAATTACTTTCTTCACCACGCATTGTTTCGCGCCGCTGCTACAGCACAGGTGACGCTTCGTTTTTAGTTTTCTGTTTTTATTTCTTTCCTTTTTCTTTTAGTTTGGTCATGCCCGAAAAGTCCTGTCAGCAGGCTCTGCGTCACCACTCGTGTTCATATGTTTAGAACTCTGCGCGGCCCATCATAAATCACGTTGTCGTTATTTTTGAGGAGTGCCAGCATAACTGCGTTTGATGAACATTGTTTGAACAGGTAACTCGCTGCTCGTCACCTTAAAGTTCCATCCTTCTATTTTCTCAGCGTTATATTATTTGTGTTTCTTGTTATATTGCATTTGTTTTCCTCCCTGTGTTACATTTGTACTTGTCAGCATTATATTTGGCGCATACTTCTTTTTTTACGAGGCGCACTAGCTACACCATGTGCGTTAATTTGTTTCCCGCTTTCGATCGTCGTGCCGTGATTGTATTTTCTTTCACGCATCTTCGGCCGTGTTAAAAAAGATATATAATTCTAGGATGGTTCGTGATTATAGACGCCAGTAAATCATACTGCTGGACAGATTATTAGCGAAGGTGGCCGGCCTGTGGCCGACGGTACAGTTACGAGCGAACAATTTTTTGTCCATTTTTTAAAAAATTTGCCACATAAGTTTCCGAAGCCTACGCGTAAGGTTTCGTCCATAGAAAGCCCTTCAGTGTTATACCGTGGGAACAGCGTCGACTCGGCATAGGTTTTTTGCGCGCACTCATTTTCAGCGACACGGTTGTGATGAGTTGCATGTAACCATTTCGTGCATTTACAAAACAAACGTAAGAAACATTAACAAAGAGCAAACGCTTTGCGCCTATCAATTATAGTGTATAGGATTCTCGAATGAGCGCCTGAAAATCGAATGATAAAAACCTGCGCAATACAAGAAGAACCTGAAATAATAATAAAGAAGAAAAAAAAGGACTGGATGTACGTCAAACAATTATGCGTCCAATGGTACGCACGCAGGAGGTGCAGACGTGTTCAATATGAGCTGCAACACGGCGCCCCTCGTCGAAAGGGCTTCAAGACAGCATGGCGGCACCTATACATACAAAAAAAAAAAAAAATTGAAGAGTTATTATTAAAACATTTTTTTTTCTTTAATGCCCACGCAGCCGTGCAGCCTCGGGGCACCTTCGCCAAGGGGCATCCTTGTTGCAGCAAATACTGAACGTCACTGTATACGTCATTCGATCTGTACGACTAAGCAGCTCAATGGAAAAGGTGGGTTGCGAAAACCGCTCTTTCTTTGGCTTGCATTCAATGTTGCATTCAACGTGTAGCATCCCCAAAGTTATTCTCTCTCTCACTCTCTTTCTACTGCGGCGGCTGCTATGAGCTCGAAGGTGCATGGTTTCTTATGTCCGTCTGTCCTTTCATTTACGCCTACGGCCGCCGTCGTCATGTAAGCGTCGTGTCGTCGTCCGGGCACTTCCTCGTCCTCAGCTTCCTCATATGGCAGACATTTAAAATAAAACTACTCCGCCCACGTGGAATCGAACTGCGGCCCCTTCTGCAATGTTTAATTTGGAGCACGAAGCACTGTCAAGGCTATCGCGCAATTAACCTCGACGATCCGTAATTTGCGCGGGGTTCTTGCGCAAACGCGAGCTATGAGAGGTGCACGTGTATTTGTCGGTCTACAGCGGGCTACGCTGTACAGCGGACGATGACGACGTCACGCTCACCGCGCGCAAAGAAAAGGAACTCAACTTGAACACCAAGTATTTTCTAGGGGGCATCCACACGGTCACGGTGTCCACCGTGGTATAGCCTGCTGCTGTCGCAGTAAATGAATTGAGTGCCGCGGGGGGAATCGGTGAAGCCTGCTGATTCCTCTTATCCTGGACTACAGCCTAACGTTCCGCCATTTAAATTCTCACTACGGTAAGAACGACTGGCCTACGTGTCGTTCATCTTCCTTTTTTTTTTTGTCAACCCTGTTCACACGGGACTCGCGCGCGGGGAAGTTCATCCGTGGCAGTTAATTACAGACGCAATTCTAGGGATTGCGTGTACAGCAGAGGCGAAAACACGCTATTAAATTCAAAGCCCCCTCACGCAGGCACAAACACACGCACGCGCGCGCGCAGATGCGTTCGCACGCACACATTCAAAACGAGCGTCCCCAGTTTTGTTGTGTAATGGAGAGAGAGAGAGAGAGAGAGAGAGACAGAGAGAGAAATAGGCAGAAGGGCATTAAGCGCGGAAAGCGGAAGACATCGGCCGAGACTCCGCTGCGTAAATGCGTTCCTTTCGGGTGTTTTGTGTGTGTTTGTAAATAGCCGGGTGGAACGCCACCACCAACGGAAAAACATGACTCCAACAGATCTTGTACGTCGATGTAATGGCATCGCGATGGAGCAGCGCCGCCAAAAGGAGGGCTATACAGCCTCCGCTTCTTGAAAGAGAGCCGGTCTCCACTTTGATTTATGTGGGGGAGGAGATTTGAGCTCAGTGCGCTCAGCCAGGTCGCCCAGTACAACAGAAACAAGGATGCAGTGAAAGAAATAAAGAAGGAAGGAAAGAAAGAAAGAAAGAAAGGAAATAGTGCCTAGGCCGTCCGCTTCCGCACGCTGCTCGCCTTCTCACACCACTACATAGCAGTCGATTCGCCGCCGCAGCAGTTGAAGCGCAGCAGCTTTTCTTTCTTTTTTCTTTTCACGAATCTAGGGTAAATGGCAATACGCAACCATATAATGTATCCGAATAGTGGGAGGGGTCAACGTTTTTGGTAAGCGTGCCGTTCCAGGTTTTGTCACAATGTGTTTCTTTTTGTCAGTGAAAGGAAGAAAAAAGAAGCGTCCAGCGTCTTTGGTATCGGCTACGAATCCACGGTGCACATTTGTCGAAACACATGCCAGACAGGACATGGGGCACTCACAACTAACGTCAGATGAAAGTTCAGGTAAAAAAGAAAAAAGAAGTGCGAACTGCTGTACTAGCATTGAAAAAGCTATTGCACTACCTTCCCTCTCATCCATATCCTCCTTATTTTGCCGCGACACCCCTTTTTGCCTGCATCTGCTGCTCCCAATCTGCAACTTCCTTTTCAACCAATTCCTGTTGTACTGTTTCAGCTTCTGCACTTATTCTTCTAAGCATGATGATATTCACGATGATGATAACGATGATGATAACGATTCAAACACGTACCCACAGTGGTGTATGGAGCAAGAATCGGGCGGTTGTAGGCCCAGATAGTGACTTCATTAAAATTACATTGAGAACCTAAAACTGCGAATAAATATTCACTGGTGATTTAGCGGTAAGTGACATAGAAATGCGTTAGCATTACGTCGCACCTCTTTGAGGTTCCGGATCCATGATTTAAACCACGTTCCCTACACTGAAAAGTGTTGCTCAAGAGCTCATTGACCACACATCCTGCATCTTCAAGAAGCGAAGCGCAACTGACGGTGGTTTGGAGCAGACGGCCGTCCGTTGCAGTACACACACACACACACACACACACACACACACACACACACACACACACACACACACATATATATATATATATACATATATGATATCTGTGACTGTCCAATGTTGTTTGTATGTACGTACGATTACGTTCAAGACCAATAGAAGAAAAATTATTATTGAACGGTATAGAGTGGAAGAAATTTAGAAGAAATATAATGTGTATCATAAGATCAACACGGATGTATGAAAAGCCCTCTGCACCTTGCATGAAATCACACACACCGTCAAGCACATCCTAATGGCTAAATCCTGGTGACCAGGCCACAAGAAAGAGCAAGACCAAAAGGCCTAAACTGAAGCAAGGTATGCGAGGGACTTGGATATACCGCTTATGTGTTATTGTTTATTTTTATTCTTTTGCACTACTACGACTACAAGTACTACTATATTTATTGAAAGCAATGCTTTGACAAAGTGACATTGTTTTTGCAAGTTATACTTCACATTTTCAATTAGTTTCCCCCATTTCAGAGGGTCCAGTCTTCGGGCCCTTGAAAGGCAACCGAATGTGTTTACTTGTTCCACGCACGTTGTTGCATTTGGCTAGTGCAAATGACATGTTATTGTGAAAAAGAAAAAAAAAACATACCTTACTTTCATTCAGACGTTCGCTCACAAGGCGTAGGTTCAGCTTCCGATCGCATAGTAGCTTTCGCTTTGAATAAATGGCTGTAGTAAACGTATTTGCACTTCTTGACAAGAGTGCTCATCGAAAATTACAGAGGGGTGCTAAAACCTGTTCTTCGTTCCCAGAATGGATCTTCTTGAAAAGATCCTGGTGTATAGTCCTGCTTCGTCGGACGCGTTCGCAAAAGTATTCCTAGTCCCTCCAGCCGAATTGTTTGCAATCTTGCGAGTACACAATCACGCGATGCTATTTTTGCCGACTCCTGAATGCTACTTGTCGCCAGTGCTTGCACGCTCGGCTGCTATCGAGCCCTATACGAGTTCCTTCCCAAGATTACCGGTTCCTTTTTCAGCATTTCTTTTTTCTGGCGCTGAAGTGAAACCGAACAGAAAAGCACGTTTTAATTGTACTTCATCCGTCTTTCGGCGCAACTGTCAGCATCGCTAATTTTGAGAGTGATTTCGTATGCTGTACAGGCAGGTGTGCTAAATCGATTTTTTCGCTTTTCTGCAGAGTAGCTGACACTTCAATCTACGAACAAACATGGTGTGTTAACAGCTTTGAAAATAATGTACTTTGTTTACTTGTTTTTTTAGTTGCCGAAGGTTTTAAACTACGCTTATAACGGCGCTCTCGCACTTTGACTTCCCCACACGGCTCGTTCGAAAGATTCAAACAGCACAATTATTGTCACTGCGTAGAAGACCCCCCCCCTAGAAAGAAAGATACTTCAACTACGGACGAATGATGCCTGTATGCTGTTACTCTATAACGGAAACAGGTTCTCGTGTAATAGAGGTGGGCACGGTACGAAAAAAAAAAAAAGAATAAGCTAGTTCACGCCGTGGCACTTGCGGCCGTTATTCGTGATTCCTCATTCATTTGCTGTTGCTTCTTCGTTAATATGCCGTTCCCCACAGGGTTGCCACGGCCCCTGCAGGCTTCGCCTGTGAAGAATGCGCAACTTGCTGCGATTGCCAAACAGGGCGCCGCGCACGGTAGAGGTGCGTGCGCAAACCATGTACGCGAAAGGAGCAGACAAACCACACCGTGGCCTTTCCAATACACATATACACACGTGCGCGCACACACGCACGCGAACACAAGCATACACTGCCACATACACGCACGCGCTCGCAAACACGCACGCGAACGCTTACACATACACTCGCTCACACGTACGCACAAAAAAAAGGAAGTTAGTATATATGCACGAACGCAAATTATGCGCAGAGAAGACAGTGGGAGGGGAGACAGCTTGGCACAGAAATTCCATCTCCGGGTGGTTCGAGGAGACAGCGTAAGAATTAGGCCCGCGTTACCGTAGGCCCGCTTAGCCGTGGGCCCGGCCTTTTCAATTAAGGTTTCCGCAGCGCTCCCTCCTCTCACGACCACGTGACGCTCAGCTGCAGAGTGTGTCGTCACGCACGACCGAATCGCGTTGTTGGAAGCGCCAGACGCGACGGGCGAAGGTTTCCATTGAAGCCCCGTTGGCCTCGTGAATGATTGTGACGAGCTTTCGACGTGTATAGCTCTATACGAAAGCCTCGATCACTTCAGAAAAAGCCAGCGTTTAAAACGTTCAAGCCATACCCGGCTGCTACGCGGACGCTATAGACGGCAGGAGCGGGTGCACAGTCAACGCGGCCTGGTTTAGAGACTGCACGCGACAGATTTGCTAGAGCGCGCCTTCACTCGCGTCAACTTGACGCAGTCGGTTTCCGCTGCACAAGACAGCTGTAATTGTTAACTATACAGTAAGCCATCGTCATAACGAAATTGTTTTATTCAAAATATCGCTTTATCCGAAGTTCTACGAGGGTGAGGTTGCGGCTCGTGCATTTTATACCGAAATATACGAAGTGAACTGGCGGTAGATTCGGCTTAGTACGAAGTACGAAGCGGGTAATCCGTACGAGGCCGTTCTCTGCAAGGCACACCCGGTGACGCTTGGCTTATTCTCGTGCCAACCTGGTCACACAAAACGCTCTGCAAAGGCCGCTTCGCCAGCTGGCGGCAGATCCTTTGGACTGTGGCGGCATCGGAATGACGAGCACCACCAGAGTCTGGCTGTTATCTAGTCGCCCCCATCGAGCGCAGTTGCTTTTTTTTCCCCGATGTAATGCGTGTTTACGAGCGGCCCGATTGTTGAAATGCGCTTCCGGTGCCCTCGATGGCTCTTCTTGGACACCTATACCTCACTTTTTAACTAACATATGCTTATAACTTTTGTCTATTCCAACGATTTCGATATAATGACAGCTTGCATTGTGTTTATCAATCACGTACAAGCGCTGTGGCACATTCAGGGGTCATTCGATACAATGCCTGTCCCAGTGGGATCAAACACGTGGGCGCATACAGGTGACTAATGCGATTAAGAACAATACAGATTGAAATACAGCACAATTCTAAATGCAACTACAGTTTACTATAATGGAAGTGCTATCAAAAGCAGTTAGAACTATCAGTTTTTAAACAAACCAGTACAAAACAAACGATAATTTCAGTGGACAGAAGAATTCAACAGGAAATACCTACAAGGAGAATGAGTAACCATTGTTACGCGGTGCGAAAACGAAAAAAAAAAAAGAAGATACGTACTGCGACACTTAAAGTTTGTGAGGGTGATAGAAAGAAAAACAGAGCATTAAGTTTCGGCAGAACTTAAACATAAAGCAGGTCAAGCTATAGTTAAAAAGAAAAAAAAAGGAAACAGAACTAACAAGGAGTTAATTTGTGGCTGCCACAATACCGTCTATGCGCTTTTGTACGCAAACCACTGTAAAATATTTACGGGGAAGAAAAGCCGTTCTACGCACCGGAAGCGAAGGTGAAGCCGTCGGGTCAAAATGAAGATCCTCGCGAAGTCTCACGTCTGGTAGAGCATGAACGCTCTCCCTTTATCTCAGTTGAACACTGTTCAAGAAAACAAAGTGCAGTTTCATTCAGATAAATAGCTCATAAACGCTTCATTGGACAACCATCGCGTTTCAGTTATGACTGTTAAAGGGACGCCTCCACAGGAATCTCAGCCAACACTTTCCGACTCTGTCGACGATCGGAGTCTGATCTTGAACAAAGGCCGCGGACCACGGTTTGAGTAGCAGTCTTGTGAGCAGATGATAAGCTGCCACCAGACGCGTTCGAGATGCGAACTACGTTATAGACGTAGTTCGAGCAGAGCGCAAATGGCGGAGGGGGAGGAATGTGAGTGGGAGGAACGGGAGAGGGGCGCCGGCGTTAGTTGCCGAGTCCATAGGCAAGCTGTATATGCAATGTAAACTAACAGATATAGCGCAGGAAAAAGGAGCGGAGTACGTTGGCACTCTCCTGAATTTCACCGTGCACCGCTTAGAACAGCAATATTCGAGGTGTATAGCATCTGAATTCTTGTCCTCCACTATAAAACTTGCCGGCCGATAATATTCACACCGGTAGAGAGTTTGCGAAGAACTGTTTTTGCTTCCGTAAAAAGTGACGTACGGCAGCAAGATGGGTCTTCGTCGCGTCACGCTCTTATAGCTTGTCTGTATTCTCTGTATCAAGCGCTTGACACCTGCAAAGCCATTCATTACATGCGTCACTTCGTTGTAAAGGCCATGCGTTGTACCGCTCTCAATATGCGAACATCAAAACAAGAAAGAAGCAAAAAACATATTAAAACATTCAACAATGAACTAAAGAGATACCCTAAGTGAAAGGAGTAGCTAATTTTATGCTTAACGCTTTGTCCAACGGAGTGTGCGACAGCAGCCGACCTTATGGTATCGAGGTTCATGGAATGTTCCACTTCGAAACCCGGGAACGAAGCAAGGTATACAGTTGCAGAGGGTACCTCGCTGAAAATTCGTATGGCTCGTGCTGTGTTGCAGCAATTTTTTTCGGTGGTGGGCATTCACTTGACTGGATACGGGTGAAAAGGAGGTGAGGAGGGGGGGGGGGTGCAGCCAGTTACACTATAACTTCAGGGTTGTGAGTAGGGGGGCGGGGGGGGGGGGGACACGCGTCCCGTATTACTCCGCTCCCCTGGCTACGTCCTGGTTGTGTCTAGTTTAGCGTATTATTTAACGACTAACCACGGAGTGCCGTTCTCCAAACTGTTTCGCATTTGCGTTGTGCTTATCGTTGCTCTTGCGTACGTGTTTTTTTTTTTTTTTTTTACACCTGCCTTCTGGTACCATGAATCCCTACCAACTTCCTCAGCCTTCTGTAGCTTTAAGTGTCCAACATTGACTCTGGGCCTTCTTTCTTTCTTTCGGTTGTTGGGAACACTTAAGTATTTTCGTTATACAGGCAACATCCTTCTAATGGTCTTCACTGCAGAGACGTTGGCAATGCGTATCAAGGATATGAATTCGACCAGGAGGAACAGACTCCTTCGTTATATGACTACATATAGTTTCTTTGTAGAAGCGTTCAGATAATCTCGTTATGTAGGCGTTTCCCCTGGCTGTATAGTGAGTCCCGTACCATTGCGCTTGCCGATATACGCTAGAATTATGTTCGGGGCCACAAAGTCTGCACAGCCACCGCGCACCATGTCATGCGCGTGCTGACGCTCTACTAATTACATGCTCCAAGTATGCCCCACGTTGTTTCGTGGCACTTGACGCTGTCGAGACGTGCGCAAAAGCACAGCTGCACGACTAAGAGCTCCGCTGCACACGCGGAGATTGAGTTCCTTGAGAGCGTCCCGCAGTTTGTTCCTGCTACGGGAACCTCCTGCATACTAATATATATAACCACTACTCATGCAACTCGTCTCCCGTTAGCGCTTGCGACTTTGGTCTAGCGCAGTTATTGTAACCTTCGGGAGGGGACTCCAGGGACTCCGGAAGTTTGGACCACCTGGGGTTCTTTAACATGCACCTAAATCTAAGTATACGGGTGTTTTCGCATTTCGCCCCCATCCAAATGCGACCGCCGTGGCCGGGATTCGATCCCGCGACCTCATGCTCAGCAGCCCAGCACCACAGCCACTAAGCAACCACGGCTGGTTTCTCGCGTTTTATGTTGCTGACTGTGATGATCCCGATGTGCTGAGTTCATGTTGCAGAGCTGCGCAGGCAAAGGTGCCGACGTCACCACCCCTTCAACGAGGATGCGCAAAGACACGCAGTGAGGATACGAGAGCCCCAGTATTTCTCCAACCGTGAACCGAAGGTTATGCATTGATCGACTGGCTGACACAGTCATCTTTAACGTTCGTCTAGTCATGCTGCTGTAATGTAGATTTCTTTTTCCTTTGTCTCCCGTCCCAAGCGCTTGTGTACAGCTGTATACATGTTGCGAATAAACTCAACTCAGCTCCACTCTTACTTACGCTCGTTGGTTTCCTCGGCGAAACTTGAAGCGCTGCGTGATTATACATAACTCGCGTCACTTCTGCTCGCAACGTTGTTTCAGTTTAATTGCATTTTTTTTTCACACTGAGGCCGCGCGCTGGTTTCACCACATCGATCGTGCTGTACATTCGCATATACGCATGAATCCGAACGAAATAAAATGCGCAGAGCGGCAGCGAACGACAGAAGCAGCGAATCGGACAAGAAAATAACACCTGAATGGAGTACCATATATATATATATACATATATATATATATATACATATATATATATATATATATATATATATGTAGAGGCCGTTTTTCTGTCGCGTCCCGGCACGTACGGGTGCCTGATCGCGCACTCGAGGCGGTTTAGTTTTGAGGGATATACAACGCGCTCGACTTCGTCTCAAGGCGGGCAGCCGTGCATCAAGCGGCGAAGATGGGCGATTCATTACGCGCTACGCACGCACGCAGTAACGCGCGGGGTTGCGCTCGTTCTCACGAGCGGGAGCACAAGCGTCTGCAGAGCCCAGAAATAAAGGAGCCACGCATATCTATCGATACGTGCATCGTGCGAGTTCTGCGAACACGTGCGCGTGGATCGAGCGCCATTGAATATCCGGTGCGGCGTGCGGTGCGCAAAAAAGAAAGGGGGGTTCCGTACCGAGACTTCGTGACTAACTAACTTTGAAGAGGGGCGCCTAATGACGGCGTTGACGTCTTTGTCGGGGCTGACGCGGACGCTAATCGGTGGCCCTATACGGCGCTAATGCCCCGGTACGTTCAGGTATACACCCGCCGTTGAGATCGGGCTTCCGCTTTGTCTGGAGACGATTCTCACGACAGGTTTAGCTATATAGTAAAGCACGGACGGTGTTGAAACTTCGCGCCGCGACGTAAGACCGAAAATATGAGACGGTTAATTGCACGTTAAGAACGACCGCCCATTATCGACGGACAAGTAACGCGATTCCGACGGCTCCGCGCTGTTAAGAATCAGTAATTGGAAACGCGTGACAAACATTTCGTCTGCGTTCGGGAACAGTCGTTAGTTGTGCTTGCGCGGTTACACACAGCGTACCGTCGCTATACCTCGCGATCCGTCCGTCGTCCTTCTTGTAAGCTTGAAGAAAGCTAACCTTGACGGTAGCTAGTGATCGTATAGATACTCCGGGTTAGCTCGAGCTCGAAGCGCCCTGTGGCCTGTCAGTTATACAAGCGCAGCTCGAGGCCCTTATACGACACTGTCACGAGCGCGAGCCGATCGTCGGGGGCGCAAGCAATATGGCGGGCCTTGTTGCAAGGCGTTCTGAAGGCGCCACCGGATGTGGCATGCCACACCAGAGAGGCGCATCTGCTTCCACAAAGCATACTCAAACAAAGCGCATCCAAACAACCTAAGTAGACTTGATAGGCCGCTTTAGCATATAGCAGACACATATACCGTTACCGTTTCGTCCGCCTGCGAGATTAGTGCCCGCTAAACCGCGCGCCCGGCAAGTGCGGTGCGTGCCAAACAGCTCGCGTGCACGCCAAGCAGGGGTGGAAACCATTACGGTATCACGGTTACGCCGTTAACGCACCCACATCAAACACGCCACAGTTAGACAGACGTCTCCTCCTCATATTGTTTATTGTTGTTGTTGTTCCTTAACGCAAATAGAATGGAGCGACTTGGGGTGCAGGCTGGCGACTGACTGATTGATATTTATGGGTTACACTTACGCCAAGTCCATTTGTTCCGACTTACAGTGGACCGCTCTCTCCAGGTTTTGTCGCCGGCACCGAAACCTTCGTAAGCGGATGCTTTTCTTTTTGCATTTACCCCGCCGTGTCGAAGCTGCCCCCTCCGCCTCCCCCCCCCCCTTCTTGTGAAGGACTACAGATGCCGCCACAGTGGCTCAAGAGGGTGCATTGTCCGAGCGACGTAAAACATGTGACTTCCCCGTGCCCTCGAGTGCGACATACACGGGCATACAAGATTGCTGCGTGAACTAGGATGCAGCCACTCGCTGTTGTTTGTATCGTGTTAAGAACTATCCCTGTTCAAGGTAGCGTCAGACAGCAGAGGGCACAGCAAGACGACGACGAGAGGCGTGTAGCTGCAAGCGATAAAGAAGCGAGATAAACATAGAAAAAAGAAAAAGAAAGGCGCATAATAATTCGGCCCTTTCCTGTTGACAACATAATCTTCAACCAGCTGCTGCATGTGACGACACAACGGACGACGACCGGGTAGGCGAGAGCCGGCTTTTGGTTATAGGGCAGCATTTCAGGCCTTTTTTTGTTTGCCTTTCCTTTCTTTTGTTTTTGTCTTCTTCATATCTACAACACTCCCTCTCCAGTAGAGTTGTCACAGCTGTCCTCACCCTTGACCGCTCCGCCCAAAAACCTGAATCCGCGCGGGCCATGTCTCTTTCTCACCCAAGACTTGCGGCGCTGCAGATTACGCTGTCAAGAGCAAGGAGTGAGCCGAGCGCAGCCATAATTTCATACGCTTGTTTTCCGGCGCTTCCCTCTGGGACGACAAGAACATGCACGATGGCGTGCAAGACATCAGCTGCGGAACACAGAATCACACTGCCGGGCATACGTCTTATCGAACAGCGCCTGCGCGTGTCCTACATTGGACGCTCTGTGCGAGCTTTAGGGCCAAGTGTAGGCAGAAGAGCTCCCTCTGCGGCCATTGCACCTTATAGACTGCCACTGCTTGTATACCCCATCTGCATCGCGCCGAGCGTTATCGAAGAGAAACATATAAATAAAGGTCCGCTGAACACGCACCTATTCCTCGTTCTACTTCTGCGGTCGAACATGCGCGCCACGTGTGAGAACGCGAGCGCGAAACCGAGATTGCGCTGGGTAGGTGGGAACATTCGTGGAAGCGCTGATACCGAAGTTTGCGGTTCAGACAAAACGCACCTGCAGCTATCACACCCTCGAGTCTCCTCGACCGGGTTCGTCTCCCGCGCCTCCACACCGCAGTAACCGGGAGCGGTCTTCGCGCATGCACACCCGTATACGTATACATACGTATAGGGACGCGTACGCGCGCACACAGGTTCCCGTACGCGCGCATGTAGCCAACGCGCGCACAGGTGCATGCAGACACACACACACACACAGCCCGTGCGGGTGCGTCCGAAGGTGAGCGCCTCGCGCCCATTATACGCGTGGCACATAACGCGGACGCTTGAAGGAGGAAGCCGCGAAGACGAGAGGTGAGACCGGAACCAGCGAGGGTGCTTAGACGGGGCCCTGCCCGCAGCACCGCGCGAGCGATTACTCTAATTCTTCAAGGTGAAGGAGGTGGTGCGATCGCTTTTGCGCGCCGAGCGCATGTACATACACGCACACACACGCACGGACGCACGCGCGAGCCCTCGCTCTTTGCCGGGCGTGTGCACGGTGTATATGCTCACTCGCCATACCTCGGCGCGGCCCCTTCCTCTTCGAAGGAGTCTCGTCCCTCTTGGTTGAGGTACGAAGTGGCAGCAGCGAAGAAGAACACGACGGGTGGAAGAAGGCCGGGGTGGGTGGTGAGGGACGCGGCGGGGCCCTAACCAAGTTCTCACGATGCGCGAGCCATTAATCATCGACCCGCCGCGCGTTCGTGCGTGCGATTGCGCGAGACAGGCCGATGCGTCCGTCGAAGGCTGTCCCGGGTCAGACGCCCTTTCTGCCCTGGCTACTGGCCCGGCCTGCGACCGATAAGGCGCGCGCGCGAGCATCGGCGTTTTGTACGAGGAACGGACTCGTTCCTTCCTGTTTTGCAGTGCTGCAGCTCGCGAGGTTTCGTATACCAGGGGTGTTTTCTGCCCGTTTCGGCGTGCGGCGTGACAAGGTCAAGGTCGAGCGAGTCGTGTAACGTGTAGGTATTTTTATTTATCTCTATTTCAAGTTTATTTTCCTCCATTGCAACGATGGAGCAACCGCAATAAGGTCTACTGCACGGCGCAGCTTCGCGAAGGCGGACACTTCGTTCTTTGACACCAATGGACAGCATTTTGATGGAACACGCCCCGCACCGACGCGTAATAATTAAACAAGAAATAAAGTATACTGTAAGAGAGTCAAAAGTTGTAATATGGGGCGAAACACGGTTTCAAGCTGCAGGTAGACGTCGCGAAAGCTGCCTGTTGAAGTTTAAATGAAATATTCGATGCTAAAGAACTGAGAAATCACAAGAGAGCCGCGCTTCCGAAATTTGTGGGCGATCGCTGCGAGAGAGTGGTAAGAGCAAACGCGGCTGCAGGTCGGTGTACGTCTAAATATTCAAGCTGGTTTCTCAGTGCCCGTTATCGCTGTTGGGGGAACATTCGAAAGAATATACCGACGGCAGCGAATCGCAGCGCGCGCAGCGGTGGCAGAACGCGACCAGAAGGCAGGAAGCGTAGTCGACGAGGCGTCGTGTCGGGCGCATGAGGCCGCTTCCGTAGCGGCGTGGATTAAGACGTGAGTGGCGTAAGGAGAGAGGCGTGATGCATGATGCCGTGCTCGGGTATGAAACGTGGTGCGCTCTCGACGTGCTTTGCTTCGCTAATATTCCGACGCTGGTCTGCACAGGGAAGCACGAGTAGTTTGGGGCAGCGCCGGCTCAACGCTGTTTTCGTTAATGCGCTTATTACTAAATTTCGCATAAGCATGTTATAGGGCCTTTTATTCACTCATTTATTTCTATCAGCATTGTTTCTTCTAGCAATGATTAAAATGGTTAACGTGGGGATTTCGGCCAGATGAAAGCCGCTCTTTGACATCGTCGTCGCGTCCTTTGCCTCGATCTCTGCCTTAAATGCGCGTGAAGAAAACATATGTAGGACGGATAGATTGATTAAGATAACGTAGAGGTAATTAATGAAACCGTAACTTAGGCTGATTTTAAGAACAGCTGTTGAAATGGCAGGTAAGGCACCAAGGCAACAACTAGGCAAGCTCTCCCTATAGTAACTAATAACGTGATAAGGAAAATAAAAACATGGAAGTGTCTCATTCAAGAGTTCAGATAGGATTGCCGGAACTGTCAAAGTTGATAAAAATGATGAAAGCAAGCGATATTCGAAGCACTAATAAATGGCTGCAGCATAAAATCGTAAGAAAACTTAGCATGGGACAGGACATGAAGAATGCATTGAAAGATAAGCTGGGCAATGTCATAAGCAATCTATATGATATAGTAAAAGCAGCAGGATAATTCTATACTATATTCTATACAGTACCCAGAGCAGTCACGCTATCTTAATTTATTGGAAGTGTTGATGAACAGGATGCAGAGGATCCTTATATATTTAGCGATGAAGTTAGAAGGACCTTGGAAGACATTTCCCGAGAAAAGGCGGCACGTGAACATGGAATAGTAGTCTATTTAGTCAAAGATGGAGGAGATATTATGTTTGAAAAGCTTGTGGCCCTTTATACACAATGCATCACGACTTCAGTGTACCAGAGAGCTGGAACAATGCCAACATTATACTAATCCGTAATGAAGGAGACGTACAGGTAATTTACCATAGAACCAGGGCAACACTTGACTTGAGATCGCTGGGGGAGGCGTCCTGCAGTGTGCATATTATTATTATTATTATTATTATTATTATTATTATTATTATTATTATTATTATTATTATTATTATTATTATTATTGTTGTTGTTGTTGTTGTTGTTGTGATGATGATGATGATGATGATGACGACGACGACGACGACGACGATGATGATTATGATTATGATGATGATGATGTACGTGAGGTTGGGATTGGCCATCTGTGCGAAATTATTGCATGGTATTTCATTTCGAAATCGACTTTTATTTTTTTGCACAGAAGTTTTTGTGGTTTCTTCTTCTTTATCGGAGTAGGAGCCGCGGAAATCAATTGTTTATCTTACTTTCTCTCGTCTTCTTCTCCTTCTTCCAATGCATTTTCAAAGCGGAGACGACGCGGTGACGATTGCCAAAGCTTGCGAGCGACGCGCACTTTGAGTCTGCCTGCAGTGTGCACCAATGACTCAGATGTTACGCCAGTGCGCTCTTAATGTTTGCTTACTGCAAGCAAGCTTCAACTGCCCCCGACTCCCTGCATGCTTATCAAAACGCTCGCTGGTCGACGCGATCCCAAGCCAACGATCGTTTAATTAGTTTTGCAGTGCAACGTCCACCACGCGTAGCTCAAGTTCTGCGCCCTCGCTGCGAAGGGTATGTACATGCGTACGGAAGGCTGGGCGAGTTGGCATTATTCCCTGATAACGAAAACTAAAGCGACGCGCAAGGCACCAAGGAAGATGCCAGAACCAACAATTAACTATCGCTTATCGACAAAAGCACGTATACTGTATACATAGAAGACACGGACATGTAAAAAATCCTTCCAATTTATCCCTACATTGCAAAGACTGCAAATGCAAGCCGTTGCAATTAGGTACACGAACAATGTGTGAAGGCGCAAACTTTCGACTGCGTGGGGGCGATCCCCGCGCTGGTTTCTTCTGACGTCCGCGTGGGCGTGTGAAGTGCAAGGGCGCCTGTTACGTTGCCCTGGTTCGGACTTGATTACGTGGCTGCTTATCCTTAAGTGTATTTGACGCGCGCGCGCGCTACGCATGTATATTCGTGTTCGTGTCAAAGAACGGCAGTTGTTAGTTCTGCGCTCGTGGTATAGTGCATCTTTCATCTTTCACTGTTTTGTTTTTTTCGTTATTACGAATGGTTATAGACTGGGCGTGTAAGGAGAGACCCGCTCGACCGAAGGCGTGCACCCGACTACAACCTTTCCACATCGCATCCGCGCTGCGTTGTAACTGCGTGTGCGCGCACGCGCGCACGAATAGCTTATTTGCGACACAATCGGAAAGCCGCTCGGATGAAGTCACGCGCGGCAGCCACGCCACTACAGTGCTCGTCGTGGTATAGCATTTCCGTACCGGCACTTCTTCAATTTACGTCGAAGAAGAAGACGAAGGAGGAGGAGGAGGAGGAGGAGGAGGAGGAAAAGGACGACGCCTCTCCATTATTCGGGGTGTTGCATATGCAACGCCACGCGTCCCAGGATCCAGAGGTCTTCGGGAGCACGGGAGCGGAGAGAACGAGGACGTTATCGCCGGTGTGCGTGGCGTTCGTTTGCGCGAAAACGACTATGGCTGTCGACTTCATCGGCAGCGTCGTATGGAGAGATACGTTTGCGGAATCGAGATGCACGGCGGAATCGATCTTTGATCTTTGCCAAAAGACCGAGACGCGATGGATGTAGCATGGACTCTCACGCTGAAGATGCGGGGTGTGCTTAGAAAAAATACGAACGCCACCATGGCTGCGTGTGCGAGTGTGTGGAAATAAGTCGTGCTTTCAGTGGTCGCTCACTTTTCGTGATTCCCGAGCAAGCTGGTTCCCCGAGTGCCGAACTGGAATACCGAGTTTGGTTGGTGGTACGAAATTTCTTGGTTACGGTGTAATAAGTATTAAGCGACTGTAGCCTGCAGCAACAAGTGTTGAAAGTGTTGACACGTCAAATTTCCTGGATATGGATTGCCCTCTCACTGGCAGTGAAAAGTCATGCGGCACACTTAGGTTTGAGTTGTGATTACGCTAGATCGCAGAATGCCCGGTGTTTAACGGCCACTGGCCAATCATAGAAGCCTTTACGTAATGAATACGAGCCTTGTGATTTGAAAAAAAAAAAGAAACGCCACCAGTTTTCGCAGCCCATTGATCATTCCCACTGAAACGTTGTTTTTGCGGCCGTACGTTGAGAAAACGACAACCAAAGAAAATCGGGGAGCTCAAAGGCGGAAGTCTGTGAGTGCCTTCATTTAAATTGCCGCGTATATTCTCTGAGGCACTGGGTCATAGCGACAGCCAGGCTGTGCTTCCAGCTGTTTCTGTCGTCTTCTTTGCCTTGACAGTGATAAAGAACAAGAAAAAGAAAAACTTGAGCAAGAAAAACGAAAAGTGAGAAATACGTGTCTGGCGCCAGTTTTTCAGCCTGGTTACAGGCACATTGTGTCGGCCAGAGGGCGCTACGACGCTTTCACTTATAACCTCAGTGACATCGACAGGGATGCGAAGGAAATGAGATTATTCGGCCAAATGACAACTACCCGTGCTTTATCGCTAGCCTGAAGGTTACGCACTGTGTTTTGTCGAGCGTAAGCTTGATTTTTGCCCTTCAGATGTGTGTCGGAAACAACTCAGGCGGAGCATGCGCACTTGGACATTTTCAGATATCGGACACTGTTGCCTCGTAATAAGCGATCGGATGTGTCAGGCCGAATGGGCAATCACGCCCCTTCCGTTTTGCTTCCTCCGCTCGCTGGAGGCTATGTGTTTGGCGTTGCGCAGTGTTTTTCATTTTTGGAAAGGTATAGTGCTTTGTCCCAGGGTAGCTTACCTGGTTCTATTTCACACCGATCGAGTGGCAATTTATTGTTTAGACCATCGACTCTGCACTCTAAGAACAGTTTACACCCTTTGGAGTGCCCCTTCTGCCACACAACGATAATCGTCATCTGTCTTGATGCGTTTCCTTTCTTTAACGCTGCGAGCCCGGTACTCTCCAGTAACGAACGGCATGCGCGTTATCAACATGATAGCACTTACTGTCGGCAATGCTATCATGCTGATAACGCGCGTGCCATTCATTACTGGAAAGTACCGGGCTCGCAGCGTTAAAGAAAGGAAACGCATCAAGGCAGATGACGATTATCGTTGTGTGGCAGAAGGGGCACTCCAAAGGGTGTAAACTGTTCTTAGAGTGTAGTGGAGGATTTGGAATTTTATGGCTTTGCATTTTGTTGTAGCTTGATTCTATGCAGCACGGTCTGAGAGCAAGATCGAGAAAAGTGTGCATAGTGGAGATGTTTGCCTGCTATGCGCCTATAGACGTGCTACTCCAGATAACAAGGGAATGCTGATCCGTTCTACACATTACACAGTAACACAACATACACAGTAACAAGTTAACTAAGAATTTCTGGTCGAAGCCAGTGTCTCTGAGAAAGGTTAAGAACACCTTCGTTGCGCGCAATGAATTATAACGACGCCGCTCCAAGGTCCAAATACATGGCGCAGCTCAAAGTCGAGTAGCTGTGGAAAACAATGCCTGACCAGAGTGCGCTTTCTGCCGTCAGATATCACGTAGAAAGGCAAAAATTGACGAAGGGAAGCGGAATATGATTACCGCTGAGAAAGAATACTGTGCGGCATACTTCATAAACTAGATAGCAGGAACGATGCAGGGAATATGTTACTCTATGGTGGACGGCAGTCTTCACGAATGTCTCCTGCGCTTGTCTACTTGGAGGTCTCCTATGAGTGGTTTCCAGCCATCTTTCGTTATCGGTTGTCGTGCAGAGATAAGATACACTGCAGTTAAAAGCAAACCATTAGTCATTGCACAGGGAAGCGTACATCCAGCTGTAATACTTAGACTACCCGCATATTAGTGGCTGGGAATTCAAACGTTCATCGAGATGATTTTCGCAGAGGAACTTATATCCATTGAGCCTACACTGCACCCACGGTAATGCACTCGTGAAGGTCGTCACGCAGCGATAGAAATTGGGGCGTAGTCACTGCCGTTACCGTATGATACGAGGTCGTGCGTTCGGTTACCAACCTGATGCAGTGTACCTTCTTGCACCTCCATTCACCTCTATCTCAAGAACCGACAACAGAAATGCCTTAATCATGTCCCATGTTTCTCGCGTGGTGCTAAATAACATCGGCTGCTGGTGCATTTTTAAAAAAATTGAATCGCGATGAACGAGCTCCAATCGAGTGGCCAAATTTGCTTCCCGAGGGCAAGTGTGTAGCAGCAAGGAGATCGCCCGCCGTCTCTCTAGCAATATATTTGCACTGTAGGAGTGTATCGAAGAACGTCGCTTGGCGCGCTAATCACGTGTGTGCTACCTAGGTCTGCATTATGCGCCCTTCACGGTGAACGGGCCCGAATTCCCACAGTCCATCGCTACACTCGTTAACTGCAATGCGGCGCAATATCTCGACGCTTCGCACGCGCGCTCGATAGATACGCGTTATCTGCCGGCCGATCAGACGGCGTAAAATCTCAAGTGCGAGGACGAAGTTGGGGAAGTGTCCTCACGGAAGTGCTGCACGTAGTATATGCTGTAAAATCGGCTCGTTGTTCGTTTTCTTTATTCCTCTCCGTGCTCGTAGAAAGCGCCTGGAGCTGCAGCGTGTGTCCGTCCTGGCGTGTGTGCGCCGAGTGTCGTACGCGCACTTTACCTCTCCCATGGGAATAGGCCGTATACGTCTCAGCAGACAGCGCCGCGGCGGCGATTCCCAGAACAACCCGCAGGCGTGTGTGTGCATGCGTTACGCTCCAATCCCGTGACGCCGGGGGAAGCCGCAGTGCGTGAGACAGACACTTCCCACGGCCAAGCGCTGTACGCGAACCAAGTGGCGTGCTCAGCGAGCAGTCTCGACCGAGAAGCTGCAGCTCGACGTGTGCGAAAAAAAAAGTAATACTAATTAGAAAAAATATTGCAATGCGCAGCAGAAAATAACGCAACGAGGAGAGGGGGTACAAGCGGATACGCGAGAACTTGGGCCCGGAGAGGCGAACACTCGCTAAAGATCCGGTTGAAGACGTTATGCTACAACTTTATACAACGTGACGCTCGGTTAGTTTAGTCAACACCTCCTTGGTCGAGTTCGCGTATACGCATACCTGCCAACAAAGTGCGACTCTTGACAACAACGCGAAGGAAAGCAGCGGGAAGTTTGTACGCGCGTAACAGAACGGCAGCCCCTTTTCCCTGAGCGGGCTCAGCACGGGACACGCTTGGCTTCTCGCCAGTGACAGCGGGGTGTGGCGTGCGAGCGGGCGTGGAAGCGACGGTTGGAGTGTCTCGTCCGTGGCTCCTCGTGTCTGGCTCCTCGTTTACTTTCTTTTTTTATTTTTGTGCTCTCGAGTGTCAAAGTCTCTCTTCGTGGTCGAATTACTTCACGGTTCGTAGCGAGCTGAAGGCTATTCGATGTAAGACGTTAGCGGACCGTCTCCGAGTGCGTCCGAAGGCGCAAAGCGTTTGAAAACGTCATAAGCTTGCCATGCTTTCGCACCTGTAGCGAACAGCTGCGTACACGCGTTCATAACGAACGGTATGGCAGAATTCGCGTGCAGATCGAGACACACAAGGACGTGAAAAATGTACGAAAGCGCGCACACTGACGCATGAAAAGTGTTTTTTCTGGATTCGCGTAGGCCTTCTTCGTCCCCTTCTTTACAGTGTACATACATCTCACGCAAACTATATATGCTGTGGCATAGTGTGAGCACAGGCTCCATTGTTTTGAGGCATCGACCGCTATATTACGATCTAACTCGGTCCTATCATACAGTTCCTGTATTGCCGAAGCCAGTCTGAGGCGCTATAGGCTGCATTCGCATCTCCCATACCCACATTATTTTCATTATTATTCCCCACCCGCGTTCCGTCGTAAACTTTTCCCGGTCCTTTTGCCGAGAGGCAGCTTTTGCGTTAGCAGGAGGCCTACAATTTCGTTACGAGTAGTAATACCCGTTTTCACAACATTCCAAGAACGACAACGAAAGTGCTTCTCTGCTAAACTAACAGCTATCACGCTCACGTTGTACGTGCCCTCGACATATGTATATCTCCGCCTATCTCCATTTGGTTTAAACTTGCATTTCTTCCGTCTGCGGACAAATTCCAGTATCACAGCAGGTTTTCGGGCAATGGTTACAACGGTTATTGTGCTGACGGTAACGGAAGACGCACTATACTTCGCTTTCTGGTAACTTTAGTTCTGCGCCTTGGATAGACCGCATAGCCTTGGATATAGTCTTGTAGCCTTGGACAGACCGCATACGGGCTGCGCCTGTTGTGTACGTGCGCGCGAACTCTCTTGTTCTGGCATGAACTTGCTATATGTGTGACTCTGGCGAAACTCTGGACCATGTAGTGCAATTTGTTTCTTCACATCGACAAACCTCGCAGCCAGTCCTTGAAAGTAGAAAGCAGGCAATATACACGGTGTCCCGGCTCACTTTAGCCAGAGCTTAAGGACATGAAAATGCCACATAGCTGAACAGAACAAAGGTAATGTTGTTTGCCATCACTTGGATATACTCGAACTATATTTTTTCATTCCGCCTAATTAGGTAATTAGTCTTAATCAATTACCCGAGTTCTCAAATAGTATAATGAGGTCAGTAGTGTCAATGAGAAAATTGTAGAGCGACATACGTGCTGGATAAATACGTTATACATGGCTGCTGCGCTTTCACCATATGCTGTAAAGTCGCAGCAACATGGCGGAAACCAATAGAATCGATAGCCCTCGTTATATAACCTTGAGCGCCGGAAATGAAATTAAGCATTCGTTCTTTTGGCAGATCCTTTCTCTCGGTGTCTTTTTCCATGTCATCACGAACGAACATCTCTTGCCAGTATATAGTCGAGGTTGACATTATCTATTGTTTTCGGCTTAACGACATTTAAAAAGAAATGCTTTCAGAAGAGATAGGAAATATGCGGTAATTGAGTTATTTCCGATGGATTGCCTGCACTGCAGAAGGGGACATACTCGAACTTGAAGAGCTAATATCCGCTTCCGGATTTGAAAGCAGAAAAAGAAAGAAAAGAAAAGAAAAGGTGACGTTGCAGAGTTCGACGGAATAATGAACCCTTGCCAATTTAACCCAGAAAACAGACTCATAAAGACTAAATAAAGCAAGTGTAATTGCCATGAGTGAAGTGGTCGTTTCCGCCGCACGATTGCTAGCAAGTGAGCGAGCGCCTCTGTCAAGCCTGGACCTTCCTCGCTTTAATTCAGTTACGAAGCTACGCGTGGTTCGGCAAGCAGCCACTACGCAAAGTACACGAACTAACTGTTTTCATCATCATCAGCCTATTTCTAAGTTCACTGGAGGAGAAGACCCCTTCCAGCGATCTCCGATTACCCCAATCTTGCGCTAGCCGATTTCAACTTGCGCCTGTAAATTTCCGAATTTCATCACGTCGCCTAATTTTCTGCCGGCCTCGACTACGCTTCTCTTCCCTCGGCACCCATTCGGTAATTCTAATGGTCCACCGGTTATCTGCCCTGTACGCATACATGGCAAGCTTAGCTCTACATTTTTTTCTATTTCTCTGAATCTCAGCTAGAATGTCGGCTATTCCCGTTTGCTCTCTGGTCTACACCGCTGTCCCTATATAGCGCTGTAAGTTTTCGGCTTGTCGCCGGTCCTGGTACAACGGCAAACTACAGGGTCTGAAATGTTCGTAGTACACGCAAGCGTTCCAGGTTAGCTACCTTACAATTGACTCTTCCTTGTGCCGAAGCGCCAGCAACACGGATCGGTTATGCGTTAAGGGCGTGTGCCGCATGCTTTTATATGCATATACAGTTTTCTGCACACAGTTCGGAGCAGGAACTATAGCTTACCGTTGAAATAGTTCAGTGCGCCACAATTTCGCCCTTTCACGCGCTCAGAGCTTTATGCTAACTCTAATTATCTCTGCCTCTCTCTCTCTCTCTCTCTCTGTGTGTGTGTGTGTGTGTGCATGCGTGCGTGCGTGCGTGCGTGCGCGCGCGCGCGTGTGTGTGTGTGTGTGTGTGTGTGTGTGTGTGTGTGTGTGTGTGTGTGTGTGTGTGTGTGTGTGTGTGTGTGTGTGTGTGTGTGTGTGTGTGCACACACTTATTGCGCTGGCTTCTTTTTCGTTCCCATCGCCTCTCTTGCTTATAGATTATATTGTACTACACTTCTTTAAGCTATTGATTTGCGACTTTGCCGAGGGCCGGACACTCGGTACCGTAGTAGGCATCAAAACTAATTAATAACCAGCGAACGGGCACAACCCGAGCGATAAGGAACACAATACCATAGTTCTACGCCTTCTCAAGATTAACTATGTCGCAATTATGAAACCTTTACGAGCCTGCAGCCCGGTAAAATTAATTTCCGAAAGGGTTTTTATCGTGTCATCGTGTCGCATTAACACGATTAGAGGGGCGGTACGCTTAATTACTACTCACGTACTTAGTCCGGTGCTTTATATGCTTGCCCCTGTTTGCCGCCAATTATGATCGCGTGCAGTCACAGCACCGACAGGCTGGTCCCTTCTTGAGCTGGCCAGATTATCGGTGCATAAATTTATTTTGCAGAGGGCTTGTGCTCTCACCTAGTATCAGCGAGTTATCTGAATTGGGTTTGCACGATTGCATCGATCTTTGCGTAGCCATTATACTTGTAAGTTTAGTCGCGGACAGAGGCGGTGCCACGGACGACATGCTTCTATAGTGCTTTCCCGGTGCCAGGCTCGCTATACCAAAAATAGGAGCAAGCGTCTTTCTTGCTTGCAGTGAAGTACTCCCTGCGAATGGCGCTTTGTGGCAGCAGCGTACACGCATGCTTTATGTGGTAGCATCTGCAAAAAAAAATCCCTATCCACGTATTTGTGATAAAATTCCGTATTATTTGTTTCTGTGCAGCAATAGCGACAATAACAAAAATTAAGCGCTTCCCCTCTCTTTGGGAAGAGGCGACAGAGGTGTAACGACGTTCGCTCGATCAACTCAGCAGCGGTGCTTCCCCATTTCTCTTCATCGACAGCAGGAGTCGCAGTGTTAGCTTGCACGCAGTCCTCTGCGAGTCTGAAAGCTTCAGACGATAAGTTTCACAGGCTGCGGTTATACAATCTTGGAGCCCTAACACTATCGGCGGGTGTGTCTGCGATACATACATATATATATATATATATATATATATATATATATATATATATATATATATATATATATATATATATGTATATATATATATATATATATATATATATATATATATATATATATATATATATATATATATATATATATATATATATATATATATGTATGTATGTATCGCAGACATTTGTCACGCAAGTGCCGATTGAATCACTAAAATTTGGCCGGAATAAAGACTTGCGGAAAAAAGAGAACGGTAAAAAAAAAAAAAACTGATGGGAGGACACGCGCTTCCACGATAACCTAAACACGGTACGGGATCAAGTAGCACGATTTCTTGTTCGTGCGTCCATGTACTATTCATCGGTAAAACGTGACAGGGCTATTCATAGCACCGCGCATAACACGCTCCTGTGTTCTGACCGCTTAGAGAAATAAATGCATTCTCTCGCGTGTTGTATCGCACGTTTCCACCTCCGCGACTTCAAGTTGCGTGCGTGTCGATTTGTCACACGTAATTTGCGGCGGAGCTTTCGAAGGATTAGAAAAGATTACCTGAATTAACAACTATAACGCGGTCTCACAACTTGTTACAACGGACGGCTGGTGCTTTGGAGCCAAGTATGTCACGTATACGCAAGACGTAACTGTTTCTAGAAACCCATTCTACTTATCCGCATTGCACTTGCTTGTCCCGTCGAGCCGCCAGTTCATTGAGAGTTCAATTTCTTGCTCGGTTACACCGCATGATGACCGCTAACGAACATCAGGGGATGGTGATGAGCTGCGTTCTTCTGTAATTCAAGAACAGCGAGCTTTTACGGAAGGATGCATACTCGAACGTTTAATGTATTCCTCCTTTAATATGTACGCGCCTTGCGACTTCGAAGGCTTGTACCCACCTCTGATATCTCAGCTAACGTGACTTTGGCCCGTGTATATAGGTTGAATTTTACGCCTGGTAAAATCACATGCTCGTAAGTCTCCGTGACTCAAAAAAAGAGAGGCAGCAGTAACCGCAGTTCGCATGCGGTTCTTAGATAACGTGCCGCCGTTGCAACAATTCCTCCGGCATTCCAAGTGCCTCCGAAACCACCCGCTCTTCGATTCACTGGACGAAAGGCAAGTTCACAGGAATGCAGACAGGCGTTAGGATATACATTTAATTAGGCCGTCTGTATTTTGAGGTCGACCAGACTCCAGCGTTTTTCTTATGACGTCGTCTTCCCATTGTAGCGGATCATTTACGCTCAAAGCAGGGACCGAGATCACGGGGAAAACGCATTTCTGCGTCCAAGTGCGCCGGTATATAAAAAGGAAGAAGGGAAAGGGAATACCACGCTGCGTGATATTCGAACTGGCTGATCGAGGAACGAGCTGATCGAGGAGCAAAAAAAAATAAATAAATAAAGGGGCAAGAAATCGCCGCAACTACTTCTGCCACCGGAATGTCTCGCTATTCTAGAAAAGCGTTTTAGCACGCCACGGCTCCGCGCGCAGCCCGAATGCGATGCGCTTCTTCTACGAATGCAACAGAACTGCCAAAAACGATGAGGAAAGACTCAGGCATATCGCGGTCTATACTATACAGATACAGATATGTGGCGTGGCGATGGCATGCGCCACCTATATGCGGCCTTTCTTTCTTTACGCGTTGTCCTCCGCGGCGCGCCCTGTTTAAAGCGTCACGCTCCGCGCGCGTCGTCACGACTTGCCGATCACTCGCGGAGACTCGGTGGGGGCGACTTCCTTCACCCCTCCGCTGTCCTCCCTTTCCGGAGGATATATATATATATATATATATATATATATATATATATATATATATATAAAGAAAGAAAGGAAGGAAGAAAGAAGGAAAGAAAGAAAGAAAGGAAAGCGCCGAGTCGATGAAGTGGCCGAAGATGACGGATGCCATCACGATCCGGGCGTACATACGACGGAACTGGCGACCGTTTTCGATTCCGGCTTCGACAACCGCGCTTCCCGGTGCGCCTTCGCCCGTTGCGCGAGCCGACGTTCGACGCCGGATGGTGCGCCGCCGTGCGCGTGCACGGACCGAGGAGGAACGCGCCGCCCCGCACACCCGGTGGCTTTGAATCGCGCGTGCCTCTGTCTCGTTCACTTGAATGCGCAATGCATACAGCCACAAGGAGTGGCAGAGTTGCTCCCTGCGCAGATTGCGCTCGGGCCTATGAGGGAACAAATTTCTTCTGCATGCTAAGTTTAAAGTTACGGTGACAGCTCTTTGTATAATGTATAGCATCGAGGCTTGCACGGTGCTTGAGCGCACCCCCCTCTCTCTCTCTCTCTATATATATATATATATATATATATATGTACACGTTACCCAATCGCACTCCAAACAAGCTCACGGCAAGTTTACCACGTAGTGCGCGACATGGTGCATGTACAGTTATGTAATTAGGCCTGTCACAGGCGAAGGGACGCAAGCACCCAAGGGAGAATCAAGGCGCGTATTAAATCGCGTAGTTGCTTCCCGTTTGCAATGCATGCTAAAATGTATCTTAACTCTCTCATATCTATAATCTATAATTGGTATACGAATATTCGAGGTATTTTTACCAATATTAGGTGCGTACACACTTACGTGTGTGTGTGTGTCACTTTGGTTCATGTGTGGCTCCTTGTTTGCGATTGTGTTCGTGAAAAAAAAAAATAGTTTGGAATTCACACTGAACGTAATCTCACATTACTTTTTGTCATCTAAAAAAAAGGAGTAGACAAACAGGCAAGGAAACGAACAGCAATATTTGTGATACGAGGGAGCCGGGCTTGAGTTTTTCACAGCGTCACACTGTGTCCATTTCGCATCCGCGCCATGGCGTTCCCTTGAAGGCCGCATTAACTTGAAATGGCGATTTTTTTTTTAACCACGCGCAAGCGGATTTTATCGCACAGTTATTTGCAGATACGCGGTAACCTCAGGTTACGCGGTCCACGCGTAACCTGAATCGACACCCCCGACATACATCCCCTTACACGCAGCAACGCAAGCGCGGTACAAGCTCGAGCTCGTCATCGCTTACCACGTACTGTGCCATAGCAATTATACTACTATATCATAATGAAGCGTGTCTGCACGTACAAACAAAGCGCCGGTTTCTGCCCAACGTAACATGCAACGGAGAACCAGTGCGATGCATAGCTTACTCACAAGCCGATCTCGTTGCTTTTGCTTAGCCTCCACACTCGTTTGTTTGAAAAAAAGAAGACGAAAGAAAGACCCGTTGCGACTTCTCGAGGCACACGAACCATCAGATGTGAAAACAATAAAAGAACAGCAAAAGAATACAGAAACGAGAACTCAGCAAGGTTCTATACTTCCAAACGCAGTTCACGCAAACTCTCGTGACTGGGAGCACGCTGCACCCGCGTACTTATGCACGCGCCCACACAGAGGAAAAAGAAGGCCCCTGCAGTTCCATTTGTCTTGCTTCTAGCGCGAAAGCACTTTTAGAGCAGGCAGAATCGTAAGTATATCCGTCGGAATCCATAAACCGGCCAAGTCGCTGCGTGCCACTTCGATAAGTCATGCGCGTGTATGGGAACTCCCGATGCAGACCGCCACTGGAGTCGTTTGTGGCTTTGCGCTCGAGCCACCCGGCAGTGCCTGTACGAATGCGATCGACCCTGTCTCCTCGTTATTAGTGGTGTTCCGGAAAGCCGCGTGTGTGTGTGGCGTGGACAGCGTCGCAAGTGTTCCTTGTCCTCGTTATTTCTGCGAGCATGCGATGCCGCGTGATCACCCGCATCGAAGAAACGGATTTTTCACCTATAGGAGCAAATCGCAGTGCAGTTTTCTTCCTGCGCTCTCTTGAGGCGGTATTCGTGGGCACCGGTATATGGTTTGAGGAAGTTGGTACCACAAATTCAGTGCTTGGAAAAAAAAAAGAAAAATTGGTGAGGCGCAGACAGCAGGAGTAGTGTAACAAAAAGAGTAAAAAAGAAAAGAGGAGTAGACAGTAATCCTGCGTTTATGTGTTTCTGCTTCCTATACGCCTTCTCGCTATGTTCTATCTGTTGCACGATACCTAACTTTGTTGGGAAACCGCACGAATAAATGTCAAACTCTGCGGAAGCGCTGAAATAAGCTACTGCATTGCATAGAACACTCCCTCACTACTGTTGTTAACCGACAAACAAACAACAATATACGAGAAACAATAAACCGAAGAGAACAAACGAGTGAGCAGCAAGCACCCGCATCTCGCCACCGCCGAACGCCTCGTCTCCTCGACGCAATTTGCAGTGCAAGCATTTGCAACGAAAACGTCCTCACAAGAATGCATCGCCTGCAGCGCAGCCAATACGCACGGCATTGCTAAACGCAGCGATATAATTAAAGAAAGTCATTAACGCCGCCGTCTCCCTCGCAATGTCTCTCTCGCGAGAAAAATGCAATAGGCCTGACCGCGCACAGTGCTCAACCGCCGCGACAGCGGCACTTGGTCTATGCTCCACCTTACCAATTCCAAGCAGTGCGGCGAAAGCTACGTATAGGCTGATTTAGCCAAGCTCGTATGCCAGAAGGAAGGCTCCTACATTATCTGCCTCTGATTGCCCGCCGCGCAACGCAGACTGAACGGAATCTTCACGGAACGATTGGTAGAGCCCAATCGGCGAACGCTCCTTCCTTTTATGGAGCATGCAGCCAGCTCTTGTTGCTGATTGGCTGACACGAGCCAAAGCCTTTCGCGGAGCACGTGCAGCAGTTTTCAGGAGCAATGTCACCGAAGAGCTCCCTGCAGCTAATTCTGCGAGATCCCAAGCAACCATCTCGCCATGGCGAAGGCGCGGCGCCTGCGGGCAGTCCTGCACGCGGGACCGTCCACTGTTTAACGTGTGTCGGAGAATCAACGCAGAGAAAGCAAGTGCGCCCGGGAAGCCGCTGTGCACACATTACAGGAGGCGCGAGACAGGTATGTAGGGACAGCCGGCATCGTGATGTGGTTTCAGCCGCACCCGGAAGAGCTTTCGCGGAAGGTTCGTGCCAGACACGACGCGGCAACGTCGTCGTCTCGTCGTGCGTCTCGGTGAAACGCGGCACTCGACGATGTGTGTGCAGAAGAAGCGAGCGCGCAGGCCTCGCCGCACGAGATTCCCGTACAGGGCGAGGGGCGGCTGACACCCCCCCCCCCTCCCCCCCCCCCCTCTTCGTTTGACGGGTCGAGCGACTTAGACGTCTCTCGAACGCGCGCGCGCGCGGGTGACAACTGCTTCGCGGTGACATGTCGCAGCGGTGCGTTATGTTTGTACACGCATGTCAAGCCGACGGACGAACGAAGACGTTTATTATATGTTTACGCGTGTGGCACTCGGCGGCCACTAAGCGGCGGGCTCCGGGCTTCGCCCGCCGCTTAGTGGCGGTTTAGGCGTGTTGGATGAAAGAGCGATCGCGAGGGAAAATGAAAATTAAGAACACGACAACACCAGGGACGAGTAACCTTGTTACTCGCGTAGTAGAAGAATCGGATACGTGTGAACTACAGTGTGGTTCTCTGTGAAGCGGAGTGCTCTAAATGTGCGCCTCTCACTTTGCTATAGCACTATAGGGTCGCAAGTGCCGGCTGGAGCTATGTCAATCTCTGCACGCAGACGCGTGAATAGAAAATGTCAGTGCCACTAGGACGAAGGCATCCGCTGCAAAGCCGTGTAATTCTACACTTCTCAGAGAGATAAAAGCTTGCACTTCCTCTGCCCTCCTGTGTTCTCGAAAAACAATTAACCGCACTTTACGTTACAAGCTTATGTGTGCATGGGCGTCCTATACACTGAAGATGTAATTGTCCTGTTAACCTTACATACGGCGAAGTCTGCGTGGTATACCCTTGGCCGATTAGACGACGTATCAACTGCGCGGTGAATGTTTTGCATATTACTCGTGCATGCACGGGGAGCACACAAAGCGCGCAGGGAATCTGTTTCGCACCCAGAACCATAGTAAAATGTAACCTTCGTGTACACTCATGCGTGTAGCGTACCATATCGTTCGCGACGGGAAACGGAGGCGCCGTTACGGAAGCTGTCACGAGACTCTTTCTTGTACACGTTGTCGAGCTCCGCCCACCTCAACCCTCCGACGCATGCAGTAAATGGGCCGCGCCCACATTTGCAGAGGCGCAATCTGCGGAGAGCAAAGAGGTGGGTGGACGGCGTCTTTTACATGACTGATCATTCCCGTACGGACTCATCTCACCGACGCTGCTGCAACCGTTCAGTCGTCAGCGCGTGGTGAGACTACCCTGCTACCTCCATCCGAGGAGTCAAGTCCGGCAGATCAAAGACGCGTACACACGCACCCGCCCAAGGGCTGTCACGCATCAGTGCCGCTCCCGCTCGCTTTCTGCGTGGTCCTCCGCGTCTTTCTTGTTCCCTTCTATCATTTTCTCTTTGTTGTTTTCTCTTTCATCCGTTCCCCCTCGCGTTATAAAGAGACCCCTCCTCCTTTTGTTTCAAGAGCGAGTACACTCCCAAAACTTCGTCAGGCACACGTTCCCCTCGTACAAACCCTGCGCAGTTAAGACCTGTACCGAATTTATCGTGTCATCAGCAAACATTGGAATTGTAACGATACATTTTATACGCATGAACAACAACGTTTCTTGTTTTCTGAGTCTTCGAAGCATTCTGAGTAATTTAGTTGCATGAAAAATGCTTATTGTTGGAGCCTTTTGATGGCCGAAACAATCGACGAAAGCAAACCGGACGTGCGTCTGGTTGACCACCCTACCTTTCCTTCCTTCTTTTTCATCCTCCTCCTCCTCCTCCTCCTCCTCCTCCACCTCCTCCTCCATCAACGAAAGAAAATTGTAGGAATCCATTTCTTGTCGAGTGAGAAATCTGTCTATAAAGGTTTTTCTTTAGAATATAGTGCTCAGAGCAAGTACAAATGTGGCATACATACCTTTAACATTTCGCACACATCCTCAGTCTAAGCAAGCAGGAAAAAAGGAACAGAAAAATACCGAGTTAGCTTGACATAATACACCCGACTCAACTATAAGCAATTCTCAACGCAGATTATTGAAGGTCTCGCTCGTATATGACGCAGCTCACATTTCAATCACTATAAAGATTGGGAAGCCGGCCCAGTGCACAAAAGTGAAGTATGCATGGCGTGCCGTAAGCCTAACCTACGTTCTAAAACTCGTCTGAACGTATACGTCCGACACCACTCGTGTGTGTCGACGTCTCAGGTTTGCGTGGACCGAACAATCCACAGCAGATGCCAACCGGTCTGTATTGCTGCGAAAAACGAGGAGACGAAGCAAACGGCCGTTCGCGTAATTGACTACTACTTCAGTTAGCATTTATGAACAGTAACATATAACAGTAACTTGTATCTGAATTCACTAGCATAGCAGGGGTTACCCTGCTAGTGAATTCAGATACAAGTATACGTTGCACTCGGCGTGTGCGAACTCTTACGCAACACTCGCGAAACGCTAGCATTGCACGCAGAGGTCGCATCGTCATGACCTAACGCGCTTTCTGGCTCTTAGCGATCGGACAGGAACGAAAGGCGTGCGCCCTACACCATTGAGGACGTGGGCGTCGGGCGTTCAAATCCCCAGAAACGCTGCGCAAGCAAGCGCCCTCTTGCGTTCGCCGCCAGGCACGCCTTGTAGTACCTTGGTGCGCGCCGGCAGCACAAACGCGTTTCCGTCAACCCGTGGAACCGAGCGAGAGGCTCAGCTTCTCAGCCGATAACCCGCCCATTGCGGTGTGCACCCACGTATGTGTAGTACCTGTGCTGTATGCCCCCTGCACCCTTCCTTCTGTCAGCGCAGTAATCTCTTCCACAAGAGGATCGTTCATTCCATACCGCGGTGGAGCTCCGTGCTCACGTCACACACGCCCACGCGTTGACGGCCGAGTGCGCATTACCGCTTCGCCGGCTCTTTTCTCTAAGCTCCCGACGTCTTTTTGCTCAGCCTTCCTCGTCTTGTTTTGCCTCTTGCATTCTTCCGAGAGCAGGCGATGTCTTGAATTTGACCTCCGCCTCAGCGGGCCGGCATCTGCGAGAGGCTGGCGGCTGACCTTGCGCCGAGCCGCGTGTACCATCCGCGAGTTGTGTGGAGGAGAAGCTGTCACATTGTACGCGGCCGTGATTATTGATCTTGAATGTGAGTGAAGTGAACCACGGGGCACCTCTGACCACAGTGCGCGCGATAGACTGCGCGCCGCAGTTGCTATGCGGAAGCGCAACGCGGCGTCACGACGTGATCCGTCCCTGTCCCACTGAAGTGCGAAATTTCGTATAATATGTAAATAGCTTGCGCTTCACTCTCATAGAGCAATTCAGTACAATATGCAGCCATACCCGGGCTGTTAAGACGAAGTGCATTGCACGTGACTTCGTGCAAGAAAGATGAAAAAAAAAAAAAAACTACGCGGGATCGGTAGGTTCGCATAGCGTCTGTGTGCGTTCGTTGTAGCAATTCGTGTATAGATCAGATACAGTTGCGGTGTATAGTGCTGAAGAGTGCCCAACCTCCAGCTATCACTACTGCAGGCACCTTGCGCCACATTTGTGGCACCTACCGGAGGCCTCTGCTTCGACAATAATAGGCCGTTATTAAGGTGTTTTAGAGAGAGAGAGAGAGCAAATGATAAAGGAAAGATAGGGAGGTTAACCAGGACTGAGCCCGGTTGGCTACCCTACACTGGGGAAAGGGAAAAGGGGACGGAAAGGTGTTTTAGAAATACCCACCCACCAAGCGGCCTTGCGTAAATGCGAAAACCCAAGCTCGTTTGTGCATTTTTTGCGTTCCTTTTTACTATCGGCGCTCTTTCGCACGCCTGGCCGATAACGCACCCTAACTTTGGGTCTTCTATTTATAAAGCTCCCCTACTGATTCATTCAGTTCAACTTCCCAGAACAACAAAGGGAGTCTATGAGAGACGTCGCATAAGGGAGAGCTCTGGGTTCATTTTTACAAGCTCTGGTTCTCTAACCTGCACCCAGCAAAGCGCGGTACACGGGCATTTTTGACATGCCACCACCGTTGGAACGTGTAGCCACCGCGGCTAGCAATCGAACTCACGACCTAATTGTGCTCATCTGCACAACACGGTATCTACCAAATGACCGCTACGGGTATACAGTATATCGCTCTGACCGACGCCCGCCTGCTTGCTTCGCGAATGGAAGTTATGGCGAATTGGGAAAATCGCACCGGCGCGTAACGGGACGCCCTGGGGCGACGGTGATTGGATGAAACGGCGCATTGTGGCACTTCAGTGCGATTTGCCGAATTCGCCAACCTGCATCAGGAACAGCGCAGCTTATAGCTATAGCACGCACGAAGGTGGAAGGGGCAGCATTAGGCTTAAGTTCTCTAACTATAGCTTCCAAGCGGTCGCCGCCTGTAAGTGATGCGGGCGTGCGCGTGTGGCCGGGAAGCCCACCTCAACTTTGCAGTTTGCTGACTGCTGAAACGCTTTTGGTTGAAGGGGGGGAGGGGGGGGAATCCCGGATAGTTGAGTAGGATGCGCCAGACCGCAGAACGAGGCGGGCGAGCATGCGAGTGCCATGACAAGCGACACGCAGAGTCTGAAACATTTTTTTTTCTCGTAAAAGGAAATGTACACTAACCACCAGTTTCTGTTACGGCCACATGGTTACACACGTGCAAGCGCGGTGATGGGCACTGATGATGACATCCGCGTGGCCGTGCCGTAACATAAGCTGCAGGTCCTTTAAAAAAATCATGCCGATACAGGGCGCTCTGAACTGGCCCACGCACCCCGCATAGCGCAACCGCGCACGCGATACAACACGAGCGCGGAGGTTAAGGTCCAGCTCGCGAGTTGTATATAAGACGGGGTATATAATCTTCGCATCACCGCTTGCCGACGACGTCTGCTTGAAAGGAAGTCGATTGCGCCGACGACAGACGAGCCATCAAGTCGTCATGGTGCCTTCGCCTCGGCTAGTCTCGCCTCGGCTTCGCGTTTGAGCATATAGCCGCTGTTGCGGCAGCAAGCACTTCGCGAGCCAGTGCTCGGCGCATGCGCCTCCTTCGGCCGCGCGTACATAACGTGGCGACCTCGAATGCATACTTGACCCCGCGAGACGCCGCGGGCACGCAGGTCGCGCGGCGAGTACGTTTGATCCACCGCTCAACTACATGCTGACAATGTCCGCGGTACACGAATGAACGGATAGAAATGAAGGGGAAAAAAAATAAAGTTACGCGTACAAATGAGCTGTGGACGACGGCTCGCACCCAACGGCCTGTCAGGGGGGATGGTCTGCCGGCAGATTCAGTAGGCTTGTACAGCTTTATTCGTGGTAGCGAATTCGAGCCATCCGTTGTAGAGTGCGCGGGATGGAGGAAGGAACGGGAGGAAGCAGGCGACGAGTTCACCTAGCAGCGATAACGAGACATTTGAACCCGCGCTGTCTCACGCGCAGCCTTACCTTGCTGTCATGGTGCGTAAAGAAAGGACGAACACTTCTGAAAGTTGAAGGAGCAATCTCTTCGGGGCCGGAGAGTATGCAGTACTGCTTCCGGACCATATAGGTGAAACAACGATACTTTATATACCCTAACGACATGTTCTAGCTTGAAAGCACGACCATACAGAAGACACAGAGACACACGTCACAGTCGCTTGCTTTTTCATTAACGGTGTCTTTCGGCCTTACGATGAAATGTTCCCTGTTTGTCGGTCTGTAGAAGACATAGGTAATTGCGCTTGAAGTAGGCAGGTAAGCGCTGTAAAGAACCCAATTCACTAACTTTGCTTTTCGTTGAATATTTTTGAAGGCAGTCCATACCTTCAAGATGGCACCATTCGCGTTGTTCCGAATCCGCTTTTCCAGCCACTTACCTGTTCATGGCTGCCAATTCATGCACTGCAACTTGAGGCAGCACCCCGAACTGCGGGCGTTTCCCAAGTATATCTTTGCGAAATCATCAGGGATGCAAACTCCCACCCACCAACTGTAGCCCAGACACGGAAACGTCTTTCTTTTCAGGCTTCCCAAGCTGACCCAGTAACTGAACCAACATGCTTTTTCCAAGCAGCCTCTGTCGTTTCGTGAATGGCGCGTCTGTAGTTCCTTAGCTTTTTCGAGGCAAGCCAGTCCGGGTCTTGCATAAAGCACGTAATTTTTAACCAGTACTTAATAGGACAAATCTTGCGCCACAGTTCGGAACGAAGAACCTTGCTCACCCGCTTGACATGTTGCCATGACGTTGTGATGGTGCCGAAGAAGGCGGCAACTTCTTGTGCGGAAAAGCCGTTTCCCGTGCAGAAGCTGATATATCTTGTCTGGTCCGTAGCCGCCACGTCATTGGCAATGAGCGTGTCCACATTGAGAAAACCATGCAGGAACACAGAAAGGAAAAGGCGAGCCCACTGTACGAGAAATATTCTGCGGGAGAGCTGGTTGTTGGCCTGGTTGGTCTGTGCCTTCGCGCTACAATATGTAGCTATGTAAACACCAACTAACCCAACAAGTCTTCCTGAAGCTTATATACATTCTACATTGTCATGGCATGGCGTTGTAGAGTGCCATTGTACTTGGAATTTGTGTGTCCTTCTTCTTTAAGTTGCCGTTGTTGTTGTCGTTGTTGCGATGACACTAGTTATGAAGAAAATCAAGGTATTTAAACCGTATGCAACACACTATGCAAATCTGCACTTGTATGCGTCACGAAGTGATTTCAAAAGTATGCACGCCCACCATCATTGAAGGGAGTTGAGCTGCGATGCCAGTTTCCGTAAAGCTGATGTCGCGACTGCTTTGCGGACCTCGGCAATTAAAGAGGCAGCAAAAAGAAACGCAAGTTAAGATGTATTCGTAAATTACTCTTTCGGCAGTGCCGGCCACTTTTACCATGAGAGGAGACGTTGTAAGTCATAGAAGATTCAAAAACTAAGCGTGGGTTGGCGACTCCGCCCTGCATTTCCGACACCAGTTCGCCATGATGCCATAGGTCTTGACGGCGTCAGCTCGGGGCTAGTTAAGTTTATAGATTACAAGATGGACTATATTATGTTCCAACAGAGCCAAGGACTTAGCTTGACAAGTTCCAGGGACGTTTCCTGAGCCACAACGAACCAAACACGAAAAAACACTTTAATATGTATGGCGTATCATACTGAAGTACCAGCACTGAGGCATCGATGCGAAATTTAAAAATGTGAAACGAATAATTTATCTTATTTATTTCTCCTCATACACTGGGGGCCATGAATAGTTACAGACATGAGTCGGAACGTGAAGAAAAACTGAAGTGCATGAGCAGGCACATTTCTTTACAAGATTTCTCTAACTGCAAACATGAAGGATGCAGATTCTCAGAGTTAGGTGACGGAGGTCAGCGGGTGATTTCCGTCGACGCTGGTCTTTGGGACAAATGACTATTTTATTACCGTTTAGTACGGCAGTTCGGCACTTCGACCTTGAGATGATGTCCTACGCGCGATGATATGTAATGAAGGATGTAAAAAAAAAGATTGTTTTAAGTTTTCATATTCACCTATTGAATCAAATTTAACAAAGATTATTCTTCGAGAAAATATTTTGCTAGTTCAATCTGGTTTAGTCCTTCTCTTTACTCTCTTTTTAAGTTGAATTCGTTGTCTAGCAGTGATCGATCATGGCCAAATTTCTGTCCTGTCACTGTGCATAACCGTCGTTCCTTTTGTCCACTGCGCAGGTTACCGGACACAACGACATGCGGTGGAAGGACGTCACCCTGGTGCTCCTCGTTCAGCTTTCTTTATGGAAGGTAAGGACGCCTACAGAAAATAGATTATTTAATAATAGATTTACCGTTGTACCGACATCGCCTGCCAACGAGCGTGTAGGCGCAGTTAGGCGGATGTGGTATCTGCAACGGTATTGACGGAACGGTAACGCTGAGCTAAAGTATGCACTAATATCAAAGAGGTTTAACGTGTCCGGTATACGCAGACATAGTAAGTGGAATACCGGGTGAACGAAGGCGCGAATGTGAGTCTCCTGCACGGTGCAGCCACACTGCAACCATCTGGTGGCTGCACCGTGCAGGACACTCACGGTAGCGCCTCCGCCCATCCGGCAAGACATTCCAGTCGGCCTGCGTTTACCGGAATACCAAACACGCTAAAACTCTCTATTTTGATGGTGGACGTGCCTCATTAACATGCGCATACGACCTCCTCTCGGCCGGTGAACTGTCAAGAAGGTCTACGGTAATGTATTTGATTAGCCTTCGACGGATTGAACACATATGCAACGAGAACTGACAGCACAGGAATAAGAAAATATCTAATAAAAAATTTACGAAAGCACAGAACAAAACGAAATAACCGAAGCAACTAAAATGATAATGGAGAAAAAAATAACGGCAAACGCTTCAAGCTCGCTGAAAGCAAAAGTCAAAGCTGCGACGCACGGCAGATGAACTATAGAAGAAATAGATTTTTTAAGATTTGTTGATTAAGGGAATTAATTTATTAATTGAATTGTTTGATAGAGTATTGAAAATACAGTATGTATGAGAGTAACTCCAAAGAAATGTCTCGCGGATGCAGATGGAACAACACGAAAATGGCTGATGGTGTTTACTTCATTTGTAACGAAAGAAAGCAAGTTTTAGTGACCCAACAGCCAAGTAAGCGTCGGTCACTGTGAACTTGTATGAAGACGGCGAACTCATTGATCTACAAGTCATGAATATGCCATCCTAATAGTGATGAATGCTTGCGATGACGATGACGATTATCGCAACCCTTTAAAACATGGCACGTATTCCCACAATGAGGGAGGAGCCAAGAATGACGTGGCTGTACGCACAAATATTTTTTTCGATTTCCTCCTCTTCATCTTTTGGTGGTTCATCAGATTCGCTCGCGCTTTCTATAGTAGTTCAGAAATGGGGGCACTTAGCTATTCGGCCCAGCAGTGCAATATTGTTGCCTCTGCACATCGCCATTCATTTCCAACGGCGGAGTCTTTCCATTCGACGATGTCGCAGTGGTCCCTGCCTTGGCGAGACAGTGCTGGTCTAGGCCGCCATTGCTCTGCATGAGCCGAAAGCTGGTACGGAAGTCGCGCGAAAAACGTCGCACGAGAGAAGTACTAAATGAAAGAGGGGGGGGGGTGCGGAGCATTGGCAGGGATAGCAAAGCTTTAGAATATAACGCCATAGCGAGAGAGAGATTTAAGGAAGGCAGGGATGTTAACCAGTCAAGACACTGATTTTCTACCCTACGCATGGGGGAAGGAAGAAGGGGAAGAGAGAGAGGGTACAGAGACGTACCGAGACAGTCAGTGAGTCAAAGCCGCTCGTGTAAGCCAGACACTCTCAGAAAGCACAAAAGTGCCTTCACTGCCATGTGAGCCGATGATCGGTGAAGACGGTGCCCCAGTACTGTCTGTTCACTCAGAGGACGATCATCTAGTTTCCTCAATGTGTTGGACGCGAAGGCTCGTATATATTTCTGACCTGTATAAATTGCAGAAAAACATTCGCCTACTAACTGAACACGCGTTGTGTCACTCACCCAAACACACGTGAACATAGTTCGCTAGATGATTGCGAACACTCGCCGTCACGGTGCTGGAGTGATGATGAATTCCGGCAGCGAAGAGCGCGTGCGCTTGCTCTTTACCCGGCGTCGTTGCTTACAGGGCTTTGGTATTGCGCTGCTAAGCACGAGGTCGCGGAGCCAAATCCCGGCCACGGAGGCCGCATTTCTATGGGGGCGAAATACAATAACACCCGTGTACCAGGGGCGTAGCCAGGGGGGGGGGGGGTGCTTATGGTGCCTCAACCCCCCCCCCCCCCAAACTTTTTCGTGCTGTCATGCACAGCCGACCAAAACAACCCCCGGCGCCGGAAATCATGCTGGATTTTATCTGGAATGTCTTTTTCACGCTCGGAAAGCCATTTCAGCGCAAACACTACGAAATCGGGCTGGATTTTGCTGCAACGGCCATGCACCGAAAGTCACATAACGCAAGCAGCCCCATCCGAGCAAAAAGTTTCAAGGGCGTTTTGATGGCTAGCGGGCTCGTCGCGGCATCTCGCGGAGGGAGCGGAATCTACGGGGCGCATGAATTTCAATTCCGAAACTTCATGGGTATAAAGACCTCATTAACTTTTTATGCGAAAGGTGCCTTTACATTTGCAAAGTCGTGCTTTAGATTTTCAATTCCGGAATTTTGTGCGTTTAATAATGTTATAAACCTTTGACGCGAAAGATGCATTGACTTTTCTAAAGTTGTAGAACGGACTATACAACTAGACAGCCAAATCAACACAATCTCGGTTAAGTTTACAAAGCACGCAGCGAGGTCTGATGAGGAGAAGAGTTGTGGTGGTTCAGTTTTGCCGTCATGTTACCGAAAAGAATATCAGCATTTATTTTTTCACCTGCTACACAGCATCCATGCCAAGACATTAAAGCTAGCAAAGGTAACTACGTTCTTATTCATTTTGCTACTTTGCCTTATATTCGCGAGGACACATTGAGTGTCTTCAATTTTTTTGTTCTCTTTTTGCTGCCAGAGCCAGCCAGAGCGCGTGCGCTTTTCTCATGTTGCCTCGACCACCGCGCGGCGTACTTCGATGAGCGTTCGTTTTTCTCTGGCAGAGTGGATTCTCGCCTGGCAGACTTTCGGACGCTTTCTGGCTAGAAGAGAAAAAAGAACATTGGTCGCTCGCCGCCATCACTGCGGGGACTCGACGTGTTGCAACGCGTTCGCTTGAAAAAGCAACCTCTCTGGAAAATTTTCTCACCGGTGTAGGACACCAAGCAATATGCGTATGGTTCTCTGTGGACCAAGCGTCTCACGTTTTCTTCGATATACCTTCGGTAGCCAGATAAGGTGCCCAAAGTAGACATTCGATTGTGGCCAACATGCTTTCCTTCGCGTTTTTTTTTTTCATTTCCGTGTCTCCGCCCCACAAAAGAAAAAGAGACATTGTTGCGGTGCCGCAAATTATCGCATGGCCATAGTTCGTTTTTGTTACTTCTTTTGCAGAAAGTAATTGGCCACGGGACGCTTCAGTTGCGGGATACTCTTATATTATTGCGATAGCAATTATATAGACACTCCAGGCGCATACCTGCCATCGACGCGTTGCCCTCATGTTCCGTATAAAGTCCAAGGGCGATAGCATCGTGATCGCGCGCCGCATGCTGTATGTGCGAGTGAAGGCGTAGGGGGGAGGGGGGAGGGTGAGATGGAATGGGTGAATAGACGATGGTAGCTCAGTCTTGTGTGCGCAAGGGGGAAAAGTGGGGAGGAAGCGCTTCGCCTCGTCGCGCGCGATACATCAGGGGGTGTGGATAGAGTGGGGGGGGGGGGGGGGGTTGATCTGTGAATCTGTGGTTGCGCAACATGTTTATCTGCCTTGTTTGACGCATTGTATAGGGTAACTTTTTCTTAGGTACGTACATTTATTGGAAACTTAGACGTATATTTAAATATCTTGTTGCGAGGTTTTGTGTATACGTGCAGTGAACTTTGTTTCCAGTGACAATTTGTTGCCCTTTATCAAGCTGTATCTTCGCATTTGTTTATTCCATTGTATCTTCGAATTTTTAATCTACGAGGGCGAGTCAGATGAAAGTGAGGCAACCCACCCCGGTTCGGTTCATTATCTGCGAGGCATGCGCGTAGCACACAGGCATCTCTCATTTACAAAAGGGACACGCAGGTGTGAGGATAAAAGTCCTTTATTGCTCTCATAAACTGGGTTGAACATGGTTGCGTGACATAATGGACACTCCAAAAGTTTAACAGCAGGGTGTCGTGAGGTTTTTGACAGCTGAAGGAGTTTCCCAAAAAGAAATTAATCGTCGTATAGCTTCCGTGTACATTGAACATTGCATTTCATCGGCCACTGTGAAGCGTTGGAGCAAACGGTTCAAAGAGGGACGTGAAAGTTGCAAAGATGATTCAAGACCGGGCCAAAGCCACCGTGCAATCACTCCCAACACAACTGCAAAGGTTGATGAGCTGATCAGACAAGATCGGAGGATAAGCGTCGATGAATTGGCAGGGTTTGTAAACGTCACGGCTCATGTCACACCATAATTCATGAACATATCAGTTATCAGCTCTTGTGTGTTCAATGGATGCCCAAGGTTTTGAACCACTGCTATAAGACGGAGAGGCACGGCGCTGCCTTGACTCATCTAATTCGATATCACAATGAGGGTGACGAATTCTCGTCTACAATTGTGATCGGGGACGAATCATGTTGCCACTAGTATGAGCTTGAAACACGACGGCAAAGCTTACAGTAGAAACATTCGAATTCACCACCCCCAAAGTCATTTTTGCCAAGAAGGTGTTGTTGACTCTTTTTTTCGATCGTCAGGGGCCATTACTGAGCGAATTTGATAAAGCTGGAGAGACTATCAATAATTTCCGATATTGTGAAACGCCGGATCGGCTGCGTGTCGCATCCAAAAACAAACGACGTGGAAAATTTATTAGTAAGATCTTGAGGAGGGCTAGTTGGTTCATATTTACAACTCAGGTTGAAGAGCGCGAATAGAACATAGACACGAGGACACAAATACCACAGACAGCCCTTGTCTGTGGTATTTGTTTCCTCGTGTCCTTGTTTTATTCGCGCTGTTCAACCTCAGTGGAAAATTCAGGAATGAGGTCATCTTGCTCCATGGCAATGCGCGTCTCCATCTCGCTGATGTGGTTAACACAATACTGGCAAAGTTCAAGTGGGAAACACTGCAATATCTGCCATACAGCCCAGACCTGGCGCCTTGAGATTTACAAATTTTGGGGCATTTGAAAAAACAGCTCAAGGGAACCAGATTCGTGTCGGACGATGACGTGAAAAGTCAGTTACAGAATTCTTGAAGCAGCAACCCAAGGAGTTTTGTGAGACGGGAATCACGCGACTCCTTTGTAGTCTAAATGCTCATGGAAATTACTTTAAAATAAAGCACCCCGTCTGTCATATATTCGCATTGGCTCACATTCATTTGACTCGCCCTCCTGCTTTTTACATCTGCTCTCTGTTGCGACTATAATTTCGGTACAGTTACTCACAACACACTACCGGTAACAGCTGCTCCTGCGCAATACACTGTAACAAAGTACAGCGTCACTGAGATTTTAGCTGGCTGTTGCATATCTACAAATATGTAAACAAAGTTCTTGAATGACAAGGTTTCATAAAATTATTTGTCCTCAACTTGTTAATTTCACGGCCTTTACATTTTGCATATCAGCGGCATGCACTGCTTTGGCTGTTTCAAACTGATATAGTTCTAAAGCTCGTGTGATATTTTCTATACTTATTAAATAGAAAGAAGACATGAAAAAATTTATATCAGATATTTCGGGCACGATTTTGTGACACATACGAGTACATTCTTTTATAAAAAAAATACATATTTAGTTGTCTTGACAGTGCGTAGCGTTTAATAATTCGTTTGCAGCATATTGGCAATGGCAATACAGTTATTTATTATTCGTGTATTGATCTCTCGACAAATTCTATAAGGAGGAGACCGAGTTGCAACGTGAGACGCCCCCCCATACGAAATTTCTGGCTGCGCCACTGCCGTGTACTTAGATTTAGGTGTACGTTAAAGAACTCCAGGTGGTCAAAACTAATCCAGAGCCCCCCACTATGGTGTGCCACACAGTCAGATTGTGGTTTTGGCACGTAAAATCCCATAATTTCATTTTTCTTTGCGCTTGTTCCAAAGCGAATGTTCTGTGCTGCCGCTCCCTTCGGTGCATGGTGACTTGCCCCAAGGGCATGCGTTCTGCGTCGCAGTGGGCATTGGTTCGGGGTGGCGTTTGGGCCAGGAATCCACCCGGCACAGGCATGAGTATACGTCCGGTAGTAGGAACGGAGGAAAAATGATTTATTTTAAATTATTTACACTGGTTCCGGATACGAAAGCCCACTCCACGTAGGAGCATATTAAACATCCGACTCCACATCAGGACACGTCAGCCACCCTACACACCAAAGGTCTCCGCTTTTAAAACAGTCGCCTTCCCTGGGAGACTAGACTAGGGAATCTGATCACTTTACCTCGGCTAATCATAATCGTCGAGTCGGTCGAGATATCCCTCCCATGTCGACGCACTGTTTCGCCGGACTCTGCTTCCTATGTTGCACCCTCGCCCCTGCATACAAAGCAACCACGTCCCAATCTGGGAAACTCAAGCTGACGCTGTCCTCAGGGTAGCATTCGACGCTGGCCCCTCTCATCAATTAGTTCAGGTTGGCAGGTTCAGGTGGAGGGGTCCTCGCGTTAATTACCGCCTCCACGGAGGACGGCAGTTGTCGCCCCGATGTGAGCTCCTTTGTTTTCGCGTCACAGTCTATGTCGGGCCCCGGCGTCGTCTAGGCGCACGTTGATGAAAGGAATGCTTCGTGGGAAACGTCCAAGGAATGCTCATCGCCGCATTGAGACGCAACACCATGCATGCGCCGTCCACCCTGGACAGCTGCAGCGGTGGGTGCGTGAACGCACCTCAGGTGTCCGTATAATTGCTATTGCAATATAAGCCAGATCGCCTGGTGAATCTAAGCACCAATCTAAGCACCAAACTGCTTGGCGAATCAAGTGAACCATCTTTCCTCATGCAATATACTCTTCATTCGCCTTCCTCTATGCTTCTATGCAGCTGCGAGTATGACACCTAAAAATACGCCACTTTATTCAGATATTCAATGCATTTCCTGACGCATCAAGACGACCGCCATTCCATATCTATATGCTGAATTTCCATGAGTACTGCGGCAGAATTACTCTTGAGAACTGTCGCGTTGCACTGCGCCAAATATGCGCCCAGTGACAAACGCTTGTGTGCGCGAGAGAGGGAAATGGCAACAAAAAAGGCTGGAATCCTAGCCAGCCTAAGCCTAATTGGTTACTCTCACTTCAGTTTCCTAGCTCCTATGGAACACTTCATTTTTCCCTTTATTTGTGAGCTAGATTAAGCGTCTCATAGCCAAAAAAAAATTTTATAAAGATTCTCGACAGATGACTTCTCCTTTATGCACATAAACACTGAGGTGAAGCAAAAACCAACGCAAAGTGACGTTGAAGAGGTTCAAAGCAAAGTCAGGAGTAGGCCTCAAGCTTTTCGGCCTGTGGATTCCGAAATCGAGCTAAAATCTAATATCGCAATACACCAGCCAAAGGTACAGAAAAATTATCAAGTTACAATGAATCGAAAAAATTGGCATCCTAGAAAAGTACAAAGTTGGCTTTTCCGCATAGCACACTTGTCGGAAGTTCTGGCGGCCAGCATATACTTAAAAATGCTATTTACTGAGCAGCTGGAGTATTCTTCTTGCTTCTGTGTGGTAAATATGATTACAATAAATGTACGACTGCTGGAAGAATGACACTAGCCGCACATTAATTAGCATTTAAGTCATGTGCTCGCGATACTTTTGTAGGGGGTACCCAGCCAACGCTAGCCAAGCTCTTCAATATACACTAAAAAATTATACGAGGACGAAACGAATGGTATTCTGTCAGCAGTAGTGTACTGTACAAAGGGGATTTTTGAAATAATTGAACTGTCAATAATTATGTGACATTCATCATTGAACCTTTTGCTTACCGAATTGAGCGCGCCAACTTCAATCGAAAAGGAATAATTGTGTTTTAAGACACCCGATTCCGTTGTTATCATTGTGCTATGCCTGGCGTAATTATTTCTTCCGCGTTCTATAGAAAATGCGCGAAATATGAAAATAGCCGCATGATAACCCGTCCGCGCGCCTCGACACCAGCGGTCCCACGCGTCAATGGGAAGAATTAACTCTGCTCAATACCTGGCTCGGCTGCCACGTGAAAGCGACCAGGCATTGGTATTGGCGTTATTCACAGCTAACTGTGAGCTGCCTTTTATGCGGGAAGCGCGAAGCCAACGTAGAACGCAGCCGCATTGAGGAGGAGGACAAAGGCATTGAGCAGAGTTAATTCGACCCACCGTGGTTGCTCAGCGTCTAATGTGTTAGCCTGCTGAGCATGAGGTCGTGGGATCGAATCCCGGACACGGCGGCCGCATTTCGATGGGGACGAAATGCGAAAACACCCATGTACTTAAATTAAAGTGCGCGTTAAAGAAGCCCAGGTTGTCGAAATTTGCGGAGTCATCCACTACGGCGTGCCTCATAATCAGAAAGTGATTCTAGCACATAAAATCCCATAATTAAATTTTTAGAGTTATTTCTTACGAGTGACGCTTGGGACCGCTGGTGTTGCGGCTCACGGACACGTAATCATGCGGCTATTTGCATATCTCGTGCATTTTTTTCTATAACGCGGAAAAAAATAATTACGCGAGACATAGCGCGCTGAAAACAACTGAATCAGATGTTTTAATACACGTATATTAATTTTTATCAGATTTCGCGCACTCAATTAAGTAATTAAATAGTTCGTTCATTCGCTCGTTCGTTCGTTCGTTAAAAGCTCATTTAATTAACGATAGTTCAATTATGAAAAAAATCCTCCTGGTGCAGCTCGTCACTGCTGACATAATACCACTGGTTGCGTCCTCGTATCCTATATTTTATATTTAAGAGCTTGGCTAACGTTCGCTGGGGCACCCTGTATAAGAGGCAATGTGCATCGCTTAAAAGTCAGCTTGGTAAGTATCTTTTTTTATTTATTTGGTGTATCAAACATGTTGGCAACTTTGTCGCGGGCTTTACAACAGCAGCTGATTGTGAAACGAACAGATAAAAATGACACGAGGAAACATGGAAATAAAAATAAACTTTTCTATCGCGTATTTTGCTTAGGCGCTCGTGACGTCAATGTAGGGCTTCTCCAGGCAAACAAATCGCAACAGTGACTCGGTGGTCTTCTTCGCTTGTTACATGAACATTAATGTTTTAAGAAAGCGACCACACTATAATTATGGTTCTCTGCATTCTAGCTTCTGTTCCCTCTGTTCACATGCGCATTTTCACATATATAAGTTCATCATCCTCGCTGTTATCTGAAATTATGCTAACAGGCGTGCTGGTTTTGATTGTGATTCGTGAGGCCTAAATAGACAGCGTTCGTAATAGAATTTACGGAACCATATTATGGCGTTCTGTGACGCCATGCACAATATTATCGCATGTGTAACACTATGCGTGACTGCCGTGTAGATATCATTAGTTAATTTCTTTAACTTCTGCTTGTAACTGATCCAAGTGACAACACCCGAGTGGCAAATACTAACGCAACGTCAAAGCCTGCGGAGCCCGATCTAATCTCATGACTATTAGTTTATTTCACTTACGCTTGCTGTTACACTTGCGTGGGCAAGTAAACGTAATTACTTTTACGTTACTGAAAAAGAAAACGTATTTAGTAAATGATGACCGCAAACCATGTTTCTTTGTAAGGAATGAAGAAGACTGGTGAGCCTGGTACCTTGACTCCAGGCAATAAAGACCATAGATTAACGATAACACAATAACAAAGCACACACGGCACGTGTCAACGCGTGCTGTGGCCCTCGTTCTCGCTTCTACATTTTTTTAAAGTGTTATTTTTTCTGTTGAATTTGCAACACATTATGACGAGAAAAGAAAAGGAGGTAAGAAAAGGCAGGAATGCCAATCAGACGGCTGTCCAGTTCATTACCCTGCACTGGGCAACTTCTGCACTGGGCAACTTCTGCACTGGGTAAAGAGGCAACGGGATTAAAAGAGAGAGCAAGGAAGGCATAGGGCAATATATGCGCGACGACTCGAAGGTGCGCACGAAGACTGTAAACGACCACAGAGAACTGTCGACTTGAGCAATTGCAATAATGCCCACGAGAAATTGTCGAACTCATTCCTTCGAACCAAAGACGTCTTAGTGTATGCAAACGTTGCTCTTGGCTTGAACAACTACAATAATGTGCAATAAAAAGTGTCCAACACATTCTTTTGAACCAAAGACGTCTTGGCGTTGGAAAACGTTGCTGTTGGCTTGAGCAACTACAATAATCTGTCATATAAGAAGTGTCCAACACGTTCCTTTAAGCCAAAGACGTCTTGGTGTTGGACAAGTTTGTTTTCGACTTGAGCAACTGCAATTAAGTGTAAGAAAAAGTGTCGAACTTGTTCCGTTGAACTAATGACGTCTGGTGCTGGAAAACTTGGCCACTTAGCTTGTGCAATTGTCCAATGTTATACAGAAAGAAAGAAAGAAATCGATAGATAGATAGATAGATAGATAGATAGATAGATAGATAGATAGATAGATAGATAGATAGATAGATAGATAGATAGATAGATAGATAGATAGATAGATAGATAGATAGATAGATAGATAGATAGATTCACGTCTTAGCGGAGTTCTTAGATAAACGAACGGTGGTATTTTACCGCCCACCGCCTGCAATGCTCTCCGCTGACACGGACCCGGGACTAGCCAATCGCTATGGGTCCAGTAAGGCTTTTGTATTTTGTAAAATATGATGTAAATAAAGAATGAATGAATGAAAAAAAAAAAGAAACGCCAGGACATTCAATTTTCCAATGAAGGCCCCGGATAGGTAACACGTCGACCGCATTCAGACAGGCCAATTTGACAGTTCGTAGGTAACAAAAGCGCCCGCGAGGTACTCATACTTGAGCAAAAGACCCTGTATAGGCATCTCGCATCAGGTTTATAGGTATTCGCATCATTTGATTACGCTTTCAATGGCGGCCGGTGGCGCTATGATCAAATGTCGCGTTTATTATTATTATTATTATTATTATTATTATTATTATTATTATTATTATTATTATTATTATTATTATTCATAATAAGCTAGTCGAAAGGAGATAAAACATCGTAAAAAATAGAAGGGACAATGGGTGGTGACCTGATAGATACATGACAAAAACATGCTTTTACGACTACATGAAAAGTAACAGTGTTACAGTTACACGTTGTGTAGACTGCTGGGTTACGGGTTAATATTAAACGTGTCTGGAAAACTTGACTGCCGTATAAACCGGAATATATGTCTACACATACCTTGTAGTGAAAAAAATAAGGAGAAGGGCACAACAAGAGCATCGCCGAAACTTGTTTATTTTCACAACGCTATCGCTCTTCCATCATCGGAGTTGCACTCTCATTCATCCGAACTTGCAGAAGTGTCGTCAGAAGACGCCCGTTTGTCCCGAGCCGCCTTCCGTGCTTTCTTTTTTTTTTTTTTTGAGAAACGGCAAACTCGGGCAGCGCGGTCACATTGCCGTTCTCGCCGGCGAAGTTTGCAACTTCTAGCTTGAACGATGGTCAGAACCATCTCCGTATGCCGGTACCCATCACTCACCCGACCGAGAAAGAAAGAAACGAAAAAAAAATCACACGTGAGGTCAATCGGAAGAGCGCGCACAAGACGCTGGCGACAGTAAAAGAAATGTGCCCGAAATCACATTTGGATATGATTACGGCTTTGGCTATGCGTTCGCCAACATGCACGCCGTAGGTTGCCAGACGACGACTCACATTTTGCTAAAGACCGCCGTTTAGAAGACGAAGAGCATCTTCAGCCTGCTTTCTTCAAGAAAGTATCTCAACCTATATTCCGGTTTATTCATAGCAAGTAGTAATAGCACCTTACCCACCGTGATCTTCACTAACATTTGCACCAAAACCCGCAGCTCTCTGGTGAATGCTCACACGCATCCATAAAATTAAATTCAGTGCATGCTTTACCGCAAGAAACATTTCAAAATGAAAGGCCACGTTTGTTTACCTAATTAAAAAAAAAAGGGCTTCAGCCTGTGTTAACAAAACTCCCTCAACTCGACACCATGGATTCTAGATCCTTTCTAACGCCGCGCGTCCACTTCCTCGAAAACATTCGCGTGCGTAACAACCGCAACAGTTCGACCCACTGCACCCACTACGCGAGAGAACTTTCTTTTTTTTTTAAATCCAGTTTGTTTGTTTCCGGAAACTGCCTCTCGACGCGAGAAGCGCCCGCACGCACGCGATCGGCGCGGGTGGTCAGGACGCGCACACGATGAATGTTACGCGCGGCGCGATAGATCTTTACCGGAAAAAGAACGATCGGTAACCGGAGGCCCGACGGGGGCTCCAACGTTACACGCACGAAGCGCTGCGCCCGCCAACTGCCCGCGCTGCTCCCATAACGGCCCATAAAACCGAACGAAAGCGGCTCTGCAGCGTGCGGTCAGCGCGCGAGGGTTTTCTTAATGAGCTCGTTTGTTCGGCCGGATGGACGACCAACTTTTGCATCTCCCCCCCCCCCCCCTCCCGCGGTGTAAAACCACCGGCGACGAACGGCGCTTCGCTGAGCGCGTTTGCGGTCAGCTTGCCTTGTGTTCGCCATATTTTATGCGGCGTGCTGCTGGGCACAGGCGCGGTTTTCGTTGCCTCCAGTTCGTGCAGAATTGCGGTTCTCTGGTCAGAGCGATGGGGCGCGTTTGTTTCTCTCCTGCACTGCGGTGCGCCCACTGCAACGGAGCCTTGCTTCCGTCAGATCTGCATTTCCCTTAAATATGTTTGCATTGGCAGTGACTTCCTGAAAAGTGGTCACTGCCACTTTTCAGCAGTGGTAGCGATTAACTGCGGGCCTCAATTTCTTTTTTTCAGGCCACTTTCAGAGTATACACCTGCATGAAATGAGCCGGGTTTGGGTTATTTTCTCCCACTGGTTAGTCGGTAACCCAGGAAAAGAAAGGTTATCAGAACCACACTTAAATTATTTTCACAATATCTAAGAGGGGTCTCGGGCAAAACGCTGTGCTATGTAGCTTGACTGGGTCTGGTGACCCAGTCAAGCTACATGGCAAAGTGGAATCTGAGAGGCATTAATGACAGAAACATACATATATTCACCACACAGTCCCATGAAGTTGGAAACGTTCAGACACAACTTAAATAATGCATCACGTATACTGTATCCATGCGCACAATAACTCAAAATTTAAGTAGGGTATAACCCCGGGTCGACGCTTGGCCAGCGTCACGACGCGTTAAACCGTCGTTTGTCGGCACTTTATTAAGGTTATCCCTATCCTATCTTAAGAAATATAAACAAAAATAAATAGTCTTCCGAGGATAGAAAAGGAAGAAAGGTTCACGCACGAACTCCACTGGATAGTTGTCTGAGTATGTGTAAGCATCGTGCCACTTGTCCATCTCCACGCAGCCCGGTGTCATCATTAATCTCATCAAACTTGATCCCGCCGGTATAAACACTCATCAATCCTTATCTGTCGTTATCAGCCTTATTAGACTAGATACGAGCCTTATCAACCCGTATCTGTTGTTATGAATCTTATCGGGCTCGATCCGACCATTATCAACCATTGTCGGTTGTTATCAACCTTATCGCAATCGATTCAATCCTTTTTCTGTCTTTATCAACCTTATCGAACATGATCCGGCCCTTATCAGCCATTATCGGTCCTTATAGGGCTCGATCAGACCCTTATCAACTCTTGTAGGTCCCTATCAACCTTATCAGAATTGTTCTAATCAATATAAACCTATATCGCTCTTTAGCCCTTAATCCATCCGCGTCGAACCATTGTCAACCGTAATGAGACCCATATAACTCCTCATCATTCCTTATTATCCTTATCAACTCATTGACTGCTTAACTCTCATTGCTGCGTGACGCGAAGCTCATATGCCCTCAGAGGTCGATGACATCTCGATCTGTGAAGTAACGGCCTAACGGAAGGCACTTCCTGCGACCGCCGAAACGCATCGGGAATGTGGCGTGTTGCATTAAATTTTCGGAAAGTCGGAATTTTCCTGCAGTGTCTACAATGAGTTGGCTCTGCATGCGGTCATATAGATGGCTTTTATTCCGCCATCACCAAATTTTTCAGTTAGGCTTCATAGAAACTGTTCTCATTTGTCATTTTTTTTGTACCGCCGGTACAACACATCCATACGGTTCAGGTACGTTCACAATTGGGCAAGAGTGGGTGTTTAGCCCAGTGGATTAGATACTCGGCAGTGTAGGGTAGCAAACCTGACGCTGGTCTGGTTGACCTTCCTGCCTTTCATCTCCTTGCTTTCTCTCTTCCTCTTCTAATCGAGGGTCCATATGTTGGAAACTCACCACGGCGAATCTTTTTCCTTTCGACTTTTTTTTTTTTTTACGCATTAGCCTCTTTAGGGCGATTCGTCTTACTTGACGGACGGACGGACGAGTTGCCTTTTTGAGTATACCGCAGAAATGTTTACACATTTAAAAAGAAACCTAAATACGAGCTAGCAGGCAAGAATGCCGGCTCATGAACAGAATAACTATATGTATTATCAAAATGCTGCTACTGGCATCTCTCTGTTGCTGGGTCAGCCGATATCTAGCCTTTGTATTTGTGGTTATATATGCGAAGGGTCTATGCGCGCCGAATGCAGCTACCAACACACGGCCTTAAATGACCCTCGTATGCTGACCGACAGTGAACCTCCTTTGTGCTTAACAAAAAACATTAACAATTACAAATAAATTCTCACGTAAAACCCGACCATATAATATCGGCTCGTAGGTATCTCTAAAGCACACGAACCTCTTGATGACATAGCGCATTATATTCAACGTATATTTCTTGTTTATTTACTTAATTTTCCTTGCTTCAGGCATTAGGTATGTGTAGGTGCCACTGTGACACAACACCGCACACAATCTTTAAACGTATGGGGCGAAATTCTCTTTGCATACGCCTGTCATCGCCGTTCTTACCTCTACAAGCATCATACATCGCCTTCGCCCTCGTGACATCACTGCACAGGCGTCTCACATAGTGCATCCGTTCCATTTGGAATTTTTATTACGCCATTGGGCTTGTGAGCGGTGTAATACGCACGCACAAAAATTGCACAAAGCTAAAGTTCTGGCATTTGTGCAGTTCAGGCATCTGTACGTTGCATAGCATGAGAGTTAACACATTTGTACGCATCGCCGTTAGTTGTATAGCATTCAGTTAACCGCTTCTCTAAAGCTTCGCTTCACGTGGATTTCAGCGCGTGTGTTGCATCTGCATTTCCTTTTATATCTGTCTCGTTTCCTTTACGAGAGAGAAAAGCAAGAATCTTCCATGGAGTTATCGAGGGCGACTGCGACGGCAGGAGACACGGACAACGTGGCCGACCGTTGTGCAGCGCAAACGCGACCCCGAAAAAGAAAGAAAGAAAGAGACTCGGCGGGGTGATGGCGAAGCTACGGGGGCGCAGGTTCAAGGGGACAGTCCCACTGCCGCCGGTTCGTTCTTGCAGTGCCCTTGCTCGCTGCAGCCGCCTGCGGCGATGGGCGCCCGAGTGCGCGCGTGCTCGAGCGGAAACACGTCCGCGCGATATCGCGAGCTACGTGCCCGCGCGGAAAGGCGTGACGTGGCTGACGTAGCAAATTCGATGTGCGTGTCGTATTCAGCGCTCGCTCCAGCACCCCACGCGGCTGGGAAAGCACAGTGTCGCACCCTACATGGGACAATAGGTTCCTTTAACTGCTTTCTCATTAAAGCGCCGCGTTTGCCAGGCAACAGTCGAGGTACTTTGAGAGACCGATGCCAGGGGAAAAGAAGGGCAGGGGAAACCTAGCTACCAACTTCACCTCCTGTCTGCTATTCCCTGTACGCTGCGTGTGCGGGGCTGCATGTACTAAGATCGAGGAACGATACTGCAAAGACTGCGTATACGCGCGCTTTCGCGCAGGTTCGGCGATACCGTAGATTCTCGTCGGACTCGCAGGACCTTGCCACTGGCTCAACGTTTCACCGATGTCTCAAAGCGTCGACAAGTACCGTTTGCCTGACACTGGAATGGGAAGATGGGTGGCGTGCTTTGCGTATACCCTTGCGTATACCCTGGAACCGAATGGCCCGCGGTGAAACCCACGCATGCGTCCACATTTCATCGCACTCCTGATTGGTTGATTCCAACGATACACCTTTCTCTCGATTGCCACGTGCGATGAGAGGCGAAGTGCACGCTACCGTGAGTGTGAATTCGGGGCTTGTTGGTAATGCACAAGTGCAGACGTGCAGCGCAGGAACCGAAGACGTGCGCCGCAAACGCTTTCCTATGCGTCCACGCAGATGCGTCTTGTGTTCGTGAGCGAGAGAAAATGTTCAGGCAAGTTTCACTAGGAGCATCACGCGCGGCGCACGTAATAGCACATGAATAGAAAATGAAGCACGCGAAGAGAAGAGAGCCAACAAAGAAAACTAAACACCTAGGCAGCGGGCACGCACTCAATGCCCCGAAGACTACTGGAAGAACACGCAGCTACTCAATGCCAGAAAACTGCATTGTGCGTTTCCTTATTGGAATGACAGGAAAGGAAGCAGACTTTAGTTAACTGTACATGGTGGCGGCTTCTTCTAGCGGTATTAAAAGGAAGGCAATGTGGGAACAGCAGAAAACAGTGCACAATGGTTCATAAAACTGAGAGCGAAGAGTGAACGGGGTCCTGGCGGTAGCCTGAGATATACACACGATCACAGAGCCAAAGACAGCGAGAACAGGCTTCGCAAGACGGCAATATATATTGAGCCTCAAGGAGCTGAATAGGCATATAAGGTTGCGATATGTTCTGTGATCTGCTAACTCACAGGTGATAATGCTACCCTGATAAGATAACAAGCGCATACAGATTAAAAAAAAACAATACGAAAACGGGCTGTACTACACACAGCGGTTTCCAGTGCAGCGCGCCAATGTCACACGTCTGTCCGAGCAGTTTCACTATCTCCTTTGTTCTGAACCAGCCACTGAAGGCGAACTATAGACACCAAAAAAGAACATAATTTACAAAAGTCACCGTGTGTGTGTGTGTGTGTGTGTGTGTGTGTGTGTGTGTGTGCGCGTGTGTGTGTGTGTGTGTCCAATTAAGAGTTACTGCGATGGTTACTGCGATGGGCGTGTGTTCGCACGCGCATCGCAGTAACTGCGACTCCAACTGAATTCTTTCGCTGCTTGAATCCTGCTGCGCTGAAGCAATTCCTCTTGCTATAACGTGTGAAGGCTGAAATATAGCAGTTGAGAAACGTGACTCTCGCAGAGAGCTCGTATTCTCGAAGCAGGAGCCCACTCGCGTAAAGGTACACATAAACAAGCCACAAATTCCTGTACAAGCGACGTACTGCACAAAAAAAAATATAATAAGATACATGAAGTGTGGCAAGAGAGACGGGACAGAGCGCAGACTATCAAGCGTTTATCGTACGTCTCGACAGGAAGATATAGGCAATGCAGTCACGTGCGCCTCCCGGAAGCGCACAAGACGCATACATTCATGATCTCACCATTGTAACACGAGATGAACCAGCCCGCAACAAAGTACTTCTGGAACACAAAGTGCACTTCTGTAACGGGAATGCTCGTACGTGACTCCCATGGGATCGCAAGACCACACCAATTGAGACAGCGACATGGTTGCCACGCCATGCTACGGCGCGGTGTAATGCGCTTAGCTCAGTCCGAGACTTTCCGAGTCGCGCCGCATATAGACAGCCGCGCGGCGAACCACAACGAAGACGTAGTGGCCTTGCAGTCACGCTCACGTCACTATGACGACTCATGGCGCCGTCGTTATGGTACGTACGGTAACAGTCGGCGTTCGTCGAGTCCTTCAGCTGCAGGACGCGATATATCTGCCAACGACGCCACGGCAGCGTGGTCGAAGCGCTTCTGGTCTCCGGTTAGCACAACAAGCAAGATTATATGCTTTTGCAGACCCTTACCGAGACTTCGACTGCCAGTTCATACCCAACAATGGGTAACGACCCATAACAACAGCCCTGTACCTCTGCTAGATATTGGTGTGATTCCTGAAGTAAGCCTGACTGAGCAACTATTTGTGATACGGCGCCGATAGTTCCAACGTCCGTATTGGTTGCATGTGCGGATCAGCTTTCGATTTTCTCTCCTTCTCCTCAATATATTTCTTCCACTTCTATCAGTGAAGGGTAACCAACCGGTCTCAGTCCTGGGCACCCACCTAAAATTTAATTTAACCTTTTCTCTTTTTCGCTATATATGCTATGTCGCAGCGGATATGTGTGCTTGGGACATATTTCAGCTGCATCACGGCTCTAAGAAGGACAGTTCTTCACGCGTTGGCCCATATACGGCGGTCTACACTCGTCTGCGTAGTTTGACGTGCGCTATGTGTCTCCGAGCGCGTTTGTTTTTCGTCCACTCCGCATCCACGAGCATCCGGAGTCGCACGAAGGCGCCAAATCCACAAGTAAAGTTTGATAAACTGAACGTATTATGGTAAGTACTCTTCATAACAAAGCGCTGAACTTAGGACCAACCGCTTTTCGTGGAATGGGGGTCGCTGAGGTCTCAGGGTGAAATACTCAGTTTTCTTGCACACCTCACCCCCCCCCCCCCCCCTCTCCTTGTTTCCCTCTACGCTTTTTTTTTTCCACCGTGTGAGGACGTCCCGAAGATGAAGCACGCATCTCCAGGGTCAGCCCGCAGCACTCCGGGTAAAGCGATCGAGGTGCGAGCTGCTCGACTGAGTTTTTTTTTAACACACGTCGCGTTTGAACAGGACCATAGGGCGCACCGCTGGCGGAAAGCACCCATGCAAGCCTGGGTCCAAAACGCGCCGCCGCCGCTGCCGCAGAAGCACGCGAGGCGTGACTCGAATGGTCGTCATCTCTCGGCGATTGCGATCTTCCAGAAACGATGGTTCTCGGGCGGAAATCATGCCCGTCTCGCGGAGAACGCCCTGCCCCGTGGCGGCATGCACTACACGCTGTCGGAAAAGACCCCCCGCCGTGCAAACGCTGGGCGCATCTTTTTCGGCCTCAGCTGCGTGACCGCGTAGTGATCGGTGAGGAAAGAAAAAAGGTGAGAGCTCGCCGTTTTGCTGCGAACCTGTGGGTGCTTCCTGTTAACCGGAGGAAACCCACCGCGGACGGACGCGCCTTGAAGTCTATAACGGGATAGATAAATTGACAAACCGTGGAGCTGAGTTAAAAAAAAAAGGGGGGGGGGGGGGGTCGGCGCGTGCAACCTCTATTATCGTGACACGCATCATGCTGTCTTTTTTTTTTTCGTAATGTGCGTGCACTGCTGTTAAGAGCACCGTTATATATAACCCCTGCATCTCCCTTCCCTGCTCATTCACCTGGCTTTGTTTTGTTTCGTTTTGTCTTCCTTTTTCTTCACCGGTAGACTCCCTCGAGCAGCCTTTAAGTTCGCTTCCACCTCTCACAGTGCCGGTTTTCGCTAATTCGCCTGCTGACTCGCCTTTCAGCTGACGCTCTTTGAGTTATGCGACCGCGGAGCCCGCATTGTTCCGGGAAGTCTGTATAGCTTTTTACAGGGTCATCCAGCATGCGCTGTGCTGTGCGCCTTTGCAGCTTGCAGTGGTAGCTGCACTCCTAAATGTTGGACCAGGCGAAATAAATCACGAGCTCAGTATATATACGGCATGCCACATCCTTCACCAACGCTTTTTGCTAGAAGGGTTAGCCGCAAGACACCGGCAGCAAGAAATTTTAAACCGGACATCGAATAAAAGAAGAATGATGTGTGTAACGTTAAGGGATAAGAAAAGAGCAGATTGAGTGAGGGAACAAATGCGAGTTAATGACATCTTCGTTGAAATCAAGAAAAAGAAATGGGCATGGGCAGGACATGTAATGAGGAGGGAAGTTAACCGATCGTCATTAAGGGTTACGGACTGAATTCCAAGAGAATGAAAGCAGGGGGCGGTAGAAAATTAGGTGGGCGGATGAGATTAAGAAGTTTGCAGGGACAACATGGCCGCAATTAGCCCATGACCGGGGTAGTTGGAGAAGTATGGGAGAGGCCTTTGCCTTGCAGTGGGCGTAGCCAGGCTGATGATGATGATGATGATGATGATGATGATGATGATGAATGCTATAGTTAGAATTTTCTCCAATGTATCAGGGAAACAATCATATAGAAAGTCTTCAAATGGAACGTTCAGTAGGGAGTCGTGTTAAGGTGTAACGTGTAAGGATAACAAGCACAAAATACGCTCTAGGTATAACCCCTCTGCCTCTTTCGCTCTCCTTTGTTTTGTTTTTTTTTTTGTTTTTTTTACACAGACCACCGTGCATTTACCTATAGGGCTGCATTTTGTTAAATACCACATTGTCTTTTCCAATGTATTTTGCATAGTTATGGAGAAGTGCGCGCTATATCTGCCGCAATTCCGGCGCCAAGATTCCGGTGCAAAGGTGGCGCTCGTTTACGATAAAGTCCGAATCAACGGAGAATTGTTCCAGTGGGATGAAGAAAAGAACTGCCGGGTACCTGTAAAGGCACAGACAAAGGCGAGTAAAGGCCAAAAAAACCAGGAAGGAATTGGACCACACCTACGCCCCCGACCGCCCCAAAAACGAAACAAATAACCTTTGCAAACGTAAATGCGCGTAGTATCTTGAATAAGCTTAACGCACTAGAGTCTCTTCTTATCAGCCTAGAGCCCGACTTTATGGCGATTACAGAAACGTGGCTTACAGATGACATACAGGACAAGGAAATAGCCCCACCCGACTATGTGATTGTGCGCAAAGACAGATTAACGCGAGGAGGAGGAGTTGCTTTACTAATAAATAAAAAAATTCCTTTCACTATCTTACCAGAAGTCGAAAATGCTGAAGCACTTTTTTGCAAACTTAGTTTTGGTGCAACGACTATCAGTGTCGGTTGTATATACCGTAGCCCTTCGACTGATGAACGCGTAGTGACTTCATTATATCAGTATATGGAACTTCATGTACCAAAATCCCGGCTGATCCTTCTCGGGGATTTCAACCTTCCTGATATCGACTGGCCAACCATGAGTTATCGCTCTCCTTGTTCAGAAATTGTTTTTGATATTATGCTTAGTTTTGACTTGTCACAAGTTGTCAACGAGCCCACACGTGTTCAAGGCAATGCATCAAACATTCTTGACCTCATCTTTCTGAGCAACCACTTTTCGATCAATAAAACTAACTTAGCAGTGCTAGATGGAATATCAGATCACAAATTAACATTATGCACTACTCCCATTCAGGCCGCAACAAATCTTTCTATTTCCCAAACTAGTTATCCAGACTTTATAAAAGCTGACGACTCAAGCATAATTAATTACTTAGTTTTGGAGTATCAGTCATTTGAAGAACTCGCTAATTCTTCAGACACTGATATAGACGCAATATGGGAAAGATTTAAAGCCATTGTATCCCACTGCATCAATAACTATATTCCAATAAGAACCAAACAAACTAATAAAAATAACCCATGGATAACACGTGATGTCATTCATGCAAAGCGCAAAGTGAAGCGACTAAGACAATTGCTCAAAACAAAAAAAGGCCCTCAACATAAACGTAAACTCACGTGTGCTGTCAATGAAATGAAAGCAAAGATTAGTACAGCGAAAGCACATTTCTTTTCAGTTACGCTTCCTAACTTTTTAAAGCATTCCCCTGGAAAGTTTTGGAAGTATCTTAGCCCCCAAAAACAAAGCAACACTCTCAATTCTCAGAAACAAAATTTAAGTTTTGCAAATTCATTAAATACATACTTCCAGTCTGTGTTCACTGCTGACGATGGTCGCATTCCGGAGGTGAATCACTACAACCAGAGACCACTAGGGATGCCAACGATAACTGAGTCAGGAGTCCTGAACTTATTACTATCAATAGACACAAAAAAAGGAAACGGCCCGGACAATATTCCCAACACTTTTCTTCAAAGATATGCCGAAGTCAACGCGAAATATCTACATCTAATATTTAACAAATCCTTATCAACATGTAGCCTTGCAAAGGAATGGAAAATAGCGAAAGTAATCCCCGTTCATAAAGCAGGAAGCAAAATTGATGTTGGTAATTACAGACCAATATCGCTAACGTCCACTGTAGGGAAATTATTACAGCATATCATATTAAAGCATATCACGAACTATCTAGAGCAAGCAGAAATATTATCGTCTATCCAGCATGGCTTCCGGCGGGGACTTTCAACAATAACCCAATTACTTGAAGTAACGCATGACTTATCCCAAAGCATTGATAATCAAAAACAAGTTGACTTAATAGCATTAGATTTTTCAAAGGCGTTTGATAGAGTAACCCATCGAAAACTAATCAGCAAACTGAAAACAACTTTAGGCGATGGTTCTATTGTCAATTGGATTGAAGATTACCTAACCAACCGGTTTCAGTATGTTGTTGTTAACAATGAAATTTCTTCCATTGTACCAGTTACATCGGGGGTGCCTCAAGGGTGTGTCCTTGCTCCCACTTTATTCCTTATATTTATTAATGATTTACCCTCTAACATCCGCGTTAAAATGAAGCTTTTTGCCGACGACTGCATTCTTTATAATGAAATTAACTCTATGAACGACCACGTTGATTTAAACAGCGCCCTTCACGAGGTAGTGAAGTGGTGTAAAAAGTGGCAGATGGAGCTGAACATTAAAAAAACTGCCTTTTTATCTATAACCCGCAAAAAACATAGGTCAGACTTCGAATACACAATCAATAATATACCGCTCACCCGAGTTCATGAGCTTAAATATCTTGGCTTGATCATTTCACATGACCTAAGATGGGAATCTCATATTAACAGTATCATACCATCTGCTTTAAAACGGCTGTTCTTCCTCAGAAGAAGACTTCGAGCTGCGCCACCGGAAATTAAACTGCTATCATACAACGCATTTATTCGCCCAGTTCTCGAATATGGTAACACAATTTGGTTTCCTTATACACAACAGCTTATTAACAAACTAGAAGGAGTGCAGCGAAAGGCAATTAGATTCATCTTTAACAAATACAAGAATAGCGATTCACCTACCCAACTGCTAAAACAAGCCGGTATTCCTACTCTGCGAAACCGCGCCAAACTAGCAAGACTAAAATTATTGTTCCAATTGATACACAATGCATTACGAATAAATACTTCGTTGTATATATCCCTAGCTGACACCAGACCTTCCCGCCATAAGCATTCATTAACACTTAAAGAATATGCATTTCGCACTGACTGTTTTAGATATTCGTTCTTTCCTCTTGCAATAAGAGAATGGAATAGCCTGGACCCCTTCATAACGACTAACACATCGTTGCCGAAATTTAGAACCCTTGTAGAAGAGCTGTTGTGCAATAATTAGATTACGTTAGCCGGAAATAACACCACTCAAGTCATTGTATAAAATGAAATCTGTATGAGCATTGTATTTGCCTATGTAATTTCACCCCCTTTTTGCCAAATGAAATGTACCCTTGTTTTATTTCCTACCATATGTGTAAATCTGCTTTGTGTCGATTGCAAATATTGTTGAAATCATGTAAACCTGTTTTTATCGCTATTTGTGAGTGTATAATATATGCCCAACCTGTAAAAATCCCGCTGGGATTGACAGTATCTGAAATAAAAAAAAATTCCAGACCCAACAAAACGTAAAACGAGAGAAAAGGAACTCTTGTTTCCTCACATACACCTTTGATGAAGTTTAATGTTGCACATGAAATCGGTGACTTCGTTGGAATCCTTTAAAAGAAAATTCAGGCATTTTGTAATCGTGATTAACGCATCTACCTGACAGCATTTCCTTCTGTTGCAATATTAGACTGACCGTTTTTTATGCGGCTGTTCGTGCGTTTTTTGTAATGTAACTTCTCTTTTGGTTGCTTTGTTTTATTCTCTGTACTCTATCTTCATAGCAGATCCCATCCATGGTAACTATACCTTCGAACCTCTTTTTGTATATCTACACAATTGTATTATTACATGGACTATGTGCAGCACATTTGAATTTAAAACTAGCGATGGTGCCATCTGTCAATAAGACGGCGAATTCACTCCGCACGCTATCGTCTCCAAGGCTGCAGTTCTGACCTCTTGGAACATGTGGCCAAGTTCTACCCAATTATAAGATCTGATTTTATGCTCCGGCAACGCCGCAGACTACGAGTACAGCTAATTCAGGGCAAATAAAACGATCAAGTCGCAGGCTCTTAAAGGTGGCGTAAAACAAAATACCACCATGGCGCACATTTTTACCGCAGACTATAGCAAGGCGGTCCTTAGCCAGAAGGACCATTTATAACTGTCTTCCTAAGTGGCGCAACGTTCACTTTATCAATCGCTCACCTCAATCGCTCTAGTGGCTTTTCTGATAATCATTCATCGGCTTTCGTCCTCATTATCCTGGTGCAGGCGTCCTCACAGGCCGAGCCCCCGTGGGAGGGCAAGGACCTCTCGCTGCCGGAGCCGCCGAGCGACCTTCCACGCCTGATAGGCGTCGAGGTGGCCTGCGGCAAGCGACACATGCGCGTCCAGCTGCAGTTCAGCGCGCCCTTCCACGGCATCGTATTCTCCAAGGGACACCACGGGCAGCCCGAGTGCGTCTACGTGGGACCCCGCTCGGGCATCACGGCCGCGAACTTCGACGTCTTCTACGACCGATGCGGCACCAAGGTATGAAGTGCGAGGCACACCTACCGGGGCATCGAAACCACCTGATCCCTCAGCGGACGCGCCGAAAACGTGGCCGCTTCTATATGTGATCGTTCTTGAGGAAAGGACGCTTGTTTCTGCAGCCCATCTGGGAGCACGGCGCAGCGTCTTGGGGGAGGGGAGAGTGGGAGTTAAAGAAAAAGGTAGTGAAAGGAGGTGACGTGGCAAGCTCGTACGTTCGTGGAGTGGGCCGCAGGGACAGCAAGGGCAGCAGTGCTCAGTTGTATGCACCTATCCCGCTCACCTCCACAAGCAACCCCAGGCTATGTAGTGCAAGATGGTGGGGGTGGGATGTGAACAGAAGGTCGGTGTGAGCGGTACCAGGGAGGTTCTGTTCTCTGTAGGCAGTGGGTGACCCTCGAACGTTCCTGGGCCTGGGCCGGACAGACGCAGAGGAGGTATTCGAGGGACACCCCCTCGAATATCTCCGATATTCAATATTCGGTAGTCCCCCCTAAAACGCTGCTTTCTGTAGCTGCCGGCAGTAGGCGGCACAAGTTTACGCTTGCGTCGTCGCGGCAGCAGAAGGTAGCATACCCACATACAAAGGCAAATTTGCAATTCTTCTTAAGAAACAGGGCAATTAACTGCGTCAAGTGTTGCACTGAACGACGTAGACTCCAAAATGCGATGCTTCTGCAGAATTTCAGCAGGAACAGTGCAGTGGTAAGCGCAAAATATTCTTCTCGAACACGTTAAGCGAACTGCGCAGTATCCTGTAACACCGGATCAGAGTGCGTGCGTGCGTGTGTGTGTGTGTGTGTGTGTGTGTGTGTGTGTGTGTGTGTGTGTGTGTGTGTGTGTGTGTGTGTGTGTGTGTGTGTGTGTGTGTGTGTGTGTGTGTGTGTGTGTGTGTGTGTGTGTGTGTTTGCGAACGTGGTTCGCGAAAAACGATATGTGTTCTTGCGTGGTTTCACCAGCCCCTGCGATGTCCCGAGTCAGGCTCAGTGTCGCTGTCGGTGTAATGGCTGAAGGGAGACCATTACTGGCGGTAGTGCTGTTATGTTTCAGGATAGTCACATATTTTTTATAAACATCTTGACGACGGGCGCCCACATGCATTTGTCAGCCTTCATTTCTTGCAGAAATATATAGCTTATATATAACTCTCTTTTGTTATTTTGCTATGGAGAGAGAGAGAGGAGAATTCAGGAAAGGCAGGGATGTTAACCAGTCAATAGTCTGGTTGGCTACCCTACACTGGGGGATGGGAGAAGGGGAAGAGAAAGAAGGGAGAGAGAAGGTGTAGATACGCGTACGGACAGCACTTCAGTTAGAGTCGCTCGAGCAAACCAGAAGTTCTGCGAAAACACAAAAGTGCCTTCACTGCCTTCTGAGCCGATGATCGGTCGGGACGGTGCTCTAATATGGTCTGTTCACTCAGAGGACGATCGTCTAGTTTCCTCAATGTGTTGGACAAAGACTGTCTTTGTGCTTGAAATTGTGGACAATGGCACAATAAGTGGTCAATGTTCTCCTCGCATCCGCAAACATCACATGCAGGAGTATTAGCCATTCCAATTAGTGCTGAGTAGGCATTCGTGAAGGCAACTCCAAACCATAACCGACACAGAAGAGACGCTTCACGTCGGTGTAGACCCGCTGGAGGTTTGAGATGAAGTGACGGGTTTAGTCTGTGCAGTCTTGTGCGCCTTGTATGTGCGGTGTTCCACTCTGCCAAGGAGATCGTGCGTGCTAGAATGCCAAGTTGCCTCGCGGCGTCGGTCCTTGAGAGAGGAATGGGGACGCAGCGGTCTCCTTGGTTTGACGTCCGAGCTGCCTTATCGGCGTCATCATTTCCAAGGATACCGCAATGACCTGGTATCCACTGAAAAGAGATATCATGTCCTTTTGCTATTAAGTGATGAACAAGTTCCGCGATTTCGCACGTGAGCTGATCGTGAGTTCCATGTCGGAGAAACGACTGCACACATTGCAAGGCCGGCCTTGAATCGCAGAAGACTGCCCATTTTCTAGGACTTTCAGTGTTTATCACTTGAAGCGCGTCGCGGAGAGCCGCGAGCTCTGCAGCTGTGGACGTAGTGACATGGGAAGTCTTGAACCGCTTGGTTATTCTCATTGCTGGTATAACTAGAGCGCCGCCGGAACTGGTTGATGTAGTTGATCCATCAGTGTAGACGTGTGTGCAGTCGCTGTATTTCTCGTACAAGAGAAGTAAAGTTAGTTGCTTGAGCGCTGATGATGGCAAGTCCGACTTTTTCTGAAGGCCTGGGATTGTAAGGTTCACTTGAGTACGGCGCATACACCATGGAGGAATGGATGGCCTTGCCGCAGGTGTGTAACCTGACCTGAAAGAGGCACAGTGCGCGAAGACAGTCGCACTGAATGTCGTGTGGGGCCTATCTACTGGGAGACTTGCTAGGTGGTGGGTAGGGGTCCGGGCAAAGTGTCGTATGTGCACACGCATTGTTTCAATGATAATGTGCGTTTTAATAGTGAAATCTTGAGCGACTGCAATAACCTCAGTCGTTGACGCACTCCGCGGTAGACCGAGACATATATTGAGGGCTTGGCCTTGGATGCTTTGAATTATATTCAGGTTAGTTCTGCAGGTGTTGGACATGACCGGTAGACTGTACCGTAGGAATCCAATACAGAGAACCCTGTACAGTTGCAGCATAGAGTGTATTGGTACTCCCCAGGTCTTTCCTGCAAGGAACTTAAACATATGACAAATTCCTGTCAGGCGCTTTTTCACATAATTCACATGAGGGGTCCAGGAGAGATTTTTATCAAGGACCACCCCCAAAAATCTGTGACTCGCGTTGTACGAGATCATGTGTCTGTCGACGGATATCATGTATGGAGACATTGATTTCCTGGTAAATGCCACCGCTGCGCACTTTTCGTATGATATACGAAGTCCTTGTTCTCTAAGGTAGGATGATGTTAAAGTGGCTGACTTTTGAAGCCGCGCGCGAAGCTGCAGTCGCGTCACAGCCGACGTCCAAATGCAAATGTCGTCGGCATAGATGGAGAGCCTAACGGTGCCTGGCAGGATGTCGGAGAGTCCAATGAGTGTTAGACTGAAGAGCGTTGGGCTGAGTACTCCGCCCTGAGGCACCCCACGGTTACTGTAATGCTGTGAGGTCGGGCCATCCTCGGTAAGCACGAAAAAGGATCTCTTATGTAGATAGCTACTTATCCAGAGATAGACTTTGCCGCCAAGTCCTACTGCCTCTAACGCGTTGAAAATCGCTTCGTGCGTTACGTTATCGTACGCTCCTTTAACATCCAGAAACAGGGCAGCAGATAATCTTTTGCAGGACTTCTGGTGCTCGACGTACGTCACTAAGTCGATAACGTTGTCTATGGAAGAACGGCCACGCCTGAAGCCGGCCACTGCATCTGGATATACCTGGTAATGTTCGAGGTACCATTCTAGCCGTGCTAGAACCATCCTCTCCATTAGTTTTCCGATGCAACTGGCAAGCGCAATTGGTCGGTATGACGCAATGTCTACAGGCGACTTGCCAGGCTAGAGTAGTGGAATTAGGCGACTGGTCTTCCATTCCTGCGGAACCGTACCTGTCTGCCAGGAGCTGTTGAACAAGAGCAGGAGCTCTTTTCGAGCCTCTTCGCCAAGATTACATAGGGCACGGTAGGTTATACCGTCGGGTCCTGGTGAAGATGAACGCTTGCACAAGGCCAGTGCAGCTTCGAGCTCGTCCATGGAGAAAGGACTATCCATGCGCGGGTCGCGTGAAACCGGTGAGTGGTGGAGCGTCGATGTTCCAGCGGAACTAGTTTCGCCAGCAATCCTCCTGCAGAAAGCTTCCGCTACGTCAATCTCGCTGCATTGTTGGTGAAGGGCCAAAGACTTAGAAGGGTGGCGCTGCTGAGGGGTTCCACGGAGACCACGAAGAGTTCTCCATATGTGAGACAAAGGTTTTCGTGGATCCAAAGATTCGCAGAATGATTTCCATCTTTGCGATGCGAGTTTGTCCATGAGACGCTGAATCTTCTTTTGAGTTCTTCTGGCCAACCTCAAGTCATGTACAGACTTCGTGCGCCTGTATCTTCGCTCTGCACGACGACGAATTGCACGAAGCTTCTCTAGCTCGATGTCGTATTCGGTGCGTGTATACGTTCTCAGAAGCGAATGTTTCGCAACCTCTAGGGCACCTTTTATGATGTCCTCTAGGCTAGAGGACAAGTCATCACGACAGCCGTCTTCGACAATTGACTTGAACATTGGCCAGTCGATACATTGTGTGACGCCGGCTAACCTGGAGTCCGTCAACCCTTCAACCCTAAGATATGTGGGTAGGTGGTCACTTCCCCGCGTTTCAATATCCGGAAACCACCTGACCTTTCTAATGAAAGAGCGTGAAACAAAGGTCAGGTCCAGGCAGCTACAGTAGGCAGTTCCACGCAGGAAGGTGGGGCTTCCATCATTTAACAAGCACAGTTCTTGTTCGGAGGCAAATGACACTAATTTTCTGCCTCTCGAGTTTATCTTAGAACTTCCCCAGAGATGGTGGTGGGCATTAAAATCTCCAGTAATCACCAAAGGCTGCGGAGTCGCCGTCGTGATTCGCCGTAATCTCTCGCAGTCCAGACGACTTGAGGGCGATATGTAGGCTCCAATTAATGTGAAAGTGAGCTTGCCTTTCTCTACTGTCAGACATACGTATTGGTTTTCTTGGTCAGGCGACACTGGGTGATGGACATACGTAAGATCACGTCGCATGAATACGATGATCTTGCTGCATTCTCCGTGGGTGGCTGACATGAAACACTCATACCCGGACAGTCTGATGTTATCTGATAAGGGCTCGCAGATGACGATGATTGGGAACTTATTCGTGAACACAAACTGTCGAAAGTCCGACATGCGTGACTTCAGTCCTCTGGCGTTCCACTGAAATATCGACGCGTTTCGGACTTCGTCACGAAACGACGGCTTCTGGAGAGCCATGATTTTAACCAAGAGCTGCAAGTACTGGACTCAAAGTGTCCAGCACCTGTAGTGCACTTTGCGCAGACGAAGACTTCATGTTGGTAAGTATAACGCGAATGGCATTCATGAGCGACCGCAGAATGTTGATGACCTGGAGATCATCAATCAGCGTCGCTTCAACAGGTGCAGAAGCCGTGGAAGTCGGTGCGTTTTGAGGTAACTTAGCAGGGAGATGTGCGCTCGGTAGCTCAGGCCATTCTTCAGGACGGGCGAGCCTCCCCGCTTTGTTTTCTTTCCTTGTATCTGTCTTGGTGGCGCAGTGTGGTGATGCGGCAGTCCTTCTGACGGTAGCTGGCGTGTACCTATCTGCAGTCTCGGAATTTCGCGAACGTTTTCTGTGTCGATGCCGACGTCGCCGTACAGCGGTAGCAGCCTCTCGATGCGTTGAATTGTCCCGCACCATTCGTTTTAGAATGGTGAATTCCGTCCGCATCCGCGGGCAATCCTTTGATGAGGCCTTGTGAGGACCACTGCAGTTAGGGCATTTTAGAACATGTGCGTTGCAGGCGTCTTCTGAATGAGACTCAGAGCACCGCGGGCACACGACGTTGTTCACACAGACACCCTTCACGTGGCCAATCTTGCAACATTTGAAACACTGGAGGGGCTTCGGTACGAATGGTCGTACTGGATGGCGGACATGTCCTACTTTGACGTGGGAAGGAAGGCTGTCTCCTTCAAACAAAATCTTCACACAGCGTGTGTTTCCCAATCTGGAAATCCTTGTAATGAAAGTGCCTTCTGTCGTTGGCTTTATCAACGTTGGCAAGTTGTCATTAGAAATGGCAACGTCGACGTCATAAATGACGCCCGCAGTACCATCGCCGCCTGTGGGGATCATTGATCGCACCTTTACATTGTCGATATCAGTTATATTACGTAGGTGTTGTAGGGCGCTGCGATGTAAAACATCAACTGCCAGGACATTCTTCCGTGAGTTTATTCGCACGTCTTTAATCTCATTTGGTGCGATTCTCTCAAGTAAGGAAGAGAGGACCTGCCTGTTGAGGAGCCGCAAATTGGACGCTGGGTCCACGGGCATGAAGAGCACAGTGTGCGGCCAGCGCAGCGGTGCACTCTTCACGGTAGAGGCACTTGGCGACGAAGATGCCTGCAATAGTCTTCTTTTCGCTGATCTACTCATCACTACCTGGAAGTCATCGTCCGATGAGTCGTAGCTGTCCGAACATATCTCAGTGGCCTCGCTGTCTGTAGCGCTTGACGCACTTCCACGTTTCCTGGACGCTAGCCGACCTGACGGCTGCACATCAGGAAAGTCCTCGGAGATTTCTTCATCCATTGCCGCAAGGAGGGAGCGGCAGCTCCCAGAAATGCAGGAAAACAAAGCGAAAAAGCGGAGACAAACGTAGAAGCGTTCTGTCAAAGAATCACTTCGTCTTCCTCCACCCTTTGCTATGGAGGTACGTAAATGTAGAGGCAACTGTCGTGTATGCAGTAAAGTTGATATGCGAACACACATTTTAGAGTACCAAATTGTAGCTCCGTTTGAGGCTGACAGCCCAGTCAGACGAAAGCCTTTCTTCCTCCTTCCGTTCTCTCTCTCTCTCTCTCTTTTTATTGCTTACTTCACAGTGTTCGTTCCTGTTTTTGCTTCGTTTGACATCTCGAACAGAGAGCTCTAAATGAACTCGTTGGATTATTATTATTATTGCTATTATTATTATTATTATTATTATTATTATTATTATTATTATTATTATTATTATTATTATTATTATTATTATTATTATTATTATTATTATTATTATTATAGTCCTTAAACCACCAGGCAAAGCTGCGTCACTGTTCCTTTCAACTTTTGATTGCTTATCAGCCGACATACATCCGCTATATCTTGTTTTGTTATCAACCCAAATCTACGAAACCAAGCACATCGTATCGCTCATTCACGAAAGACGAGGCGTTCAAACTTGTTGACTCCTTTCTTCTTACAGTATTTTTTTTCTCCTAATTATTGTTACTATTATATGAAAAGGAACAGCCGTCACCATTGCAGGGTGACCAAATATCCTTCTTTCCTTTTCATTTCAATAAGCACAAAAAAAAAGCCCTTTCGTCAGCACCACCTCGAATGGTGTTGTTCCCTTCTCCGCAGCCGGACCACCACGGCAGCTTCTACGAGAACACCATCGTGGTCCAGTACGGCGTGGACATCATCGAAGCGTGGGACGAAGCCAAGCGGTTGCGCTGCGAGTGGCACGACGCGTACGAGAAGTCGGCGCTGCGCACGCCTTCCATCCAGCTGGCCGACCTGGACGTCCAGGAGCTGAACTTCCAGGGCGACAGCGTCGGATGCTGGATGGAGATACAGGAAGGCGAGTGTATTCTTATTCTTCTTTTTTTCCCCGTCGAGCCTAAACAGTCAGCGCGCGTCAGCACTTCTCAAGTGTAGGCATGATGCACCGCGTCTGGAGGCCAGCTAACTGCGCGTTTTTATACAATTGCCACTCTTGTGGAAACTACAGACCTGTAGTCATTCAGTTGTGAAGTTCACGGACTAGGAAATATATGAAAGTGTTCCGTAGTATGCGTATGCTGTCTGTTGACTGTCAGTGAGCTTACGTACGTCATTGCGGGTGGTGTATCGATTGGGAAAAAGAAAAAAAAGACGATAAAAGATCCATGGGAAGGAAGATCATTCTAAACAACTGCATAACAATATGCAAAAAGAGCGCCTGTTAACTATCTTAATAGTAATTTTTTGTTTCTAAACACGAACCAATTACTGGAGTACCTATATCGCATCCTCGGAGCTCAAACGTTCTCAAGAGATATAACTCTACACCTTAACATATCTGCTTGGAATCTTTTGACAAAGGCTGCACGTAAACAAAATAAAGGCTTCCGCACGATGATACTAGGTTTCTTGTTTAACTAAGGGCATTGCACTAAACAGGCCAGGGTTTAAAATTACATTATCACTACATATGGATGTTCCAGCAATTAGGTTTTTGCAACATTGAACACGGACGGCCCATGGAAAGCACCGGCAAAGCAGCTCAATATATCTTCATAGCGATAAAGCATTGCCGACAACAACAACAATATCGTTCGCACACTTCAGCAGGGAACATTATCCCATCGCTGCTTTACTTCGGTCACGGGGAAGGAAAACTGGATTCTGCCTCTTCACAGATGCAGCGAAATCTTTCCGTTCTTCATGGTTCAACATGCAGCTGCAACTACAGCGCTTTCTGCGGTTCTCCCCGGAAGACCTGAAGCTGTACTATATGCTTGCTTTGAGCTTTACCTTTTCCTCACTAGCCACAAGTAGTGATGATAGCGAAATAGTGTGGACTTGGACACTTTGAACACAAAGTCTTCCTTGGCGACTTCACACCGGCTTGGCGAGCGTGTGCTTCAGCTATCTACCTGGCCTACTGGTAAAAACCCAGCCCTTTCGCGTCTCTATAGAGCGTCGTAGCGAGTCGCAAATGGAATCAAGAGGTAAGTCTCAATGAGACAAGGAGCGAGAATTAGTCGGGGATTATAGGCAAAACTAACGGCACGGATGTAATTAGCGCCAATATTGTAGAAAATTAACCACATTGCTACCATAGAAATCACTACCTCCGAAATCGGCCCATCTGGCCTCTTGGTCAAAAAACGAAACAGAAAGGCATGTTAATCAAAGTCGAGGCTAAAGAAGACAATGTCCAGGTACATGCGCGCTAAAAGAAAAAAAAGAGCGATTGAAAGAACTTGACATGAATGAAAGAGGTAGGGGGTCCAGAAAAAAGAAAAGAAGTAAGATGTGACAATGAAACTAGAAAATAATGCAAATAATGCAAAAAGAGCAATTATGCAGCATTGCATGATATATCATCTCTTGCTGCCCCAATTTCAATGCATAAATGTACTACATGTATCATGTAGGTCGACCTTGTGTTCCTTCGCGTCGACTTTGGTTGACACACCTTTTCTGTGAACCTGCGCGTTATGTATTGCTCTGTTGTATAGCTATCGCCTTAATGATATTGGACCGTCATCGAGATCCTAAAGTTGGCATCGTCATTTTCTGGGCACAACTTTTTCTAAACAGCAACGACTATTTTTCTGTCCCAGATCTATGACGGGCGCATCTCACTGGCTTTTATGGACGCTCCAAGTCGCCACGCGGTCGTTACTGATGAGACATCTTGTTGAAGAAAATTCGCAGTGAAGACGAGATAGGGCGAAGGAAGCATGGTGCGCCATTCATGCTTAGCGAGTGCATTTTCGACGCGAGATTGAAACTGCAGCGATGCGAGCGCCTTCCATTCTCGGATGTCACCACCTCAAGCACCAGATGTCTTCTTCAGCTTGACCTGCCGTGACAACTGTAGGCCTAAAATTTGCCAGCGGCACACGTTTTGATCTTGATTTAGTTTTCGGGTTTTGCGTACCAAAACCGCGACATGATCACGAGGCACACCGCACTGTAGGAATCCGGACATTTCGACCACTTAGCCGGGGATCATTGACATCTATAATGCGCGCGGACGATGCGGCCGCCGCGGCCGCAATTTTATCCCACGACCTCGTGCTTAGCAGCGCAACGCCATAGTGGCGTCTAACGTCGGTTAAGTTAAGTTAACATCGGTTAAGTCTAACGGCACCTAAGCACAGATTTCCCATCACTTGTTGCCAAGGGGGTGTAAATTTAAAACTCCTTGCATGTTGCTCTTTTGGTGGGGCACGACTGCATACTCATGCCGACTTGCTCATGCCGTTGCGTGCGGACATTGTTGGGCAACTTGTTTCGTTGTGTTATTATGTCCTCACAGGAGCTAAAGACGGGAACTTTTGGTAATCGCATACAGCTATAATTTGTCAAGCTATACAGTTTTACAATCAGCGCGTGCGTGAACTTCTTGCGCGTGTTATATGTTATGCAAAACGTAGACAGGGCTCTGCGAACGAAACTACGTGCAGTAGAAAAGCGTGCACAGTTATCGTTTCGTCTGCATTTGAACAATGGCCGGTTCTACCATTAATTGGGCAAATCTGCACTGCAGAGTAGTGCACTCACGAACTTGGAAAATGGCCCCACGGGACAGTTTTGCACGTGTCTCGCATGTTTGGAAGCCATATACCGAATTCCTTTTAGAAACGCACAGTCATTCTGAAACACACGATAACTTAATTATTATTTTTCTTTGCGTGATAATCACGTATTTCAATATGAGCGGCAAAGTCGCTGCCCGCAGGGTGACACAGATCCAAGTGCGGGCCATTCTCTTCCCATGGGAATGGAATGTAAAAGGGCAGTGTACGTGCAATATGCCTATATCCGTGCATTAAGGGCATTCACGCTGGCCGATTCTCCAGGGAACTGTGGATTGTGTACTGATATCATGTGGACTATATTTACATTATTCAATTCGTTACCTTATGGTATGTCTGGCGAACCGGGATTGTTCCACAGTTTGTTAATTATTTGTCGTTATTTCGTTGTTACATTTTCCGCAAGTAAATATTTATAGGGAGTCTCGTTCAATTAAAAATATTTACAATTCTAGTTTAACGATATGGCTTTTCCTTCCTTTGCGCACGTTGTTGTGCGGAGAAAACGATTACCCTTCCTCCGCTGTGCACGCTTTGAAGTAATTCATGATATTGACATTGCGGCACTTGACACATTTTCATACTTAGTACTAAAATAAAACGGAAAAGATCCACGAATGCTAAGTTTTTTTTTTCTTTCGGAGAACGAGAGTACAACAACACGCGTAGGAGCTGTCAACAATACAGTGGTGCCCAGCGGAATGAACCGGAAGTAGAATTTGCGATGACAAGCGCGCTTGTTTCGCACAGCCTCGTCGCAGCTCAGTGGCAGTTGAGTTCTGCTGCTGAACACGATGTCAGGGCTCCAGCAGCAACGACCGCATTCTCAAATTGTGGCCGCAATGGCAAACGCGCTCGTGTTGCCAAGCCTTCGGCGCGACGTCAAGGAACCCCCAGGTGGTCGGAATTAACCGACAACCATGCTCAAATGCGTCTCTCTTAGCTCATGAGTCTTGATTTACTTTGGGACGTTCGAGGGATACCGCTTAATGTATCCAGTGAAGTACGTGTTGCCAAAATATGTGTTCATTAATATTTATTCGCGGCAGAAAGCCTGATTATTAGGGCAGAAAATAAAACCCCAATTTGCCCCCTCCCCCTTTTTTTAATAATATTGCGCCTGAACAATTCGCGCCGGCAAGTCACTGTGACTTCATTGATTTCAAAGCATTTTCTCGTATTGCAGCCGTTCTGGCGCTATAAAAGTTATCGAGACTTGCTATATGGGGTCCTTCGTTCTTTTAGAATTCAACAGTGTACTTGTTTGCGGATAGGTCACCAGCTATACACCCGAATGGATGCACTCAATATGGCTTCACGGCGGTCTGATACCGAAACAAAAAAAAGCCTCCTATTTTTTTGTACGTGTGTTAAGGCTTACTAAGCGTCCTCTGACGGGAACAGAAGCCATTTCACGACTCCACCCGCTACGTTCACGTTTAAAGTGTGTGTGTACATACCCGCAAACCTCGGTGACTCATAACGGACTCTCCCCTCTCTCGCGCGCAGGCAAGGGTCCGTGGGCGAAGCAGGTGTCGAGCATCGTGCCGCTGGGCAGCCCGCTGACCATGGTGATCGCCATCAACGACCGCGACAAGCAGTTCGACATGCGCGTCAAGTCGTGCGTGGCGCACGACGGCCTGCGCGGCCCGATCCAGCTGACGGACGACCGCGGCTGCGTGCTGCGGCCCAAGATGCTCACGGCCTTCATGAAGGTGCGCGACTTCAGCGGCAAGGCGAGCGTGGTGGCCTTCTCGCACTTCTACGCCTTCAAGTTCCCCGACACCATCGAGGTGCAGATACAGTGCGTGGTCGAGATATGCCGACACGGGTGCCCCGACGACTGCCCCGCCCACGAGCAGCACCCGCCCCAAGTGCGTGCTCTTCTCTGATTGATTGATTGATTGTCCTTGATTTTGTACATGCAAAACTCCCTGTCCACGTGTACGGCATGATTTATTTATTTATTTATTTATTTATTTATTTATTTATTTATTTATTTATTTATTTATTTATTTATTTATTCATTCATTCACTTATTGCCAACGCCAATTTAATACACGGGCCACATCTGGACAGCACGCGTGGCTTGACTGTTTGGTTGATCTATCTATCGATCGATTGTACTAGTTGACTGATTAGTTGATTGAAAACGCTCGCCAATACGCACGGGTACCAACCCTTGTACGCGCATAGAAACATGCATAGGCAGTCCCAGCTGGTCCTCGGCGGGTTTTGATAGCGTTTACTTTACGGTCGGTCGCGCGCGTCTGCTCGCAGGGAGGCGGTGGTGACCTGCCTCCACCAAATCACCTGGAGGAGCACCAGCGACCGCCCGAACGCCACCAACAGAGACCGCCGCATCACCAGCGGCCGCACTACGCCGCCTCGTCGTCCCAGCATGACAAGACGCTGGAGAACGCGCCCTCGCAGCAGCAGCATCGCCACGATCCACAGCGGGAAGGGGTGGCCGCGGGCAGTTCTGTGCACGCGATCAAGCACCAGCCGCAGCCCCCACCTCAGCAACAGAGCAGCAGCGTCACCCAGCCCACGGTGCAACGTCACACGGTTCCATTTGGTCTTCCCCAACTGTCGGTCAACGTCCTGCCTGACCATTACTGTGAGCACCAAGCACTCCTTGAGAACGCTGAAACTATAGAGAAGCGATGGGCTCGTTGATAGAGGTCCTAGACGCGCGCCTTCTCCTCTTTCACGACATTTTGTTACCCATTCACGACACTTTTGTTTACGTAAGTGGCGTCCGCGATTAGCCATTCGGCAGTGATTTTCTCCTCAACCCAATCGATCTCATAAGAAATAGTGAACTCCCTCACACAAGGAAGCCTCTGGGAATACTTGCTTAGCTGTTTTTGTTCTGGTTATAAAGCATAATTGTCGAAGTTCAGGCTTCAGCCTGAACGTGGAGTGGAGTGGAGTCCTGGTGGAGGCCTTCATAAGTGGAGGCCTGGTGGAGGCCATAACGAGGCCTGTAAATGAGGGAGAGAGTGAAGCAGAGGAGAAAAGCCGTTGAGTATGCAATTATAGGTGCACGTCCTATTTTCTGGCTTACGATGGGGGAACGGGAATATCGAGTTTGAAAGGGGGGTAAAAAGAGCGGTAAGCAGCAGCACCGCAGGATAGGTGGATACAGAGCACGTAATAACGGTCACTGAGATCATTAGATTTCATCAACTGCAGCAAGGAAGCAAGGAAGTCCACATATTATTACTAGCCTTTCTGTTAAGAGTGCCACGCTTTTATGACAAGTAGATTAACGTTGTTATATTATTATTATTATTATTATTATTATTATTATTATTATTATTATTATTATTATTATTGTTGTTATTTGTTGATCTGCGAGTATTACTACGTCAAAATCTTGACGGCCTTGTAAATTTGCGCTGCAGCTTTTAATACGTTAGCATTAGGAGTATCAAGATGGAAAGAAGTGTATGTGTGGGAAGCTGGTCACGTGGTGTAGATAGAGCGAATGGGATAGCTTAGATGAGCTTGTATGTGTGTATGTGCAAATCATCATCATCATCGTCATCATCATCATAATCAGTCCGTATTTACGCCCACTGCAAGACGAAGGCCTCTTCCGGCGATCTCCAATTACCCATGTATTGCGCTAGCTAATTCCAAATTGCGCCTGATATTTCCTAATTTCATCACCCCACCTTATTTTCCGCTGTCCTCGACTGGGCTTCACTTCCCTTGGCACCCATTCTGTAATTATAATGGTCCACCGGTTATCTACCGTACGTATTAAATGGCCTGCCCAGCTGAATTTCTATTTCTCTTAATGTCAACTGGAATATCAGCTATGCCGTTTTCTCTCTGATCCATACCGCTCTCTTCCTGTCTCTTAACGTTACCCATAACATATTTCGTTCCATCGCTCCTTGCGCGGTCCTTAACTTGTTGTCTAGCTCCTCTGTTAACCTCTAAGTTTCTGCCCACATCATAGCACCGGTAGGCTGCAATGATTGTACACTATTCAACAACAGTGGTAAGCTCACAGTCAGGATTTGGTAATGCCTGCTGTATGCATTTCACCCCATTCTTATTCATCTGTAAATTTCCTTGCAATGATCAGTGTCCCCCGTGAGTAATTGACCTAGATAATCATTCTCCTGTACAAACTCTAGAGGCTGAAGGGCGATCATGAGCTCTTGTTCCCTTAATAAGGCTTGTGTTGTTCAGTATTATCCATGTCCTTTCTTGCGCTCGTTAAATTTTACTTTATAGCTTGATTCCTTGAAAGACTATTGAACATTACCTTTGTCTTCTGTATTTTAATATTTAACCCGACTCTTACACTTTATCGGTTAACGTCCTCAGTCATTTGTTGCAATTCATCCCCAGTGCTGCTGAACAAGACAACGTCATCTGTAAACCGAAGCGCGAGCCCCCCCCCCCCCCCCTAAGACGGTTTTATCTCTAAATAAACAGCACAAAGCAGTACAGACCCGACAAATCAACTAAAGAAAGCCGTCTTCGCCGAGTCGGCATAAGCTTGAAAGACAATTTTCTCGTAAAAATGCGTTAGCGTCGAATGCATACCCTATACAGTGGAACAGCAGACTCCGCGCAGTGACCATGTAAAATCTTGCTAACATCAATGCCAACACAGTCTTAACTAAAGATTATTGCGTTTTTAGGTGCTAAACTTGAGTATACGCCGTGTTCTATCCGCACCTATCCACAGATCCACCGACGCCACCAGGAGTCCACACGGGCCAGTTCCACCCTCTGAATATCGCCTCCGGGCATCGGGCTCCTCCCCCACATCTTTCGTACCCGCCCTTGGACCCCCACCTACAAGTGATGCCCCGACGTCCTTCTTACGAAGAGGCGGACGAGCAGTTACTCCCGGAAGGCCCACTCAAGGACGTCACCACGGACCCTCCTGAGTTTTCTACAACACCTTCACAGCACGAAATCACTTCTCACACAACCAGCGGGAAGAAATTCGAATCCATCGCACAGAAACAGTCCTCCAGGGATTCGGAGCTATCCGCTGCCACCGCTCAGCCTGAAGACAACCCCACTATGCGACCCCTATATTATGAAGCTCCCAAGTCAGCGGGAGCCCAGCCGCCACGTTCCGAACAGGCTCCGACAACGACGAAGCCCGCGTTGCCGCATACGGAGGTCGAATACGAAGACGACGATGAGACTACGTCAGATACGCGGACCACAACGACATCAGCGACCCCGACGAGCACGAGTAACGGGTATTTTACGCCCACGCCTGGAGACACGTTCAACATGCCTCCACCTGTGCGTCCGTACCCGCAGACTCTGCCGCAGGAAGGGTCCGTTTCCGAGGGAAACAAAATCGACGCGCCCGACCCTAGTTCAGCAAGGCCGGTGTTCTTCTCGTATTCGCCACCTTCCAGAGCCCCCGTACACATCCCTGTAGAAACCGACGGCAACGCCTCCGGGGGCGGCAAATTCAGCGCCATCAGACCGCGGCCTCCGGCACCGGCTGGCCCGACCGGCGAGCAGTACCGACATCCGAGACCCCACTACCCGTACCCGATATCCAAGATCGGGCCGGGTGCAAGCAACCCTGACATCTTCCAGGAAAGAGTCGACACCGTTTCGGAAACTGCGTCAGAACCTCCTTCCACTGTCGCTCAGACCGAGACCACGCACGACGCGAACAAGTCCGAAACGCCGTCGACCACAACGTCGACGACGACGACGACAACCGCAGACCCGACGCACGTTTCCAAGGTTCCCATCCAGGCTTCCGTGACGCTCATGAGCGGCCGCTTCCCGAATGGTCCGCGCTCACTCAAGACCAAGCGCAATGCCGTCGGCTCGTCCGACCAGCTGGGGGTCCGCGGCTCGCTGAGAGTCATCGCGGGCGTCGACTTGGCCTTCCTGCCCAACGTGACCAGGGACAACGCCGCCATCTTCACCGGTCGCTACGAGGAGATCATCTACGGCGTCTGCCTCCCGGCTACGGGTCTTGCGGCCAGCGTGGGCGCCTTCGTGCTGCTCATCCTGTGCACCACGTGCATCGCGGCGTACCTCTACTACGTGCTCAGGACGTACGAGGCCAAGTCGAAGCAGTCGTTCGTACTCCGCAGGTTTCTCTCGACGTACAGAAACAGAAAGATGAAGCACTGAAAACTCTCCAGCTTCGCCCTAGGTTTACAACGGTGTTTTGTTTCAAAGCCCGCGGAACAAACTCAGGAAAGGAAACTTTGCGCCCATGGCGACGTTGCCGCTCGTGCTTTCGACTCTTGCATCGTGCACCGAAGGTTGTTTGTTTTGTGAAACTTTACGTGAGTGTGCACTGCTGAGGAATACGCGGATCGTGGACGGCTGAGGGTGTCGCTAGGGATCGTGATGTCGAAATCACGCCAACAGGATGCCATCTGTTGACAAATACATACGAACAGCACGGCGACGTCGACCAAACAGCTAACGCCTAAGGCTCGTTGACTGACTCGTCTGTATACGAGCTCTCGTTTAGACCGCAGAGTTGGAAGTTGATGGGGAAAGAACAAAAAAGTTGCTGAGTGTGAAACTTTCGCGCGATGACTGAACACTGACGCTCGTCGGATGTGAAGTCTTGCTCACGCCTAAGTAAATGACCGGGCTCCGGTAGCGTCTGAATGGGCTTTCCCACCGAGCACATTGCCATCGTATACGCATCATCCCTTCTTCTAGCGCAGGGTAGTCGGCCTTATCCAGTGCGTCACTGTGTGTACTTTAACTAGAATGCCGGCCGCAACGGTTCCTCGGAGCAAACTGCTCCAAGAAACAGCACCTCCTGTACGTGACGAAGACGTGTGTGCGTGTGATTTTTTGCAGCGAGGTGTGGCATTGTCGATTCATCTGTGCGTATACGTGAGGCATGAGATGCTGCGTGTTTTGCTCCGTGCGATGAGAACTCAGCAGCACTCAGCTCTCCGTGCCTCCTTGTCCTTGTATGTGTGTGTGCGTGTGAAGTGAACAGAACTCCCATAAATGCCGCAATTAGAGGACGTTTTCACATCCGTGTGCTCCTCTCCGCGCTAATTGGGCGCAATTGACGTGTTGTTTCCTAGAGATTCGCCTCCGCTAACGACTGTGCGCACGTGGTTTAGAATGTGCCGGTGGCGTGATGTCAGTTACTTTTGCAAAATTGCCTCTAACACGACTGACCTACCAACCTATTTGTTTCGTTGCTGAACATTTAGTAGGGAAACAAATCACCCGAGTTCGCCGATTGTCTGTCGGAACAGTGCTCGCGTGAAGAAAAAAAGAAAAAAAAGGAGTAACTAACTTGAAAGTGTGAAGGTGGGGACGCGTGTAGCTAGTATATAGCCTCGTCTCGCTAGCGCGTGCTTTCATTGTGGGAATGACGCGCCTCCATGAGAGTGATGAATGTAAGACATGTGCAGAGCTGGACCACAGGAAACAGATGTGAGCTCTTTACTGCTACGACGACAGCACTGGTTTTGCGAGCAGCCTAAGGCGTTCAAATTAAAAATTAAAACCTGTGTATAACGTGTTGTTTAGATTATATGGGAGCTCAGCACGTCACTGAAGGAAAGCTACACGTTCTGTAGAAAGAAAAAAGGAAATGACAGGTTAAGCAGGTTGACTAAGTATGAGCTTTGTTTCGTGAAGAAGGGTAAAAAAGAAGGACACCGACCACTGAATGAATACAAGAAGCTTTGTTATACAAGCTTTCTTTCCTACCCTACGCGTAAGGAAGGAAAGATTCGTCGTCGCGAAGCGCCGCAAGTGATACTTATGTTGACTAATGGACGTCACGTTGTATAACGCTGCGACAACTTGCTTTCCAAGTATTTTTATACCAAAAGTAGGAACCAGCTGAACCACATACCCGCCTCCATCACCGTGCAAATTGGTTCTGCTGCTCCTAAGTCTGCTCATGACAGTCCCTGCCTAAGACAGCGTTACTTCGCAGTAGTCATCTTTGCCGATGTCATGTCACATGTAACTCAGTCATAGATGGTTCCTTTCATAACGTTCTCTTGGACCTTGGTGGTGCTGGAATCAAATATTGAATGAAGGCGCGGCTAACTAACGTTCTAAATTGTCCCATTGAAAAAGTGGATTCTCTCCCATTTTTGACCGCCTTCGAAAAATGCCAACCCTTCTCCGGTTGCCAACTAAACATTGTATTATGACACGTATCACGTGTCAACGGAAGTTCCTTAACCATACGGTGCATTTTTTTTTTCTAGAAGCCTCTATTGGGGTTCATGTTTCAATGATCCATGCAGTGGCTTACTCGAACAATTTTGCATTTACTCATTGCTGTGTCACCTGTGTATAAACGACCAAACTTCTGAAAAAGTTTTCTTCGCTTTATTTTTCTCGCGGGGGCGCTTTCCTGTGCAATACAGCTCCTGAAACCTGGTCGTCGGAGATGGCTGGGTTAGGGAGCAACATTCCGTAAGTGGAATGATTAGTGTCATGACTTTAAAAAAAAATGTGGATGCAGCATTAACAAAATAAATGCTCGTGGGTGTTGTTCTCTGTGAAACGGTTCTGCAGTGGTCCTTATCGAGAAGAAATCCGAGAAGCTGCGTTTAACTGCATATTATTTGTGCTCTCCCTGTCTCAAAAAAAAAAAAGAAAGATACTCATACGGAGAAAGAAAAAAGAGTGAAGGAAAACTGTACGGTATGTTTGAAGCTTGCACTTTTTGTTAAAGAGGCGTCATATGATGGAACGACTGCGCTCAGCCTGAGAAAGTAGCAGCCGAGTCATTCAGTTGGCAACTTACGCACACGACTGAATGACCGAGTGACATGTGCCTTAGTAAGTTGCCTCGCTAACACGCTGCACTGCTGTCATCATTATGAGCCGCCCACCGTGTACGTCGTCACCCATGCCAGCCGATGGTGAAGTGCAACTCAGAAGCAAAGTTGACCGACAAATCCAAGGATATATGGTGTCAAAAGAGACTAAAACAGGCGTTTTTATGTCGTTATTTGTTCAAGCAGGAGAGAGTGTCATCGTGAGATGCAGGTTGTGTTTTGTGTTCGCGTAACAAATTTATGACGTTATTTATTTGCTGGTGTTGCTGTAAGCTGCTGAGGTATTTTCCATTCACATCAATTCAAACGCGAACAAACCGAAAACGATGCGAATGGTGTTTCCAGATTGGCTTGCTTTTGTAACATACTCCAAAACGAACACACTCGGGGCTACAACGTGCTTATAGGAACCACCGGCTACAGAGCGATTGCACTTTGCAGTAGAACAAAAAGCAGGCGTTCAGCTCAGTGCGCTTCGGTTCGCGTTTCAATTTATGGTGATAGCACGTCGAGAAAGATGCCACCTGTTCCTATGCCCAGCAGAAACTAATTTCACTGAACCAGCAGTCCTTAAGTCTCCTTAGAGCCGGAACTGAATATTGCCTATACCGATAATTTCCAGCCATATCAGTCAGTGCGGGCTTATTGACTAAAGGAGTTTCCTTTCACTTCTTCAAGTTGCTGTAACTAGAGTCGCCAAGACATGGGGCAGAAACGTCGTCAGCGATGCTCTGTTCAGTCGACAGTGAGCGATTTTTCTGGCCGTCAAGACACCACCTCTTTCACAATCGAGTGCAAATGAATGGATAAAGCAGCATATAACGAGTAAAGAATGACTATAACATAGAATAAGCTTTACTTCCGTGCATTCTGTCGGTTCGCTGCAACTTTGTCAAGTGGTTCCCAGACGTGTTAGGCGTCGACTGGGTTTAGTGAGTCGGTATTGTCTGATACAACGATTCCGTTCACGTGGTCGCATTCCGCTGTCACAGTCCGCCAGCTTCTCCCCGACCGGCAATTTTTTGGTCACGACGTTAACGGCGCACTTATTCGACCATTGACGAAGGTGGGCGAAATGAATGGCATTGGAATCGAGTCGTCGCGTTGCTCCGGTCATGGACTCTCCAAGAACTGCACGAAGCGAGTTGAGCAGCTATGCAGCGGCGGAGTTCGTGCACAGTACGCAACTCCATGACTGGTCCTAAGCTGCGGGACAGGGTTGTAGTAGCAGCGAGGTTGCCAGCAAGGAACGGGTTATCCGGCACGCCTAAATGTTGACGCACAGCGAGTCTGAAAAGTTTCCGGCGTTCTGACGGATTCATGGCGTAACTTGAGAGGCGTGTACTGCCAGTATAGCGTGCATCTTATGCAAGCCATCTCTCGCCGTCTCCCCGTTTTTACTGTAGATTGGACATCACATACATGAGGATCACGTGTGTGAATGTGGCCAAATCAAGCTCTCAGCGCTGTTTTTTGTTTGTGTGTTGCTCTACTGACGACTCAGCGTGCGATTCGCAGTTTGTTTTCTTGTACTTTATTGAATTCAAGAAGGATTATTAAATAAATTGAGTTTCCTATCCTTTTTCGTTCCCGTATACGTGTCCTATTCCCTCAGGACGACAATTTTGTGCCACGATGAGTTCTTTCGTGACACTGGGCAAACTTTCTGCGCGGTTCGTAAACTACGCTTTAGTGGGACTCGGGGTCGAAGACAAGAGACGGACTCTTGGAACAGATGAAGAGGAGACGAAAAGCTTTATACAATATGTACATATAGCAGGTAATCGCATACAAGTAACGGTGCCGAAGAGTGCGTAAGACCGACGGGGTGCTGGGTGGCGACCCTCACTCTTAACTATGGGCCGGTTCTGCCTTAAATCTATTTGGCTACTCATCGTCGCAGGCGAGGCGGTTGCTGACGTCAACCGCGTCGCCTTTCTCTTTCGTTGCGGGAGAAGTCCAAGCTGCATAACACCGGTCTGCAAGCAAGAGGTCAGCAGTTCTGTGGAATTTTGAAGGCTGTAAGTGGATACATCGTGGTGCTCTGTGCCTCTGGACTTCTCAGTTCGACCCACGTAAAGGGTTCGGCAGTTTCCTGGAACCTTACAGGTTGTCACAAGGGCATGTACTTTAGAATAACGATGGGAAGAGGGGGGCGAGCGCCCGCTATCTCGACAATAGGCACACAGTGTGACACAACAGCTTGTAAAGTTTTCGGTACACGTCACCCATAACATGGCTCCCATTCTGTGCAAATATAGAATTGCTGCCACCTTTGCTTCTCTCAGGCTGGCGAGGAAACCTTGTGAGCCTTTTACTAACGCCTCTACACAGCCAAAAAATGACAGTTCAGTAATTGCCATTTGCTCATTCATTAACCATCACATTTGAACATTTTTACAGTGAAACAGGTAGCCTCTCTGTGGTCGGCATTTTCTGTGTCAGTCCGTGAGCAGAAGTTATCATCATCAGCAATGGCTCATGCCCACCCTAAGCAAGAAGACATGCAATGACTCATCCCCTCGTAATGCAGAGGCTGCAAGCGCTCAGCAAGTGAAGCGAACCGTGCATACATTCACTGGAATCACGCATATAGTGTACAGAACAACATACTCTTCAATGAAGAGCAAGCTCAAAACAAGCCTCTATCATCATCAGCAATGGCTCATACCCCTGTAAGCAAGCAAAGATGCAACGACTCATAGCCCCGTCGCAATCAAAAACAATCATGAGCCACTTCACTCTGTCAAGGTGGATAACTAGCGATGCTGTGTAGCACACAACAGAGGTGATACAGAATTTGAACAAAGGTACGAACACATATATTGTCTTGATCGGTAGTCATAGTGACGGAAAGTACGCGCACATTTATTTTCCTACATCCGCGTTCATTCCTGTCGTACATTCGTTATATGCATTCTCAATTTCATTTCGCGATATATTGAGCCAAGGAATCTGAGGCCCAAATCACCGCACCGACTGCCATGGGGCCAGAGCCGTCGGCGCCTTCGCAGAGGGAGGTGTGCAGTATGGGAACGCTATCATGATGAGCGGCAACGGAGCCAGCTGTGGAAGAAGACGGCGACGACGAAAACGCGAGCAGTGGCAGGAGCGCGTTCGCGCGGTTGCGCCGCGGTTACGAGCCAGCTATGGTAGACGAACGTGCGAGCAATGGCTCGTGCTACGCGAGCCGTGGCACGAGCCATTGCTGATAATGATAGTATTTGCTCAGACGGATTTGTTTACAGGCACGGAAAATGCGAGGAACCCTAGCCATAAATAGCTTCGCTTTAAAATGCACGTAACCCTAGCAATAAACAGCTTCACTGTAAAACGCAGTGGCTCGTACCCCTGCAAGCTAGAGGCTGAAAGCGCTCAGCAAAGTGAAGCGAATGGTGTATACAATAATTAAAAAAATTATGGGGTTTTACGTGCCAAAACCACTTTCTGATTATGAGGCAAGCCGTAGTGAACTCCGGAAATTTCGACCACCTGGGGTTCTTTAACGTGCACCTAAATCTAAGTACACGGGCGTTTTCGCCCCCATCGAAATGCGGCCGCCGTAGCCGGGATTCGCTCCCGCGACCTCGTGCTCAGCAGCCTAACACCATAGCCACTGAGCAACCACGGCGGGTTATACAATCATTGAAATCACCCATACAACGCACAGAACAGCGTACGTTTCAATAAATAATAAGCTCAAAACAAGCATGCAAACCATCAATAAAGCATCGCACACTCCCCTCGGCAGTTGTAGTGGCGGTTCTGAAACAGTATCGCTAGACAAAAATTTGACCTCCTTTCTCAAGCATCGGTGGTACAAAATATGCCTCGATGTCTTCGATTGCCTTAAAACCACAATTTAGAAGGGCCGACACGTTTCAAACGAGCACCGCAAATGCATGCTTCCGTAGCAGTGGTCTCCGCTGTGCTTCGCGGAACTGACACGCTGGCGCTGGCGCCAGAGGCGATCGCTGCGCCGCCTCACCATTGAAGGTAGGTAGTAGCCTACACCGTTCGTAGGTTGCAACAACGCCATTGTCTCCAGTGTCCTGTTCCCCTGTGCTACTTCCCCTGTGCTGTAATCCCACGACAATACGGCCAGTAGCAGCACGCTGCTACTGGTCGTATTGCCGTTTTTTACTCCATTTGCCGCTCCTCGTATTCAAGCTATTCCTCGGAAGTCCTAACTATGCGTCGCCTTCCCAAGCGGCTTACCCGTCGCCGCGGCAGCGTGAGCAACAGCAATCTTTATCAGGAAACGAAGCGCTACGTGCTTCGCATTGTTATCAGGAGCGCCTTATCATTAGTGCGTGTGTTCCAATTCTGGCCAGCATGGGAGACAGTCTACGTAGACAACTAAGGAGACAGCCGGAGAGAGCTCCGAGGCCAAGTAATGGAACGTGTATCTGCCGCCTTGGAGACTTACGGAAGGCTCGATGGATGGATGGATGGACGGATGGATGAATGTTATGAGCGTCCCGTTTAGAACGGGGCGGTGGGTTGCGCCACCAAGCTCTTGCTATTATACTCTCTAATGTCCTACCTAGGTTTAAAAAAAACACTATGAACTCCCACAGCCAAATTTTCTGACCCCCTATTGCGAACTTTGCTTTTGTAAGTCTCCGTTTTTTTGTCGTTTCTCTACTTTTCTTCCGCCAATCTTCCAATCACCTCTTACTAATCTCGGTTGTCGACATGTTTACTTTACCCCTGCTCTCACTGAACCCAAATGCTTCAAGGAGGCCAGTGGTGCCTAAATCGACCGCTGGGCAGTTGCCTTCACAGTCTAATTAAATATGCTCCATCGTTTCCCTAGCTTTACCGCAGCAAGCACATGCTTCTTTCTTATATCTCGCTTTATAGGTGCGTGTTCTAAGGCGTACTGATCTCGCAAAGTAATGATCTCGATAAGTAATGAGCTTCCCTTTGATTTCGTTGTTTCCTCTTAAATGGCAGATTTTTTTTCCATTGCTGCCACCCATGAGATTATTTCAGCCTCTCTAACTTTCCGCTTGACGTTCTTTCTTGCTGTGTTGCTCACCCTACAGGCCGCATACTTGCTGGTAAGCTTCCTAGTTCTTTTCCTCCACTGTGAATCAATGTTTTTTCCTGTACAGATACCTCAACACTCTCCCAGCCCATTTACTTTCTTCCATATTCCTCAGTCGTTTTTCATAGTGAATTTTATTGCGAGCTTCCCTCGATTCAAAATTAGTCCAGCGCATATCACCCTGCACAGCTTCATTCGTAGGCTTCCCGTGAGCGCCCAATGCGAGGCGACCCACTGACCTTTGGTCCCCATCGTGTCCTGATTGTACCCCTGATTTCAAGCAAACAACCGCTTTTCCTAAAGTAAGTCCTGGAACCATTACAACTTTCCACATAGCCCGGAGCACCGTACCTATTGTGTCTCATAGCGCTCTGTGCTTCATTATGGCTGTATTTCTCTTCCCCATTACTGTTATTGTTTCTTCCTGTGTTTCCATGTATCTATTGCCTTCATTTATCCATATACCAAGGTATTTATATTCGTTTACCCGAGGTATTTCCTGGCCCTGTATTGCCACTGTCTGTTCACTGTTTTCATTGAATACGCTAACACCTGATTTTCTAACACTAAATTTCATACCTAAATTGTTGCCTTCCTGTCTCCAGATATTAGCCAGGGGTTGCAAATCACTTTGCTTGTTAGCTAGCAACACAATGTCGTTAGCATAATATAATGCTCTACTACTGTACCCGCCTGTTTGTATGAGACATCAAACCTGATATTACTTCCTTCTAGCGCCCTATGTACATCATATAGCAGTGGGGATAAAGGGCACCCCTGGCTCCCAGTCCCTTATTGCTATCAACTTTCCCCTCACTCCTCAACTCTTCCCATTCAAAGCAAACGGTATTTCATGGGTAAATCTCTCTAGGCGATTCGGCGACGTGACTTCACCTCGCGGCGACGGAAAGAATGTTGAGGCAAGCACATATTATTTCTGTATTTTAAATGTTTGCGCCTGCGAACCCTTGAAAAACACGGTGTGATTTACATCAAGGGCACAGGAAAGCGGGTCTACGTTTTCTTGTGCGCAGACGGCCTTCCCTTCGAGTTTTCAAGCGTTCTGCTCAGCCGCCATCTTGTTTGGAAAGGAAAGTAGCCTGCATCGTTTTTGACTTCGATGCTGTCTTCGCGAAGCAGTCCACTTTGACGTCTAAGGCGACTTTCGGAACACAGCCGATCGTGTGGTTTGCATCCTTGTATTTTCCTTGTTCTTTATTGAAACGAATGCGTTGCTTTGTGTTATATGCGTCAGAGCAAAGGATGTATGCACTTTTCACTTCAATCGCTGCGGGTATTTTTTTTTTTCAATCGCTGAAGGTTTTTTTTATTCTTTATTTTATTTTTTGTGGGGACAACGCCGACAAATAGGGAGAAGATTACCCATGAAAATGTTTAATTACACCTCGTCCGTGAAAACTGCATTTTGATGGGGGCGAAATACGAAAAACTGGCACATATAATACATTAGCTGCACGTTAAACAACCCCAAGACGTCAAAATTTATCCCTCACCCCCCCCCCCCCCCCCTACGGTGTGCTTCATAATCAGATTGCGATTTTCGCACGTATAGCGCCAGAATATAATTTCATAATATCAAAGAGCTAGTTGGTGTTGGCACGATAGAAGTATACGCGTGATAGCGGCCTAATCAAAATTGACAGTCACTTTAGTATAGGCTAAAGAGGATTACAGTGGAGGAGTGACGTGACCAGCACACCGCCTGCTTGTTGCATACTGACTCTTTCATAAACGTTCCACCAATATATACAAGCGCAGGGACACAGTGTTGCCCACCTAAACACTGTAATTGAAACCATGTAAAAGATGTACTGGATACAACAAGGATGCAGGCGAAAGCCTTCGCGCTCAGAAGACATTGATCAAATTATTTGATACTCACATTCGAATACGTTGCTACTTCCTGTTACGTGTGTTCGACTCTCCCACCAAAGGTAGCTACGATTGCGTCATGCGTAGCGTGAATAACAGCGCAATCTGCACACGTGGCACATGTATGGTCGAGTAATGGCGTCTTTCCTCTCCACAGCGATACCAGATAAACGGGCTTTTGTGGCATGGTTGCAAAGATATAAGCGATAATGCTATAACGTGTCTTCATTACGTCGGTTTCAGCAAGCACGTTAGACCTTTGAGACCTTTTCAAAGACGTCTCACATGAAAAAAAGAAAAAACGTGTTATATCCCTATCACTAGACCGAATATAACGTTATACGCGTTATGGGGAGGACGTTAAGCTTGGAAAAGAAACTGTGTGTTGTATTCGTGTAAACACGGTATAGCGCATTCCTCTCTTTGCATTGCAGGGCTATCTCGCCTTGATGGTATCGTGCAGCTACAGCTGTTTCTTCGATTACGCGGCCCAGTGAATCCATTAAAATTACAGCATTGAATGCTATACGGGGTGTCCCAGCTAACTTTAGCCAGAGTTTATAAAAATATGCGAATGGCCACTTAGCTAGCCAGAACCAAGGTAATGTTGTTTGTCGTCGCTTGGAGATACTCAGATTATTACTTTTTTTATTCTACCTAGTTGCATAATTAGTCCTAACAAATTAATCAACTTCTCAAATATTACAATTAGGTGAAAAGTTTCAATGAGAACATTGTAGAGCAACATGAAAAACTTCCGATACAGCTTGCTGCTGCTCAGTACGTGCTACATAAAAGTGTTTTGCCGAGCGTGAAAGAAACCCGCGAATACACGCAAAGTCCTGACCAGTAGGGGGGCAATTTTGCGTGCATTTGCGTGAATTTGGTGCAATTGGCGTCCAATTTTCCCCTGCGAAACTGCGTATTTGCGAACACATGCAGAAAAAGTAAGCGATGAATTGAGCAATCGCAGGATGCGCAAATTACTTACGAAATGCGTTGGATTTCAAATACTGGTTCATCTAAAGAAATTCTGCATGAAGCAAGTTATCCCCCACCAGTCTGCCCCCTTTCCCCTCGGCCGCTATTAGATTTTATATGACAGCAGTTTAAAGAACCATCATCGCAGTACAGGTACATAGTCTCAGCGTGGTCTGACATTAACTTCAATCAGGGGAGAGTGAAGTTCATCTAATTTCTAACAATTGCTTTAAGTGTGCCTTTCTTTGCGCTCTCCCCCAGGATTTGCAGACCATGCCTGCTGCTGTTTTCTTGGCTAATAGCTTACACATAGAAAATAAATCAACTGCAACTCCGATAATAGGATGGAAGATCGATCTCCCAGTACAATTAACAGTTCAATGCTCTGACCATTAAGCCAGAACTTGATTCTTTTTCCTTTCTGCCGGATAAATTTACAACTGAATACACATGACTATAGACGCAAGTACAATCGTCAAATGAAGTTCCACAAGCTTCAAATGCCAGCCCAATGCAGGATCACTCTTCTTTAATTAAAAATCAGGTATCACAGCGTGTATACACGTGGCACAAACTCTGGAAAACTCACCTTCTTACGCATTTCCTGAAAGATTACTACAGCCCCGCTCGCAGACATGGCTTTGCAGCAACATCATTGTCACTGATCTCGGGGCCGTGCCGATGTTGGGAGAGGTGGTGTCGGGAGACGCAGGCGAGCAAAGCAAACCGATTTTACTGAGAACAAACCCAAAAGAAAACACACTCAACACTCAGTTAACTCCACACAACACTCCCAAGAAATGCAACGCCATAAAGAGCAATCAGCCCGTTTGTCGCCCACATAATGGTGACTATGTCGTAATTGCCGGCCACGTCAGTCCTTAGCGCTTTTCGCGCGAAAGTCCGGCAACCCTGGCCTATGGCTGCGCTCTAACAAAAAGGATCGCTCGTAAAAAGTTCTGTCGTCGAACGTATCTCCAAGTCCGATGATCGTCAGCTCTTGGACCCAGTCGGTGCTCCTGCCGACTCTGCAAGCTTCGTTGCCTTGGTATCGGCCGGCTAGCTCCTCCGTCTCGGATGTCGGCGTCCCGAACTATGTCGGTGACGTTGCACCCGGCCTCCCTGGTGAGGCTTAATGCCGGGTTCCGCCGCTACTTCTCCGAGTGCCGACGAGACGCCCCGGGGACTATATCGTACGTGTTGGTCCGCCTCTGAAGGTGGATCCTTCCTGGAGTGCCCGGCACCGCCGTTAGAGGCTACAGCAGGTCCAAGGAGCCTCACTAGAACGTCGTCGAGGTCGACGGCCGCACCCTGGATCGCCAGCGTCAGGGACTCGGCCGAACCTCCATGGCTCACGTCGCCAGCGTGAAGCTGCCATCCAACCTTCTTAGTGCAGAGCCTCGTCGATAGTGCCAGCTCAGCGCCGCTTCTCTCCCGATCACAACTCGGGTCACGCGCCTCGAGGGCTCGTGCCGTTCGGACCGATCGGCGCACATCATCCTCTTCTTTTCTTTTTGCGCCCCATGCCTCTTACATATGACAATCATTCTGGAAAATAGCCATCCGAGAGCTCCATATGCTGTGTGTAACACCAGTAGGAATAACACGTCAAATGGTGCAACACCCTCATTTTTGTATTGCTAAAGAAATGTGCAGGAACCATGGAAGGATGATTGTCAATGTATGAAAATAGCTGACAGCTTCTAGTGAGCGTTTCGCATTTTTAAAGAAATGACGTGGTGATACTTTTGAGTATTTAGACGTGGATAGTGTAATACTTGTAGCACGCACTAAAGCTTGCTTGCAAGGAACACTGATAGATAACAGCCCCTCCGATGTTATATATAAGGGTGTACCGACTATCATGCACCTCTTAAACGGCCTCGTGACTTTGCGAAGCGATCATTTGTAAAAAATTACCAAGTTATAAAGAATGAAGTTAGTAGAATAGAAAAAGCCGGACTGCAGGATACGAACGCAGTATCTCTAGCACAGAATCCCGATATCAAAACCATTTCGCCAAGGACACATGGTCAAGCAGAACCACTGCAAGTAGCATCTATTACGCGTGTTTGCAGAGTCTTGCCATCTTCTGCATTAAAAAGTGTAAACTGCTTTGATATTTAGCACAATTTAGGCGCAGCTAAAGCGTAATAAACGAAGCCACAAAAATGTCTGAGGCCCCAAGCTCGAAAGTCAGACAATTCCATGTACTGCCCATCATTCTCATGGTGGCTGAACGATCGCAGCGCCAGAGTTCTCTCTTGCAATTGTAAGAAACTCTATGCCACCCATAATCTGCAGAATATGTGTCATTGTACCGATTTTCGTCCCTCACCACTGTCTACTGCCTCTCCTTTATATACCATTGCAAACGTCTTGCCTTTGCATGGAATTATGATGGGAATGAAGATACCTTACTGACAGAAAAAAAAAAAAACGTCCACCCCCCACAAAAAAGAAATGAAAAGGAAACGAAAGAAAGAACAAAGAAGAAGAACTTGAGCTTATGATCTCACTGTGAAAAATTATTAGTACCACTTTCGTCAAGGGTCACTTGCTAGCGCCGTTATGCTGAGCACAGCCTACTACCTGATCAAGATCGAGTTCCAATATTTAAGCAATTACCACTAGCGTTAGTCATGTATAGCTAGTGTGAGAATCACTGATCGGTGATTTCGATGTGCGTGATAATATAGCGGCAAGAAATTCATGTGGCGCCCTCTCGTGAGTGACGTCACGGCGAGGACAGCGTTCGCTCGACTGCCGTGTGCAGGCAGCTTCGTGCATTCAACTAAATAAGCGCAAGTCACGGGCTGCTTGCTGCTGTCAAGCCTGAAATGCAGTCTCATTTTACCGCGAGGCTGTCTATTGCTACCCTCTGGAAAAGTCGTGGTGGCGAATAGAAAGCGCCTTGTGGCAAAGCCAACTTTCTCGCGATTGCTCTGTCGCTCTCAATCTAATGCATGTATCTTGGAAAAAAATTATACTGAACTTGGCCCCAAAGATGTCTCGCTCATTACGCCGACTTTCATTTACTTGTCATAATTGGTTAGTTCACAGTGGAGTTATTGGCGTTACAGAATTCCCGCCTGCTGTCAATACATGGGCATCTACGGAGGGTGTATGGTTACAGAAAACGGCTGCAACACTTGTTTTATCAAAACTAAGCCGAAACAAATTATATGTGACAATAGCCACTAAAATGAATCTAACATTACGCTGAGCTTCATTTACTATTCCTTTATTAAGTAGTTCACAGTGCAGTTTAAGAATTCTAAGAAATTCCAGTCTGCTCTCAAAACATGGGCTTATATAAGCGAGGGAAATGGGCACGCCCATGTTTTTCAGCTAGAATAAAACGCTAGTACTTCCAAGTTTTATTTAGCTTTATACCTTTACAACCTATTTAACCACGCTAGTTTTCGTGAACGATTGCATGAACCTTGCATCATTGTCTTTCTATTAGCGCATGAAAACCCTTCGGTCTGCATTATTTCCTGTGAGGATATCGCTCGTTCATGTTGCCCTTTCTTTAAACATCATATACCAGCATCTCAAACGTCGCCGACAGCCTCGTATACCACTTATTGCCAGATACGAATGGTATCGGCAAATACATTTTTTTTTAAATACCAATGCACCGCACCTTCGAGCTTATTTATAGATCACATTACTATGCCTTGCTTCCCGCTTCGGCCATCGTACCAACGTAAATTATATAATGTAGCCGAAACCCTACACTTACACCCTTCGGGGTAGCGCAGTGGCTTGGGGGTTACGCGACTGTGCTGCAGTGGGACGGGTTCGAAGCCCGGCCCCGAAGGCTGCGTGTAAATGGAGGATATACGCGAAAACCCTCTTGTACACACCCTGCAGACCTCCACTGTAGGGCTGTATATATTGTATATAGTGTTGATCCGTTGATAAAGTGTGTTGTTATTGTGTGTTGTTAAGTTTCTGTTTGAGGGAAGAGGTTGGGTCGGGACAGACAGACAAGACACACAGACAGACAACGAACTTTATTTAATCCTGAGGAGCTACTGTCAGGACCTCCTAACGGGAGGCCATTGTAGCTGCTGAATTTTTTTTTCTTTCTGAGCTTTTATCCTTGTTTTACGGACTTTCCAAATGCAGTTGTCACTGGATGCCCTCTCAGCCACAACGCTACAACTTGGACTGCTGTGTAAGTGCCCCTAGCAAGAAAGTTGGCCACTCATTGTGCACAACTGTGGGAACAAATTGCGTTCACAGCCACCGTTTCTAGGTACTTTTTCACCGAAGCGCCACGGCACACGCCCTAGATCCTTCTAGGCATGTGGTTTTGAGTTCCCGGCCGTGCCTGGGCGCGCAGTCTGCTCTGCCCAGCCCGCATTCGAAGATTTTAGGCGGTGTAGGTAAGTCTTAATTTTAAATACGCTTACCCAACGAAAAAACCGCTCTGGAGATCACGCCCGCAGCAGCGAGCTAATTTGCCTTTGCGCTGCCTCTCGCTTCAACGCCAACGAAGCGGCGAGAACACAGCGCTGACGGTGCTCCCAGCAAACGCTGCCACTGTTGCAGATCGCTCACAGGTCACGGGTGCGCGCGTCTCTTCAACAGTAAGTAAGCGCCGAGAACTCAGCTAGCGCGCGAAGTTATGAGCAGTCAGCACTCTTTGTGGACATCGCAGATCGCTTTCAACGTGCGGCCCGCGCGGCGGGGCCATACGAAGCCGAAGCTTGGGTACGCTCACGGTTTATAATATTTCCACGTGGATGGATAAGGCGCTAAAGAGCGATGAAGGCTTATAGGGATCGGAACGTGATCAGCGCACATGGCGCCTCCACCTGCAAAACATTGCTTGCGTCATCAATGCTGCTTGAGCCGCCGTCGGCACCAGTTCGTGTCGCCACTGCGCTATCGTTACTGCTGGTATAATCTAGTTACATAAAATTGGTAATAACATCGGGCTACATGGAGATGAACAAGTGGCACGCTGCTTACGCATAATAAGTCTAACTCGCAGAAGAGTTTCTGCATAATTTTTCTGTTTTTGTTGTTGTTGTTCCTGGACGTAGCGCGATAGTTTGTTTAATATGCGTCGTGTGTGGCGCCTGTGCCTTGCTAGTGTTTCGACTGGAAGAGAGAGAGTGATGTAAAGAAGGAAGTAAAACTCTTGCTTGTGCTAGTTGGTTCATGCTTGAATGCGTAAAGGCAAGGCGCAGAAGACCAGGAATGAAGTAGGACACAAACGACAGGACTGTCCTGTTGGTCCTGTCGTTTGTGTCCTTCTTCAGTCCTGGTCTTTTGCGCCTTGCCTTTACTCATATAAGTAAAGAAGGAAAGGAGGCTTGATTGCAGCGGTGATATGGCTCGCGGTGCGAGAAAGCGACATGCCCTACGAATATCCCAGCTTAAATTTGTAGATCGAAGCGCCTCGCACACCACGTCCAACTTCTTGTCAGATCCCTTTGTCCCCTTAGCCAGACTGAAAAAGTTCGTCCAGTGTTACTTCAGCTTCCGCACGCAACCTTCATTTCGAAATAGCCTAGGCGCGTGTTCTGAAAAAAACATATTTTCTCGTAGCGTCAGCTGGCTGAGCAGATTGTGCGCCCAGGCATAACATCTCCCTAGTCCCTCCAAGTACCTACGAGGATCTAGGGCGCTCGCCGTGGCACTTCAGGGAAAATGTACCTAGAATTGTAGTACACGCGAGTGGCTCATTGCGTGGCAGCGGTCAAGCCATGGGGGAAGGAAACTGGGGAGAAGCCCTACCATAGAGTAAGTATAACCAACTCTAGAGGAAAAGCTGGCCCGAAAAAGTGGGAACAGCTAGGGCGCCGCCCTGTTGCTACTGGTCAATGTGGCCAGCGCAGTTACTATTGAAAGTGCTGAAAATAAGTACAGGTCACCTTATGATTTCTCATTTAAAAACGCATACCTGATAGCTTTATGAAGGTGATGCGTTAATATTAATTTTACAAAGCACTTGCTAAATGCGTGACTTATGTAAATCAGGATGTACGCATTCATGCAATAAAGCATGGCGCGAATTTCGGTTTCGAATATGTTTTTTGGATGCGTAGTAGTTTCGTACAGTTTAAGTTTGATATGTGGTCGCGCGACGACATCGGACGCTACGGCACCTTCGTGCCTTTTGTGCCGCACCCAACCCCCGAAGGGCTCTGGCATTTACCTTCACATGTAAGTAAGCGAATGGATCTTCTCGGCAGTGTCTTCTTGGCAGAACACTTGTTTCTGTGCTCTGTGAATTTTGATTAAATCTTCGCTTTTCGGGGTGCCTCGCCTCCACGTCTTGCGGCCATGGACGCGGAGCATGCCAGAGGCCCGCCTGGTCAGAAGTCATCACGGCCGTCAACCGCAAGGAAGCGAGTTGGCTCCCCCAGCGACACCGAAGACACCGAGCTGTACTGTATGTCGGAAGGCGACTCATCAGACGACGGCTTCGTACCCGTCCGGGCGAAGAGAAAGATACTCAACACAACGCCGCCAACTCCTGGGAGTACAACGACTATGAAGTCAAGGCCTGCGCGCTGGCCACACGTCATCATCTTTATGCCGGAAGAACCCTCAAGCAACCTACGATTACTGAACAGGCAAGCCCTATCCATTTTTTCTGGAATGTGCGGTGCCAGATCAAATTAAAAACGTCAGAATAAATCCACGCAAGAATATACTCGCCATAGACGTGTACAACGCATGTGCGCTTGGAAAACTTCAAGAAATCACGGAGCTGGCGGAATCAAAATGCGCCCCTTTATCCCGATCGACGATACATCCATAGCAGGTGTAACTTATGACATTGACATTGCCATTCCCAATGATGACCTACCTAGCCTCATTAAGTAATTTTCAAGGGGGATTGTATTCCATCCCACGGTAAAGTCGGACATTGCCGACATCCGATTCGACCATTCATCCAGAAGCCGCTTCAATGCCATCAGTGTTTCAGGCTAGGACACGTCAAGGGCGTGTGTACCAACTCGCTACTGTGTCCCCGTTGCGCTGAGCCTGATGCAGAAGAGACCTGCGGTGCCACGGTTCTGAAGTGCGCCAACTGTAGGGGCCCTCATGCGGCCCTCACGCGGCCTCGTCGAAAGACTGTCCCCGCATCAAGAAGGAGCGCGCGGTTCTCAAGCAAATGGCCAGAGACAATTCGGCCCACAGGTAGGCAGCCGAAGTAGTCCGACGTCGGCGTCGACGTCGGCACAATCGCACGTCTTCTATGAAGACACATGAGCGAAGTGATAGTACCCACTCCACTGCGGCACCACTTAGTCGCGCCGCGAAGGGGCCTACCACTTCCACGAAGGAAGCTGCTAAGACTCTTTCTTTAGAGGAATTGCCTACGCTACCGAACCGCTCCCTTGCTAAGGAACCTGAGAAGGTCGCGGCCCCACCGGAGCCTTCTCCGGCCATGGATGATTCACATAAAAACAGATCGTCAAGTCATCGCGGTGCTACGCTCATTCATGGAAGCCATCCGAGCGATATTAGTGGACATGGGGACAACGTCTGCTCGAAGCGCACTTAAAGTGCTGGACGCCTTAAGCCCAGTGCTTGAGTCGCTTAAATATAAAGATGGCTAACCATACCCCATCCTTCCAAAAAGAAGTCAAGGCCGCGTCCGTCATCCAATGGAACGCCCGAGGGCTAAAATCACGTCTTTCAGATTTTCGTCAGTTTGTGTACACCAATGTGTTTCCACTCATCGGCATTTGTGAGCCCAACTTGTCGAAACCAAACAGACTGTCAGGGCACGAAGTTACGATCTCTTCAATAAATGATGCATGCAGCAAAATTATCGTTTTTGTTCGTCACGAGTTTACCTATGTTTTGCAACCAATTGCGCCCCACGACGACAATCAATATATGTGCATCACAGTTATAAAGAACGAACTCTTGTTTACTCTCATAAGCGTGTATATATCGCCTTCCAGAAATTTTGATACTAAAAGATCAGCGGATACCTTGAGTGTTTGTCCCGCCCCATGGGTCATCATAGGAGATTTCAATGCTCACCATCCAGCATGGGGAATTACAAGGACAAATGCAAGAGGACGGAGATTAGCAAGCATAGCCTACAACTATGGCCTTACTCTCCTGAACGAGGGTAGCCCCACCTTGGTACCGATGGTAGCCGCTCGACCAACAAGGTCGAGCTGTCTCGACCTTGTTTTCGTCTCCAACTCTCTCGCCAGATGTGTGATGTGGTCTCCAGATATTGAGACACATGGAAGTGATCACATTTCTACCTATCTAAACAACAAAGGCTTGTCGTCAAGATCTGGTCCACGGAATAGCATTCGGACGATTCAATGGGCCAACTTCAAATCTCATATGAAAGATACCTGTCGTGAGGGCCTACCCTCCGGGTTAGAGCAAACAATTAAGTATACGATGCAAAGTGCCACTCGCATGGTGACGATCTCTTCCACGCGAAACGACTTCGACTTGGAGTTAGAGCGACTTCGAGCACTTCGTAGCCGGGCGGAACGTGGATACCATCGTACAAAATCAATCCATGACCTTAGGGCAGCCAGGAGGATGCAAAAGAAGATTCCGCGTCGTAGGGATAGGTTAACCTCGGAACGTCGGACAACGTTTTGCCAAACACTAGACCCCCGCAAGCCACTGTCTCACATTTGAAAAACGGTGCAAGGTCCGCGTTGCCTTCCGGAACAGCGTTTTCCATTCAAGGCGTTCGCGTTTTTCCAAGGAAGGCAAGACACCGATGTCGCAGAAGACTTTTGTGCGCGGATCGCAGACCAAGCGACTCATTCAGATCTTCCAACCCGAGGCGACGTCTCCCATTCCCGTGATTACCGCATGGACCTTCCTTTTACAATGGAGGAGCACGAGGCGGTACTAGGTCCCTGCAGGCGCTCTTCATCTCCGGGTCCAGATGGTATATCATACCGAGCCTTGTGCTACCTCGGAGAATCCGCACGTATACAATTGTTGAGTCTTTACAACTCCTCATGGCAGGAGGGAAATGTTCCTGACGAATGGAAAGTAAGCCGCCTGGTGCCAATCTTGAAGCAGGGCAAATCCCCACTAGAGCTCACCTCTTACCGCCCAATAGCGTTGGCCAGCTGTGTGGGAGAGATAATGGAACGGATGATCCTTGGCCGCCTGGAATGGTACCTTGAACACTACAAGATTTATACGAATTCCACGGCTGGTTTCCGACGTGCCCTCTCTTCCATCGAAAATGTAGTAGATCTCGTTTCATATGTCCAGCACGAAAAGTCCCGGAAGCGTTTATCTGCAACTTTATTCTTAGATGTGAAAGGTGCATACGATAACGTATTACATGAGGCCATTCTCGACGCTCTTGTGACGGTTGGCCTTGGTGGTTGAGTCTTTTTGTGGATTGCAAGTTACCTGTCTACAAGATCATTCTTTATGTTAACTGACGATGGCCCAACGACGCGACGGTATACCAGCAGGGGCGTTCCTCAAGGCGGCGCTCTCACCCGACGCTATACAACCTCGCTCTTGTTGGACTTGCTGAATATTTGCCAACTACCATCAAGATTTCAATATACGCAGATGACATCTGTGTCTGGACTTCGGCAGTTACACGTCCTCAGATACGTGCGCGGCTTCAAAGAGCGGCAACTTTGACTGCGAGCTACTTGTGTAGACAAGGTCTCAGCATATCACCAGAAAAATGCGCACTAGTGGTATTTACTCGCAAACCAATGACGCCTTATGTCATCTCACTCAATGGGCGGACCATTTTCTATGTCAGGACCCACAGATTTCTTGGCGTAATTATTGACCGAGACCTCTGTTGTAGCCCGCACGTGGCCTACATGAAACGGCGCCTGACAGCAACTTCCCAGTTGTTTAAATACTTGACAGGAAAGACGTGGGGGATGTCAGCAGACGCAATGCTGAAACGCTACAGAGCCCTCTTTCTCGGTTTTTTTAATATATAGTCTACCTGTAATGAACAACACCTGCAAGACAAATATTCGTGTTCTGCAGGCAGCACACGCTCAAGCATAGAGTTTGCCTTCGTTTGCCCAGAGGCACGTCAACAGAGGCAACTATTGCGATTACTCGGGACCATCTAATGCAAACTCACATTACGGTGGAAGCCCTGAGTACGCACATCAGGCATCCTGCACGTGCCCCCTATCACCACCTTGCAACACTACCATCAGACAGGCACCAGGCATCATTCTCTAAAACTTTCGTCAAGTACAACGACAAACTCCCCTCGGGCTTCACCGCTGCATATAAACCATCGATACCCCCCTGGTGTCTTATCCGCCCCACAGTACATCTCAGTGTACCAGGAATAGGGAAAAAGTCTGAGCTGTCGTCGCCTGTGCTGAAATAACTGTCTCTGCTTCTTCTGCACGAGAGGTGTGCGGACAGTGTACATATTTAAACTGATGGTTCCACAAACATCCAGTGTTCGTGCGGTGCTGTGGTTGTCTCAGCAAGAGCTATTACCATCAGCTTTAGGACTGACCACCCAACGACATTGACGTCTGTGGAACTAGCTGCTCTTACTCATTTCTTACTTAATCTTACTCATTTCGCATTGGAATGGCCGACAACGCTCTGTGCAATGCCTATCTTTGCGAGGAGACGCTAGCACACATTCTGTGTGACTGTCCTGAATATAATGTTCAGCGACAGTCCCTGGCATCCGTTATAGCGCACCTTGACAACAGACTATTCACACTTGAAACGATTTTCACATGTCGCCGGCAGAAGACATCGCAGCTGAAGGCGACGAAGGGACAACTTCGGTTTTTGAAAGAAACTGGATTGGACAAGCGGCTGTGACAGTGATGTCACGTACCACGCAAGAGTGATGGACTCGAGCTGGCGACGTGTGTGCTGTGTTAGGTGCTCTCTCTCTTTCCCTTCCCCATCTTTCATCCCCCCATCCCGCTCTCATGTGTAGGGTAGCAAAGCAGTTGAGCTAAGTTGGTTAACCTTTCTGCT